>NC_134358.1:123772361-124099861 GCF_048569485.1 Anomaloglossus baeobatrachus
TAGTCCAGGTTAATAGGAGCTGACATCAGCGGAGTGCAGTAGTTCCCTGCGAGTGACTCCCACAGTCCATTACTCGTAGGTGAGTGACCTGCTGCCAATAGCTGCATCTTGTGCCTATTGATGGGTTTGCAGCAGACAAGTCCCTTTAATGAGAAATATTAGGCAGTAAATCTTGCAGCAAATTTGTCCTATGATGTTAATTTGGAAATAAAAAAAAGTGGCGCTGGTGGTTAATTCCTAATGAGAGTGATGGACAGCAGAGACAGAACAATACAAACTAATGGCCGTGTTGCTGATCACTTTACTCCTTGATTAAAGACAGCCAATTACTGCGCAGAACAGTGTCATAATTATGCGCCTTAATCACATCCACGAGCTCTAATTGCCTTAACGATGTGTTTCATTAAATGAATGTAGGTATTATAGGCGACAGTTTTCATACACAGTTGTTTTCAAATTAACATAATATTAGACATCGTCATGGAAATTGTTTTAATAATCATAATTAGAGGCACCCAGGCTTTGTGTGATAATGCTGAGAGACGGCTCTTCTGGCCTCAGGGCAGCTCTGCCACCCTGTGTGCAGCCATTCCAGCCCTGATCACAGCCCTGCTCCCTGCAATGATCCCAACCCGGCTCACAGCACTGATCCCAGCAATGATCCCAACCCGGCTCACAGCACTGATCCCAGCGACGAATCCAGCAATGATCCCAACAATGATCCTAACCCTGCTCCCTGCAATGATCCCAACCCTGCTCCCTGCAATGATCCCAACCCTGCTCCCTGCAATGATCCCAAACCCGGCTCACAGCACTGATCCCAACGACGAATCCAGCAATGATCCCAGCAATGATCCCAGCCCTGCTCCCTGCAATGATCCCAACCCTGCTCCCTGCAATGATCCCAGCCCTGCTCCCTGCAATGATCCCAACCCTGCTCCCAGACCTGATCCCAGCAATGATCCCAACAATGATCCCAGCAATGATTTCAGCCCTGATCCCAGCAATAATCCCAGCCATGATCCCAGCAATTAACCCAGCCCTGATCCTAGCAATGATGCCAGCAATGATCCAGACAGTGATCCTAGCCCTGATCCCAACAATGATCCCAACAATTAACCAAGCCCTGATCCCATCAATTAACCCAGCCCTGATCCCAGCAATGATCCCAACAATGTTCCCAGCAATTATCCCAGCAATGCTTCCCAACAGTGATCCCATCCCTGATTCCAACAATGATCCCAGTAATGATTCCCAACAGTGATCCCAGCCCTGATCCCAACAATGATCCCAGTCCTGATCCCAACAATTAACCAAGCCATGATCCCAGCAATTAACCCAGCCCTGATCCTAGCAATGATCCCAACAATGTTCTCAGCAATTACCCCAGCAATGATTCCCAACAGTGATCCCAGCCCTGATCCAAACAATGATCCCAGCCCTGATCCCAACATTTAACCAAGCCCTGATCCCAGCAATTAACCCAGCCCTGATCCTAGCAATGATCCCAACAATGTTCCCAGCAATTATCCCAGCAATGGTTCCCAACAGTGATCCCAGCCCTGATTCCAACAATGATCCCAGCAATTATCCCAGCAATGGTTCCCAACAGTTATCCCAGCCCTGATTCCAACAATGATCCCAGCCCTGATCCCAGCAATGATTCCTAACAGTGATCCCAGCCCCTATCCCAACAATGATACCAGCAATGCTTCCAGCCCTGATACGAGCTATGATCCCAGAAATGATCCTAACCCTGATCCCAGCAATGATCTCTGCCTTCCTCCCAGCCCTGATCCCAGCAATGATCCCAGCCCTGCACTGTAAACTTCCAAGTTTGTAGTCCTCTTGCTATATATCATCTCAAGAGTGGGATGGATAAGAATATTATTAAGAAGTCAGAGAGCAGATTTTATAAGCCAGACCCTTCACTGATAACAGAGACCTCTCTCCATTCAGCACTATATTGTAAGGTGAGAGTTCTCTGCAGTGGAGTTTATCCCTGGGTTCATTTCAAATTGGGATCATGGATCATCCTTGCAGAAGTTCACAACGATTTGTTCGTGAGGGTGAACTTCTTCTACAAATAAATATATATATATATATATATATATATATATATATATATATATATATACATATATATAGATGTATATAAACACACAAACAAGCACGTGTTGGCTCAGAATACTTCTTAGCTCTTTATCCCAAGGAAGTCATGCAAAATACAAATGCATAGCTCAGGAATATATCTCTATATAGTTAATAACCAATTAGTTATCTTTATTCTATCTATCATCTATAACTTACTATCATCTATCTATCTGTAAACTAATATATATCGAGATTATATATATATATATATATATATATATATATATTAGTTTACAGATAGATGATAGATATGGATAGGTGATAGATTAATAGATAGCTAGATAGGTAGCTTTTATATATATATATATATATATATATATATATATATATATATATATATATATATATATATATATATATATAATCTATCTGTCATCATGTATCTTTTTTCATATTTCATTTGAAAATTTCCACATATTGCACATCATGTTTCACAAATATAGAAAAGTATCAAACAAGTCATAAAGAAAGGAATGTGTTCTAATCTAATCAAATCTAATCCACTGAATATATAAATTAGGTTATATACATATATAAAAATAACTTTATATGACCTATTTGTATATAAAAAATAAACTTCTATGGAAATATACACTTGTTCCAAAAAGCAAACAAGAAAATTGTACTAAAGGCAGTATAACTAATAAATGAGAAATAATTAAAAAAAATATTAATTTCTGTATGAAATAATAAGAAAAAAAGCTAAATATATATATTTTTAATTTGGTTTTTTTTAAATGAGGAATTTCAATATTTATGGTAACACCATTGAATTTCTGAAATGCAGAACGTGGCAGGGACACAGATGCACAGACATAATGATAATATATGTGCTTGATAATCTGATTGACCTATTTCATGGGCAGCATTATTTTACACATCCTTGCCCTATGAGCATTCATTCCATCGTGACAATCGGAGCCCTGTCAGGAGCCTCAGACAGCAGGACAATGTCTCATCTATTTCACTAAGTACCAATAATTGAATTATTAATGCAAACGTTATCCATTGAATCAGATTCCGATACAAACTGTAAAATCACAATTGATAAATCTATAAAAATAACCCAAACACTAAATACATAGACAGAGCAACTCTACAGAAGCCAGAACTCTCAGGTCCCCTATGTCATCAATGCATTCAGATTGATTGAGTTAATGAAGAATAGAAAACACATCATTTTGCATTTTTGGACTGAGGCCATTTATTAAAGCTCAGTTTAAATACAATTATGTAGCAACTTTAAATCAAAATGACCTTTTATTTCATTGAGCTCAGAGACATTGAAATGAATTTCTCAGATGCGTTCTTGTCTATTAAGCTTTGAAACACTTGGCACAAAGTATATAAATTAATTCGTCAAAATGTAAAATGAAAATAAATTAAAATATAAGGAAAATTCATGTCACTTTCTTCCACCTGTAACACAAGATAAATAAATACTGAAATGTAACACAGAAGGACCCACTTTCCTCACACAACATTCCATATGGAGTAACAAGGTGCACAGAATTGTGTAGAAAACCCTAAACTTTCACTCCCAACAGGTATTACTATTATTTCTTGCAAGCCATTGACATCCTCAACAAAGTCCTACAAAGTTCAGACACAATAAAAAATACAAGTGATTTCTATCCTTGCACTGTTAAGAAGTCTTTGTAATTAAATAAGTCTATATTTCAAGTGTTTTCCTGGCTCAGAATCATTAAATTCAAGTGTCTTGTTTGTTTTTTAGTTTAGTCTCAAATGTATATGATCTCTAAAAATACCAATATCATTGAGTTCCTCATTATAAGCAGCGTTTCGGGGACATGGTGCACTCACTCCACACAGCCTGGTGTCATTGGCCACAAGTACCTAGAACAAGAAGTGGATCAGATGCCATAGACTTCGCTGAGGTCTGGTTACCGTTCTTGTCCATCAGTGGTGAAACAATATGAAATCAAATATTAGAATAACCAATGTAACAGGACTGGCAGAGGAGGTCACAATGGAGAAGCCTCAGAAGTTCTTCTACTGTGTCACCTTGTGGGGTTGTCCCTGGTCTTGGTGGCACCAGGTCCTGGGCACCCGGTGGTATCAGCTCCTATAGGCTCTTGCTGTTAAGGCTTATCAGTACACTGTTTGCACAGACTGGATGAGACGCTGTTGAAGAGGGCACATTTGTCCGGGCAGGAGCTGGCCACGGTGCTGAAGGGGTACCCAGCGCTGGCAGCCGCTTGCTCATAGGCTCCCAGGGCAGGATGAAGGGCTGCAGCAGCGGCGGCGGCGGCTGCAGCAGAGCTGGGGATGGAGGCAGCAGAGATGGCCTGGCCTTGGTTGAGATAAGCCACCAGTCTTCTCATCTCTTCCAGAGCCTGGGCTTGCATGAGGATGTAGTTCTTGGCTAGGAGCAGGGTGGCTATCTTGGAGAGCTTCCTGACTGAGGGGCTATGGGCATAGGGGATGACGGCTCGCAGCTCGTCCAGGGCATCGTTCAGATCGTGCATGCGTCTCCTCTCCCGGGCGTTAATATTCAGCCTCAGGGCTTTCTGCTCTTTGGACTTTTTCCCTCCGCCGGGTCCTAGGGGCGCATCTAACTTCATCCCGGGCTGTGAGGAGCGGTGGTCCCCCGGCCTGAGGACCAGCTCACAGCGGCCGTCACTGTCATCGTCGGGGCTCTGCTCCTCTCCTCCGCTGCTCTCTGCCCCCCTGCCCGCGCTCTCTGCCCCGTACTTGGCGCACATGCTGGCCGCCGCGAGCGCTAACGGGTCTCCCACTGCCCCCGGAGGCAGCACCGAGCTCTGGTGGTGGCGCAGGAGCTCTGCGGGGTCCGGACCGTCATAGCAGTGCAGCGGGGAGCGCTCCCCGGGCTGGGACAGGTCCAGACCCTGCGGGGAGCGGAAGGCAGACTCCATCCTCTTAGCGCCCAGCGTCTTGTGGAACAAGTCTTCCTCTGCCAGGTTCAGCGCTCTCTCCATGGCCCGGGTCCGGGAGGAAGTTGTGCCGGTGACCGGCGCTGGCTCTGGAGGTCCGCTCTGCCGCTGCTGGGGGTCACAGGTCGGGGTCTCAGCTCCAGCCTGGTGTCCTCTGCCCAGGCATTCTCACACGGAGCACGCTCCTGCGACGTTTATCTTGCTTGGATTCACCTTCAAGAGATTTCTGGAGCCATCAGCGCCCGCCTCAGACGGGGGAGTCTTTACATCATTATCTGTGAGTAGGTTATTATGGAGAGGACTCGCCTGTTGGGACACAGCTTTCTACCCAATCAGGTTAACGTTTTAATTAATGGGATTAAAACGGTAACAAACAATCCCAGGCGCTCGCCTCAGTCCTGAGCCTGCTCTGAAGGCAGCAGCATCGCGAGCTTTATACCGGGAGCCGCTCCATTATCCTCCGCGCCATCTGTATACACAGCTCCACGCATATGTTTGCAAGACGCGGTGTCCTGTTAGGAACCCAACAACTGCCTTTAGCCTGACATGTGTGGTGACTTTCACTCATCAACGAGCACAGTAAAAGCCCCACTTCCACGAAGGAGGAGTGTGCTCCTGCAAATTACACCGCTGCACTCCACAGCTCCTCCAAGACTCACAGCAAGCGACTGAGGTGTCAGAGCCTCTCAGCGCCAGGCTATAGGGATGCTGCTCCCCCCATAGAGACTTATGTGGCTATAGAGGTGCTGCTCCCCCCATAGAGACTTATGTGGTTATAGAGGTGCTGCTCCCCCCATAGAGACTTTATGTGGTTATAGAGGTGCTGCTCCCCCCATAGAGACTTATGTGGCTATAGAGGTGCTGCTCCCCCCATAGAGACTTTATGTGGTTATAGAGGTGCTGCTCCCCCCATAGAGACTTATGTGGTTATAGAGGTGCTGCTCCCCCCATAGAGACTTATGTGGCTATAGAGGTGCTGCTCCCCCCATAGAGACTTTATGTGGTTATAGAGGTGCTGCTCTCCCCATAGAGACTTTATGTGGCTAAAGGGATGCTGCTCCCCCCATAGAGACTTTATGTGGCTATAGGGATGCTGCTCCCCCCATAGAGACTTTATGTGGCTATAGAGGTGCTGCTCCCCCCATAGAGACTTTATGTGGCTATAGAGGTGCTGCTCCCCCCATAGAGACTTATGTGGTTATAGAGGTGCTGCTCCCCCCATAGAGACTTATGTGGTTATAGGGATGCTCCTCCCCCCATAGAGACTTATGTGGTTATAGAGGTGCTGCTCCCCCCATAGAGACTTATGTGGTTATAGGGATGCTTCTCCCCCCATAGAGACTTTATGTGGCTAAAGGGATGCTGCTCCCCCCATAGAGACTTTATGTGGTTATAGGGATGCTGCTCCCCCCCATAGAGACTTTATGTGGCTATAGGGATGCTGCTGCCCCCATAGAGACTTATGTGGCTATAGGGATGCTGCTCCCCCCCTAGAGACTTATGTGGCTATAGGGATGCTGCTCCCCCATGGAGACTTTATGTGGCTATAGGGATGCTGCTCCCCCCATAGAGACTTTATGTGGCTATAGGGATGCTGCTCCCCCCATAGAGACTTTATGTGGCTAAAGGGATGCTGCTCCCCCCATAGAGACTTTATGTGGTTATAGGGAGGCTGCTCCCCCCATAGAGACTTTATGTGGCTATAGGGATGCTGCTCCCCCCATGGAGACTTTATGTGGCTATAAGGATGCTGCTCCCCCCATAGAGACTTTATGTGGCTATAGGGATGCTGCTCCCCCCATGGAGGCTTTATGTGGTTATAGGGATGCTGCTCCCCCCATAGAGACTTTATGTGGTTATAGGGATGCTGCTCCCCCCATGGAGACTTTATATGGTTATAGAGCTGCTCCCCCGATGGAGACTTAATGTGGCTATAGAGGTGCTGCTCCCTCCATAGAGACTTTATGTGGTTATAGAGATGCTGCTCCCCCCATAGAGACTTTATGTGGTTATAGAGGTGCTGCTCCCCCGATGGAGACTTAATGTGGCTATAGAGGTGCTGCTGCTCCCTCCATAGAGACTTTATGTGGTTATAGAGATGCTGCTCCCCCCATAGAGACTTTATGTGGTTATAGAGGGGCTGCTCCCCCCATGGAGACTTTATGTGGCTATAGGGATGCTGCTCCCCCCATGGAGACTTTATATGGTTATAGACCTGCTCCCCCCATGGAGACTTTATGTGGTTACAGAGGTGCTGCTCCCTCCATGGAGACTTTATGTGGTTATAGAGGTGCTACTCCCCCCATGGAGACTTTATATGGTTATAGAGGTGCTGCTCCCTCCATAGAGACTTTATGTGGTTATAGAGGTGCTGCTCCCCCCATGGAGACTTTATGTGGCTATAGGGATGCTGCTCCCCCCATAGAGACTTTATATGGTTATAGAGGTGCTGCTCCCTCCATAGAGACTTTATGTGGTTATAGAGGTGCTGCTCCCCCCATGGAGACTTTATGTGGCTATAGGGATGCTGCTCCCCCCATAGAGACTTTATGTGGCTATAGGGATGCTGCTCCCCCCATAGAGACTTTATGAGGTTATAGGGATGCTGCTCCCCCCATAGAGACTTTATGTGGTTATAGGGATGCTGCTCCCCCCATGGAGACTTTATATGGTTATAGAGCTGCTCCCCCGATGGAGACTTAATGTGGCTATAGAGGTGCTCCCCCTATGGAGACTTTATGTGGTTATAGAGGTGCTGCTCCCTCCATAGAGACTTTGTGGTTATAGAGATGCTGCTCCCCCCATGGAGACTTTATGTGGCTATAGGGATGCTGCTCCCCCCATGGAGACTTTATGTGGTTATAGACCTGCTCCCCCCATGGAGACTTTATGTGGTTATAGAGGTGCTGCTCCCCCCATGGAGACTTTATATGGTTATAGAGGTGCTGCTCCCTCCATAGAGACTTTATGTGGTTATAGAGGTGCTGCTCCCCCCATGGAGACTTTATGTGGCTATAGGGATGCTGCTCCCCCCATGGAGACTTTATGTGGCTATAGAGGTGCTGCTCCCCCCATAGAGACTTTATGAGGTTATAGGGATGCTGCTCCCCCCATGGAGACTTTATATGGTTATAGAGCTGCTCCCCCCATGGAGACTTAATGTGGTTATAGAGGTGCTGCTCCCCCCATAGAGACTTTATGTGGTTATAGGGATGCTGCTCCCCCCATGGAGACTTTATATGGTTATAGAGCTGCTCCCCCCATGGAGACTTAATGTGGCTATAGAGGTGCTGCTCCCTCCATAGAGACTTTATGTGGTTATAGAGGTGCTGCTCCCTCCATAGAGACTTTATGTGGTTATAGAGATGCTGCTCCCTCCATGGAGACTTTATGTGGTTATAGAGGTGCTGCTCCCCCCATGGAGACTTTATGTGGTTATAGAGGTGCTGCTCCCCCCATGGAGACTTTATGTGGATATAGAGGTGCTGCTCCCCCCATGGATACTTTATGTGGTTATAGAGATGCTGCTCCCCCCATGGAGACTTTATGTGGTTATAGAGGTGCTGCTCCCCCCATGGATACTTTATGTGGTTATAGGGATGCTGCTCCCCCCATGGAGACTTTATGTGGTTATAGGGATGCTGCTCCCTCCATGGAGTCTTTATGTAGTTATAGAGGTGCTGCTCCCTCCATGGAGACCTTTTGTGGTTCTAGAGGTGCTGCTCCCTCCATGGAGTCTTTATGTAGTTATAGAGGTGCTGCTCCCTCCATGGAGTCTTTATGTAGTTATAGAGGTGCTGCTCCCTCCATGGAGTCTTTATGTAGTTATAGAGGTGCTGCTCCCTCCATGGAGACCTTTTGTGGTTATAGAGGTGCTGCTCCCTCTATGGAGTCTTTATGTAGTTATAGAGGTGCTGCTCCCTCCATGGAGTCTTTATGTAGTTATAGAGGTGATGCTCCCTCCATGGAGACCTTTTGTGGTTATAGGGGTGCTGCTCTTGCCATGGAGACCTTTTGTGGTTATAGGGGTGCTGCTCCCGCCATGGAGACCTTTTGTGGTTATAGGGGTGCTGCTCTCGCCATGGAGACTTTTTGTGGTTATAGGGGTGCTGCTCCCGCCATGGAGACCTTTTGTGGTTATAGGGGTGCTGCTCCCGCCATGGAGACCTTTTGTGGTTATAGGGGTGCTGCTCCCGCCATGGAGACCTTTTGTGGTTATAGGGGTGCTGCTCCCTCCATGGAGACTTTAAGTGGTTCTAGAGATAGAGCTGCTGCTCTCCCCATGGATACTTTATGTGGTTATAGAGGTGCTGCTCCCCCCATGGAGACTCTATGTGGTTATAGAGGTGCTGCTCCCGCCATGGAGACCTTTTGTGGTTATAGGGGTGCTGCTCCCGCCATGGAGACCTTTTGTGGTTATAGGGGTGCTGCTCCCGCCATGGAGACCTTTTGTGGTTATAGGGATGCTGCTCCCGCCATGGAGACCTTTTGTGGTTATAGGGATGCTGCTCCCTCCATGGATACTTTATGTGGTTATAGATATAGAGCTGCTGCACTCCCCATAGATACTTTATGTGCTGTATGTCTTCATCTCAGCTCCTCTGGAGTCTATCACACAAACTACTTATTCCTCTTTTTATGATGAGATATGCGGGCTGTTGTCCAGAGATATATAAGGCGTAGAAGCAGGAGACTTGAAAGCAGTGAAGTTTGCAAATAATCCACCTTAGCACTTTCTGACTCTACTTTATGTGGAGGGAGCGTTTTGGGCAATTTTATGAGTGAATCTGCAATATTGCATCTGAGCTGAAACTTGTTCTCAGAAGTTATAGGACCACTAGTCTTCACCTTAGCTACATATCTTCTGAGGAGATAAATGTCATGTATTTAATAAGGAGTGAGCATACTCATGTGTATGTGCAGACACAGACTGTATATATGCAAATACATATACACAAGCAGGTGCCCATACACATACACACACACACACACACAAAGAGAAAAGATTTTAAATATATATATATATATATATATATATATATATATATATATATATATAAAAACCTTATCACAAACGCAAGTGCACCTCTCACATTTTGTAAATATTTTAGTAGATCTAGTAGATCTTTTCTTATGACAAAACTGAAGACATGACGCTTTGATACAATGTAAAGTAGTCAGTGTACAGCTTGTATAACAGTGTAAATTTGTTGTCCTCTAATTATCTCAGTACACAGCCATTAATATCTAAACGCTAGCAACTAAATGAAAATGGCCAAATTGTGCCTAAAGTGTCAATATTCTGTGTAACCACCATTATTTGCAAGCACTGCCTTAAAGGGGTGGCCCACTACAAAGCATAGTGGCCACATTGATATAAAGCTGAAAGAAGGATTTTTCTAAATACCTTCTGTTGTCCATTCTGCCTGTGAGTGGCACTATCGCTGTCTGTCCGGTGATGTCATGTCAACTTCTGCAATTGTAAGTTGACCCAACATCACTGAGGCAGGGTCCAGTCTCTGTGAGTGACTGAGCTGTGGGCGGAGTTTCACTGCACATCACAGCCCAGCAGCGCTGCCCATGCGACCCTGCACCTCGCCAGGCCCCATAACCCGCCTGCCATCCATCCCTACCCTATCACCGGGCCCCAGGACAACCAACCCCCTACCCACGGAGGGGAGAACTAACAACAAAGCTGCTCCCTGTCACCGCTCCCGGGATCCCCGTCCAGAGCAGCGGTGGTGTCACCATTATCAGCACAGCCGTGGGTGGCGTCACGGACAATAAATCCCCACAATCAATCCCAAATCCCCTTTTCACTCTCGGGCGAGGAACGCCGCTCGAGTCCCCGGGATCCGGCCCACCGCGCGAGCCACCACCGAGCAGCAGCAGCCGCAGCAGCAGTGGCGGCCGGACTCGAGCAGTGGGAGAGCACAGCGTCCCCTCCTCCGCCCGCGACACTTGCGACGCTCTGCGGTAAAGGAGAGAGCTCAAGAGATGATGGGCTGTGACATGCGATGAAACTCTGCCCACAGCCCAGTCACTCATAGAGACCGGGTCCCACCTCAATGATTCCGGGTCAACTTCCAATTCCTGAAGTTGGCGTGAGATCACCGGACAACAGAGGTGACTGCAGCCAGGGGTCCCATGATGGGGATGAGCGAATAGCGATAGCACCGCCCACAGACAGAATGAACAACAGAAGGTATTTAGAAAAAGCCTTCTGTCTCAGCTTTACATCATTGTGGCCACTTTGCTTTGTAGTGGACCACCTCTTTAACTCTCCTAGGCGTAGAGTTCACTAGAGCTTCACAGGAGCCACTGGAATCCTCTTCCACTCGTGCATGACGACATCACAGAGCTGTTGGGTGTTAGAGACCTTCTGATCCTCCACCTTCCATTTGAGGAAGTCCCACATTGGGTTTAGGCCTGGAGACATTCTTGGCTAGTCAAGCACCTTTACCTTCAGCAAGGCAGTGGCCATCTTGGAGGTATGTTTTGGATCGTTATGTTGAAATACTGCCCTGCAACTCAGTTTCCAAAAGGAGGATATCGTGCTCTGATCCAATATGTCCCAGTACATATTGAAATTCATGGTTTCCTCAATGAACTGTAGCTCCCCACAGCCAGCAGCACTCATGCAGCTCAAAACCATGACATTCCCACCACCATGCTTGATTGTAGGCAAAACACATTTGTCTTTGTTCTCCTCAACTGGTTGCCACCACACACGCTTGACACCATCTGAACCAAATAAGTTTATCTTGTTCTCTTGAGACCACAGCACATGGTTCCAGTATCCATGTCTTTAGTTTGCTTGTCTTCAGCAAACTGTAAGCATTCTTGTTCATCATGTTTAGAAAAGGCTTCATTCTGGAATGACAGCCATGCAGACCAATTTGATGCAGTGTGCAATGTATGGTCTGATCACTGACAGACTGACACACACCCCTGTAATCTCTGCAGCAATGATGGCAGCACTCCTACATCTATTTTGAAAATGTTTGCCAAAGTGTGAGGGGTGTACTCACTTTAGTGATATACTGTGTCTATCTATCTATCTATCTATCTATCTATCTATCTATCTATCTATCTATCTATCTTATCTATCTATCTAAGCCTACACTAAACCACACATGCACACACACATACATTTCACACATCAAACCTACACACTTCAAACTTACACACCTTCACACACCAAACCAAAATTCACTGCAGAGAACAAAAGCACACAAACCCCAAACATACACACACATTCCCACACACACACCCCACACCTATGTGCATATGCACATGCATGCACAAAAAACCTGCGTACACCAAACCTGCCCACACACATGCACACACACACATGTACCACACAAACCAAATCTACAGATGCACACACCAAACCTACATATAGAAACAACATATACACATCAAATCTGCACACATAAAACTTACACACAGACACACACATACCAAACCCACACAGACCATATCTGAACAACACACCTGCACACACTAAACATATATAGACCAAACCTCCCACAACACACACCAAACCTACACACATACCAAACTTACACACACCAAACTTATACACAGTCGTACACACACCAAGCCACATAGACTATATCTACACCCACCAAACTTATGTTGCAGGCGGGGAGGACGCCGCTAACGCTCGGGTCCGGCGCTGCTGCGACTGCTGCTCGGTGGCTAGAGCGGTGGGCCGGATCCTGGGACTCAAGCGGCGCTCCTCGCCCATTACTGAAAAGGGGTGGTTGGTTTGGGGGATTTAGTCCGTGACGCCACCCACGGGTTGTGGTGAAGATGGGCACCACCGCTGCTGGTGACGGGGATCCCGGGAGCGATGGTGGGGAGCAGCTAAGATGTTGTTTTCCCCCTCCGTGGGTAGGGGTCGGTGATCCCGGGGCCCGGTGGTGTGACGGGGAGGCAGGGTTGGTGAGGTGCAGGGTTGCAGGGACAGCGCGGCGCGGTTCCGGATGGCACAGGTGTACTCACTCAGTAAGAGATGCACAAAGTCCTCGGTAAACCAAACGGCTGGATGGACGGGTCCCGCAGCCGGCTGCAGTGTCTCTCCCTGGACAGGTGATGGCGGCTGTCTTTCCCTGCACCTTTGTTTACTTGTTTGACTATGATGGATCCTCAACGGTAGTCCGCTCCCCGGTGTATGGATGCCGGAGGAGCCCGTTTGCCTGCAGGCACTGGCCCTTGGGTCTCTAGCCTTAGGCGGTAGCTGTATACCCTCACAGTGTGGGCGGTTGCCTTCTAACGTCTTTGGCTGTTAGGAAACCCCTGGGGTTCCTGTCACACTCGGATTTGACTGTTGACGGCGACTCCAAGCCTAGTCGGGGTCCGATGGCCCTGCCTGTGTGTGCTGGCTTCACTTCGCTCCCCGGTCAGTACCGGCGGGCCAACGCCCGACCCCGGTCCTATGGTTCCGCGTCAATTCACCACTCCTGCAGACGGCCACAAACCCAGACACTCTCCTCTTCACTCCTCTCACTTCAACCTCCTGAACTTCACTGCTCCTTTTCCCGCCTCCAGGCCTGTGAACTCCTCGGTGGGTGGGGCCAACCACCTGGCTCCGCCCCACCTGGTGTGGACATCAGACCCTGGAGGGAGGCAACAAGGGTTTTGTGTTTGGCTAATGTTACTGTCTAGTGGGGGTGGGGGTGTTTGTGTGTTACCTGTGACGACCTGTCTAGTCCAGGGTGCCACACTTACACAGACCTCACACATAGCACACACTAAACCTACAAATACTACAAACACCAAACCTACACACACACACACACACACACACAAAACCTAACCCCACCCACACCAAATCCCCACACACCACATCTACACACACATACACACACACACACACACATCACAGACCTACATGCACTGTAAAAATTCCTTTTATAAATTAAAAAAAAATAAAAATCAGCCGTCTTTGTCATATATTTTGTAAAGATAAAAAAAAAAATCAAGGCTCCATGGTCAAAAAAAGGAAATCTTTACAAATTATCCTGTGTAAATTTTCCCAAACATGAATGACACTTATAAGGTTCGGGCCTCTAAAGGCCACTTTACACGCTGTGATATTGGTACCGATATCGCTAGCGTGGGTACCCACCCCTATTGGTTGTGCGACACGTGCAAATCGCTGCCCGTGGCGCACAACATCGTCCGGACCCGTCACACTACTTACCTGCTCTGCGACGTCGCTGTGACCGGCGAACCGCCTCCTTTCTAAGGGGGCGGTCCGTGTGGCGTCACAGCGACGTCACTAAGCGGTCGCCCAATCAAAGCGGAGGGGCGGAGATGAGCGGGACGTAACATCCTGCCCACCTCCTCCTTCCTCATTGCGGGCGGCGGCAGGTAAGGTGAGGTTCCTCGTTCCTGCGGCGTCTCACAGAGCAATGTGTGCTGCCGCAGGAGCGACGAACTACATCGTATACGCTGCAGCAGTGATATTTGAGAAGGGACCCCCATGTCACCGATGAGCGATTTTGAACGTTTTCGCTCATAGGTGTCACACACAACGATATCACTAATGCAGCCGGATGTGTGTCACAAATTCCGTGACCCCAAAGACATCACATTAGCGATGTCGTAGTGTGTAAAGCGGCCTTAAGTTCATAAACTGGTTTTACCACTCTAGTAAAAAAAAACCCTCTTTCCATCTCACGTTGAAGAGATGCTGAATTGTCATGATGCCAGTCTGGGTAATCTTTTTGGAGTGTTCACATTTTGCATTTAGTCCAAACCTATAGAATTGTTAATGTTAACATAAACATTACTGTTCTGAAATCATACTCATATCCATGGGTGATATAGTAAGTAGTGTCATTTGTGCTAATTCTCAGTCACGTTATAAACACTTTACAGGACTTTTTAAAACGTTTTTGCAACTATAACTTTTGAAAAGTCTCTACCACTCCAGCTGCTCTTTCGACTTTTTCATATCATCTCCTTAGTGGCTTCCATCATAAACAAAAACCATGATGCATAGACCCTTCGGACAGCAGAATTTGACAGGAAAAATATCCCTGATTACACTGCTATTTTACTTGTTAAATGTGATATAATCTGGGACAGAGGCTTCGAATGTGAATATAGCCCAATTTAGCTTTTAAAAACTGTCAAAAATATATTTATATAAAAAATAGTACTTGAAAGTGTCCAGTCACATGATCATTGCTTTCCAGTAAAAAAAAAGATACAGTCAGGGCCAGAAATATTTGGACAGTGACACAAGTTTTGTTATTTTAGCTGTTTACAAAAACATGTTCAGAAATACAATTATATATATAATATGGGCTGAAAGTGCACACTCCCAGCTGCAATATGAGAGTTTTCACATCCAAATCGGAGAAAGGGTTTAGGAATCATAGCTCAGTAATGCATAGCCTCCTCTTTTTCAAGGGACCAAAAGTAATTGGACAAGGGATTCTAAGGGCTACAATTAACTCTGAAGACGTCTCCCTCGTTAACCTGTAATCAACGAAGTAGTTAAAAGGTCTGGGGTTGATTACAGGTGTGTGGTTTTGCATTTGGAAGCTGTTGCTGTGACCAGACAAAATGCGGTCTAAGGAACTCTCAATTGAGGTGAAGCAGAACATCCTGAGGCTGAAAAAAAAGAAAAAATCCATCAGAGAGATAGCAGACATGCTTGGAGTAGCAAAATCAACAGTCGGGTACATTCTGAGAAAAAAGGAATTGACTGGTGAGCTTGGGAACTCAAAAAGGCCTGGGCGTCCACGGATGACAACAGTGGCGGATGATCGCCGCATACTTTCTTTGGTGAAGAAGAACCCGTTCACAACATCAACTGAAGTCCAGAACACTCTCAGTGAAGTAGGTGTATCTGTCTCTAAGTCAACAGTAAAGAGAAGACTCCATGAAAGTAAATACAAAGGGTTCACATCTAGATGCAAACCATTCATCAATTCCAAAAATAGACAGGCCAGAGTTAAATTTGCTGAAAAACACCTCATGAAGCCAGCTCAGTTCTGGAAAAGTACTCTATGGACAGATGAGACAAAGATCAACCTGTACCAGAATGATGGGAAGAAAAAAGTTTGGAGAAGAAAGGGAACGGCACATGATCCAAGGCACACCACATCCTCTGTAAAACATGGTGGAGGCAACGTGATGGCATGGGCATGCATGGCTTTCAATGGCACTGGGTCACTTGTGCTTATTGATGACATAACAGCAGACAAGAGTAGCCAGATGAATTCTGAAGTGTACAGGGATATACTTTCAGCCCAGATTCAGCCAAATGCCGCAAAGTTGATCGGACGGCACTTCATAGTACAGATGGACAATGACCCCAAGCATACAGCCAAAGCTACCCAGGAGTTCATGATTGCAAAAAAGTGGAACATTCTGCAATGGTCAAGTCAATCACCAGATCTTAACCCAATTGAGCATGCATTTCACTTGCTCAAATCCAGACTTAAGACGGAAAGACCCACAAACAAGCAAGACCTGAATGCTGCGGCTGTAAAGGCCTGGCAAAGCATTAAGAAGGAGGAAACCCAGCGTTTGGTGATGTCCATGGATTCCAGACTTAAAGCAGTGATTGCCTCCAAAGGATTCGCAACAAAATATTGAAAATAAAAATATTTTGTTTGGGTTTGGTTTATTTGTCCAATTACTTTTGACCTCCTAAAATGTGGAGTGTTTGTAAAGAAATGTGTACAATTCCTACAATTTCTATCAGATATTTTTGTTCAAACCTTCAAATTAAACGTTACAATCTGCACTTGAATTCTGTTGTAGAGGTTTCATTTCAAATCCAATGTGGTGGCATGCAGAGCCCAACTCGCGAAAATTGTGTCACTGTCCAAATATTTCTGGACCTAACTGTACATCTTCTTTTTTTTTTTTAGAGAACACATTGTGATTCAATGGTACTTTTAAACCTCCACTCAAGCTTTTTTTTTCAGCACTGGAGTGGCTCTTTAAATCTAAGTCCCCTGCCCGGTCATATACATTCCAGCATCTTCACCTTTTACCGACGCCGCTCCAGTTCCGCACTGCCATCATGTGACAATCACTTCTAACTGCCTGGAAAGCAGAAGTTACATCATAAACTCACTGCAAGGCCTGTGACACACATCCGTGCCGCCGGCACGTGTTTGTCATTTTTTACACGTACCGGCGGCACGGAGACACGTTAAGCAATGCTACCCTATTGTAGCAAGCACACAGACGTAAAACCATACGGAACGTGTGTCCGTGTGCGTTTGTACGTGTGTGCGTTTTTCAAAGCGCTGACATGTCAGTGTTTTCTCCGGCAGCACGGGTGTCACACGGCCCGCACCCGTACCACACGGGTGTAGTGTGGATGCGGTCCCGTGTGACACGCGCCGGAGAAAACACACGTGTCAGTGAAAAAAACCCAAAACATTAACTCACCTTCTCCAGCCCTCCTGTCTCTGCCACTGCTGCCTCTTGCTGTACATTATTCTCATTTAATATTCATTTCACTGCCTGGCAGCAGCAGCAGCGGGGAGACTGGAGGGCTGGAGCCGAAGATCAGCACCACAGACAGCAGCGCGGACAGCAGGAAGGACCAGGTGAGTATGTAAATTATCGGTTCTACGTGTGCTATCGCGGATAGCACACGTAGAACACACGTGGCCCACACGTACCAGAGACACGTACTTACCTGCACGCAACACGCAGGGGAAATACGTGTCTCTCGGCACGTGCGTGAATTTCACGTGAGTGTGGCAGAGGCCTAACACGGTGTTCGTCTCTAAACTTATCAGGTGTCATGGCGTCTTCTGACCCTGTTCACACTATAGAGTTTGACACACCATCTGGTGCTCCTTGAGTTGCTCAGTTAGAGTCGGGCGTTGACCAGTTGTGAGTTTACTGGTGGTTGGTCTAGCAGGAGTTAATTCCTGCTGACCTGTGAATTGCTGTTGGGGTTACTGGTTTCTGGAGACCTTTTATGGCTGCCTACACCCTTTAAAAGATGGTGGAACCTGCTCCTCAATGCCGATAATATTTTATGCTATTCCGGTCATTGTGCATGGGGATCCATCTTCTGGTGTACTGCTGTGCACAAGGCTGGAGTGTGGTGGAAATACTTTTGTCTTTTATTATTTCCTCCCTTTTTTATTATCCTCTTTGAGTGTTTGCTGTGAGTTTAAGATTTGGTTTCTCCCTGTCTGTGCTTTGTGTTGGATTAAACACTTCGGTCCCAGCCCTCTCCTGGGTTGGGCATGAGGGGATATTAGACCAGGGCTATTCAGGTGTTAGGGCTACTCTGGCGGTCCAGACCTCTTCACCATCAAGCATACCTCTGGGATAAGGGACAGTTAGAGACTCCCCTAGCCTGAGGGATAGTTTAGGAATCCTGTTCCGAGTTCTATGTCACTCATAGTGACACTCCCAATTCAAATCTATAAGTGCTATAATGAGGTCAGAATGAGGCTCTCATAAACTTATATTGAGTGGTGACTATAAAATACATACAGCTGCACACTGAAAAGCCAAAAATGTATAAGGGAAACTTTGGTACTGCATTACTGCAAAAGAGAGATATTTAGTTTATGTATTGGCCAATGCATGTAAGCCTGGAAACCAACGGCAAGGTAATCTCTGTAATCCGGGAACCTAACTTAAATGCCACTACCTAGATTAAAAACATCCATGTCTGGGCAAAATGCCACTATTTGGACTACAAATTTCCATGTATGGGCAGCTAGGCCCCTGCTACAATGATTATCAACACAGCCAGGTCTTAGGGCGGAGTGCTCAGTCAGAAAGACTTACTACAAATATCCAAAAAACTGACCCGCACATTCAACAAATGTGAACAGGTGCTAGCCGAAAAAACATAGTAACTATAAAATGCATACAGCTGCACATTGGAAAAGCCAAAAATGTACAAAGGAATATATGGCACTGCATTACTGCAAAAGAGAGATATTTAGGTTTTTTTTTGGATATTTGTAGTAGGTCTTTCTGACTGAGCACTCTGTTGTTTCACCAACAGTCTTCTTGGCCTTAACCATGGATTTGCTTGGCAAAATCCACCTAAATTCATGTAAATTCTCCAAATCAGCACTGTGAAGCTTTTTTATACCCAATATAGTAAAAATTAAAGTCTCCCATGAGTTACTAGTTTTCTCAAAGAGAAAATTTGTCCATGTATTTATCCCATTTCTCAATTCCTTACAGAGGCTTAAATGGAATTTGTTAGCAGGTTTTTGCTACCTCATGTGAGAGCTGGAAAGAGACCCTTAAAGGGAATCTGTCACCAGGTTTTTCCCTTTTGAGCTGTGGCCACCACCAATAAGCTGTTATATACAGCATTCCTGAATATTGTATATAAGAGCCCAGGCTGCTCTGTATAAAGTAAAAAAAACACCTTTATAATACTCACCTAGGGGGGCGGGCTGGTCTGATGGGTGTCACTGCTCTCTATCCGGCACCTCCATCAGCTGTGGAATTGTTGTCCTCATGCCCAGCCCTGTGTGCATGACATATCCTGTATCATTCACAAAGAGGCCTCCATTGTGCTCTTGCGCAGGCGGACTGTAATGCACAGGCACGAGAAAAGGTCAAAGTATTATGCAGAATTGGCGTGGTTATCTAATTCTGATAAGTTGTGGGGTTTTATTCTTCTTTTATTATCCTAGCTAAACATGTCAGACTGACAGACATCTTCATGAGCTTTTATATGTCCGTGTAGGCGATCACAGACATTGGCCTCCATTATCATTGTTGTTTCTTTAGTTTTCTACAATAATTTGCTCTTTATTAGTGGCTATAGAAATACTGCCTTATTCTCTATATTTGCAACTTTTTTAACATGTCGTTCTTTTATAATGTTTTTTTTTAGTTTTCTTTCACAACTTTGCTTATTCAGATTTTTTAGACAGACTCAGGAAATGTAACATTTATCCAAAGTCACATTTATTTTTTTCAAAACATTTCAAATAACAGTGCATTTCACAAACTTTACTTGCCTGTATTTCAGAAACTATACATCCGATCCCCCCAACTAAAGGTATGTATAGAATCAACATGATAGCGCCAGTATAGCACTGGCTTTAGTTTATGTAGGAAAATTCTGGTGGTTGGTCCTCTTTAAAAAAAACCCCCCAAAAAACCGCAAATGATGAATTGGGCATATTGTTTTTTGCTATATACATTGAAACCACTGCCAATTGTGATGCTGAATAGTCACATGATTTTGAAATCAAATAGTGTGGCCATTGGGTATCACTGTGGGCAGAGAGTGAAGGTTGTAATCCAGCATCAGAAGTTTTTAAAAAATTAAATCTTATGTAAACTTTATTAAAAATACATCAGAAAAACGTTATGTGTATAAATATGCAGCTTCTGCAACCCTAATTTCCCATTCTAGGTTAGTTTTCTGCATTAAATAAATTAAAAGGACAAGGTACAGGAATAGGAATAGAGGGCAACAGAACGCAGCAGGAGAAGAGATTGAGATTGCAACCATACATAGTCTCAAATTAGCCCCATACCTCTAACACCAGGGGGTAGACTGAGTTAATTACACATGTAAATCACATACCCCCAATGGTCTTGAGACATAGGATAAAGGTAAAATGCGGTAATAAAGTGATGCAACGCTAGCAACAAAGTGTCAATAAAGGAAGTATTAAAGAGTTCAACATATCAAGTGGTATCTCCACCTGACGAAGGCTCTGTAGCTGAAACGTGCGTAGGGAACTTGTCGCCACCATC
This sequence comes from Anomaloglossus baeobatrachus, assembly GCF_048569485.1. Taxonomy (NCBI): domain Eukaryota; kingdom Metazoa; phylum Chordata; class Amphibia; order Anura; family Aromobatidae; genus Anomaloglossus; species Anomaloglossus baeobatrachus. The sequence goes on from NC_134358.1 coordinate 123,793,175, forward strand.
GGCAGGAGGAGATGCCACTTGGTATGTTGAACTCTTTATTGCTTCATTTATTGACATTTTGTTGATAGCATTGTATCACTTTATGGCTATGTGCCCACATGAGATGAAACCTGTGGATTTATCTGCAGATTTTCTGGATTTTCCAGGTTAATCTTCAGGTTTCAGCATGTACAGACACTCCCCATGTTATCCTATGGGACATGGGGAGCGCTGTGTCCATGCTGCGGATACATGCAGCTGCGGAACATGGTGCGGATGTCCTGCAGCCGCATGTAATTGCATGTCAATTCTTTCTGCGGAATTACCTGCAGAAATCTGCCTTGGTCCCATACTTACCTGCCTTGATAGCAGACACCCAGTGACTTTCCCTCCATGCACAGGACAGCAGTGGAATTAGGAGCAGGAAGGAGGAGGTGGGTGGGCCTGCACGAGCTCCGGTCATGTGACAGCCAGAGCTAGTGCAGGCCCGCCCACCTTCTCCTGCACAGTGCAGACACGGCCAGAGATGGAGAGAAGTGCTGCGTGATGGAGGTAAGTATGAACGCCCTGATCACTCCAGCACCTGTTCTGCATTGAGGATGCAATGCCGAAGCCATGGTACTGTATACTCAATGCAGAATGCCTGCGCCATATCCGCAGGACATTAAGCAGCACATCTGTAGCATTGAAACAGACAAAGTTGTGCTGCGGAGTTCTGGGAGCTCCTGCCTAATGTCCTGCGGATATAATCGCAGGACACTTTCCCTGTGGGCACATAGCCTATTACTGTACTTTACCTTTATCCTATGTCTCAATAGCATTGGAGGTATATTATTTATATGTGTAATTAACTTAATATACATAGCGATGTGTGACGCCGCAGGAACGACGTACAACCAACGGCATGCACCACCAACGATATTATGAAAAGGAGCGACGTGTCAACGATCAACTATTTTTGACGTTTTTGCAATCATTAATCGTCGCTCCTTGGTGTCACACGCTGCGATGTCGCTAACGGCGCCGGATGTGCGTCACTAGCGATGTGACCCCGATGATATATCGTTAGCGATGTCGTTACGTGTAAAGCCCCCTTTAGTCTACCCCCTGTTGTTAGAGATATGGGGCTATTTTGAGCCTATATAAGGTTGCAATCTCAATCTCTTCTCCTGCTGTGCATTGTTGCCTTCTATTCACTATTCCTGTACCTTGTCCTTTTCATATTTTTTTTAATAAAATTTACGTTTTATTCTGGCTATTTGCTTTGGGTTCCTTTTTTGGTGTTTCAATTGAATATACTGCACTTAGCCTGGCTGGATTTATTTTCAGCCGTTGTGATTATCAAACTTGGGTTTACTATATTTTATATCTACTAACCCTTTAATCCTTGTTGTTTTGGCAATTTTGGTCATTTTTAGTTTTCTGCATTGAAGATGTATTTGGACTTTTGGACCAGAACCAGTACACTTTTGCTCTTTACATTTTATTTTACCTACAGTTATAAAGTATCAGTATATGTATAACCATTCTATTTGCTGTTATCTGAGCGCAGACATCTGGTTTGTGAAATAAGATCTTATCTGGGTTGATTTCATTAGCTATGTGCACCCACATAGTACTTAGTGACAGGTTCTTGTTCTTGTGACATCTGTAAAAACAATATTTCCCAACACGTCAGTAAATCATTATTATGTGGCAGAATCACTGAAGGCAATGATTTTTTTTTGCTTTCTCTGGTTACATTAAAAAGCTTTTAATTGTGTCTTTCAGAGTTGGCCCCAGGTGTTGGACTCCTTTCATTACATTTTGCTCTAATGTGATGAAATTCTAATTCTCTCCTTACCATATGGTTAAATTTCCCAACTGAGAATTAGTTGAAAAAGAAGAAATAATCTATTAATCTCTCTAATAGATTCACAAATGAGAATTGCCACAGAACCTGTTTTTCAATGGTGATAGAAAAAAAATCACTTGGGTGCATTACAGACCGGTATGTGTAAGACAATATGGACACTTATTGTGTAGATGATTAAGGCTGCTTCTGAATGAAAACTATATGTTGGGTTTAGATTTTAGCTGACCTCTCATTTATGTTAAAGGGTTTGAGCTATTAAATTGGACATTTCCTAAAAATCAGATGGGCACCATTTATCCCAAAGGATAAGCATGGATGTGGGGATGTAATCTTTCTTAGGCTATGTGTCCATGGGAGAATGTAGCTGCGGATTTCTGTGCATCAAAATCCGCAGCTTTCCCGCAAAATCCGCACCTTTTCAAAGGTGCGGATTTGCCGCGGATTTACCGCGGAATTGCCGTGGATTTAATGCGGATTTTGGTGCGGATTTTTTTTTTTTTTCTCAATTTTAAAGCCAAAATCCGGATGAAAATCCGCAACAATAACTGACATGTTGCAGATTTTTCCGGATCAAAATCCGCACGGAATCCGCTGCGGAAAAATTTGCAGCGTGGGCACAGCATTTCCAAAATGCCATAGAAATGGCTGGGAAGTGCCTGAGCTGCAGATTTTCGGGAAATCCGCGGCTTTTCCGCGAGAAATCTGCAGCAAAATCCGCGCATTTGCCGCAGGGTGGGCACATAGCCTTACAATGAATGGGAATTACAGAATCCTCCAACAATGCCTCAACCAATCATATTTTTATAGCAAGTTTCATTTACATGTTAAAGATACATTTTTGAGATTTACAATTTAAAGTAATTGATATTAAACTGAATCCAAGGAATACATAGTTTGATTAATAAACAATAAATCTATGTCAAATGCTCTTTAGGAAAAGTGTATTCCAGAGGTGGTGTCACACCTCCACCAGACTCCGCTCATGTGACTTCTGCTTTGATCACCAGATGCTGCTATATTCCCACCATTGGCAGTGTTGGTAATGGGGGAGGAGTCAGTGGCTCTGGTTGGCACAGATCTGCTCATCCATTAAGCTGGGTTTTACTAGGACATGCAGTACCACTAGCTGACTGTGGTGGCATGTGGTTTCCAGCTGAAGTCACCACCTTTCAGTCAGGGCCAATGGGAAGGCACCATACCCTTCTTATTCCTCCTACAGTCTGCTGGTAGCTGCCAGATATAGTCTTGTAGTTTACTGCTGCAGCCTGGTTTACATCCTGCTTTTGTACTATTGATTCCCGTGTTTTGACCTCTGCCTTGTCTCGGACTACTCTCCTGCCTGCTATTTTTGTACCTCGCTGCCATCTCCATTTTGACCTCTGCCTTTTACCTGACCACTCTCTTGCCTGCTGATTTTCTCCCTTTTGTATCTCCTGGTTTTGACTCTGCCTGGCGACCACTCTCCTCCGGATTGCAGTCTTCCATAGGCAGTGACCTTCTGGGCCCTATAGTAATTCAAGATCCCTGTGCAGGGGTTAAAGAGTTTCAAGGTCCTTGAGATCCTGCTGAATGGGTGGTAAGCCTCTAGTCTGTCCATGACAGCCATCTTAAGTCTGTGTTCTGGGGCAGACATTACAGGTGGGCAACAAGGACCAAAATAAAAAACCCAACACACCATGTCTTGCCCGGGAGGACCAGGACAACAGGTTACATTGGACAGCAGGCAAAGAAGTAGAGAAGCAAACACCAGAAGACATGGAACCAGGAGTGTTGATATATTCAGGAACTTAAGATGTATAGTCAAACCACCAGGTCTTGCAGCAAAAAAAGATCAATGTCAGAGTTAAATGCTATCAGCAGACAGGCAGTTAATTTAAGAGATGTATGCAATCAGCAGACAAATGGTTAACCACAAGGCAGTAGTGATGAACAGCAAACTAGATAATTGCTTTCAGAGAAAATTACATACTGCTGCAGCAGAGTTGTGTGAACAATACCAGAATTAGCAGAGAAGGTATTTTTTATGTCTACGAAATACAAATGGTTAACCACAGGTCTGGGCCAGTAAGAAAATGTAAATAATTGATAAACAAGCAGGGGTTAACTGAAGAGATGATTAGCCAACTGAGTGAAGTGAATTGTGAGGCAAACTCTTGAAGTACACCTGGCAACAGAATATTATGCTTACAGAATAGTCAAACAGCATGTAGCTTAAAAGTGTTTGGGCGATGATGCTTGTGGAGGTTGCATGGACGTACACAAAGGGAACTGGTCCTAGGGGAGGAATCAAGAACTAACACCTGAGCCAGAACAGATGAGTAACAGTGTAACAGATAGACAGATCCCAGATTGTCATGATACAATTCAGTGGAAAAATGTAAACGTTCACATATACATGATTCTTTTTCACCACAAGAACCTATGATTCATGAGTGGGTGAAATATGATAGTTTAAGAATGTCATCTGTAGCAAGTAGAGAGATGCAGATCTTTTGATATTCGAATATGTCAAATTTTCCACCAAAATGTAACATGCAAGGAGTAAATTTGTGTTAATACTAGAAAGCTTATAATTGCTCAGAAGATGCACAAGGAGGTAGAGGAGCGAGAGAGAACCCAATTGATTATAAGCTCTTAACTTTACATGGGAGAGAGCAAGAAGACCCAAGAGATGGCCCTACTGATCATAAGAGCTTAAAACCTGTAGGAGAGGGAGGCCCCTATTAACCATAAGAGCTTACACTCTACAGCAGCTAGAGACCCAGTGTCTCTGTAGATGATGAAAGATTCTGCTCTTCAAACTGTGCTCCACTGATGTTCTCAGATGGCCCAGGTACTGACCACTACTGTACAAGGTATGATAATCCTCTAGATGTCATAGTGGGAGGGCATTATGGGGAGGCACCCACAACAATACAAAATGATGTTTGCCTGATCTCTGACGCTTTCAGTAGTGTGGGAAATAGTGCTGGGCAAGTTTTTTTTGGTTTCCTAATTGACTCACAAAATGTTCGAATTTGCTTGAAACTACGAATTTTAGGAAATTTGACTCAAACTTAAACCTTTGCAGATCGATCTGCTCATTTCTAGTGGCAAGCATACTTTTTCATGTTTATTTACTATCATGATTAGTTGATATACATGGATAAATTGAAAAAAACAGATCTACTGATGTGTCTGTACTTACCTTGGCTTAAGCATTATGTTCTACAAATTGTCATGGTACCAATTCAATAAATTCTTGTATAATGTTGTAAAAAGCAGATATAATATCATTGACTTTCTAACATTAAGGAGAGGCATATCTGTATTTACCCAATGACCAGAAGTCTCATTAATTTGACAAGTATCCAAAAAAGTCCTAAATCCAATATTAATAAGATGGGACTGAAGATTGAAGTCTCAGACAGAAACGTGGAAATAAAATTATTTAGGTCAGCGTAGAACTGTAGGATCACTGCAATTTTTTCTAGAAAAGTGAGTATGGGCTATGAAAGACCACAAGCAAGATACATCTCTGAAGTTTATTACGAATAACAATAGTTAAGGACATGTACTAGGTTGGGATCACACCTATGTCAAGTATTATACACTTTTAGAGACCTTTTGCATATCATGCCTGCTTAAACTGGTTGGCCACTACTTTTACATTGATGGCCTATCCTTAGGAAAGGTCATCAATGTCTGATCGCCCGGGGTCTAACACCCCACACCCCTACCAATCAGCTTTTCCTGGTGGCAGCAGGCAGCCAGATATACTCGGTTGTGGAGCTGCCCCGTCTTCTGATTGCAGCCGCAGTTGGGTACTGCACATTTGCCTCCTGTTGATTTGAATGGGAGGCAGATGGGCAGTACCTGTTCACGGCAATTATCAGAAGATGGATCACCTCCGGTACTTTGGATTTCCAGCCCCAGGCTGTGGCCTCTGGGATAGAGAAATAGCTGATTGGTGGTGGTGCTAGGTTTTGGATCCCAGCTGATCAGACATTGATGACCTAACGTAAGGATGTAAAAGTAGTAGACAACCTCTTTAAATATTTTCTGTGTGCTAAGGCAACAAAACATGTATGCATTTTTAATAAATATGATTTGTGTGTCTTAAATTATTTTATTTGTATCTTCGTAGAATTATTTTGAGACATCTCCAATTCTAAACTCTATCTCCAATTGCTGCTAACCTACAGTATTCTGCAGTATTGTATCCAAACAAACCATGAGTCAATGGTTCAAATCCCTAATTCCGAGTAGCCTTTTCATTTTTCTCAGTCTACAACCAGAGGGATGATATTTGACAACATTTTAGGGTTACTGTTCTCCAATTAGCAAGCCCTAGTCCATTTTGATGAGATGGTAATCAAGGCTCTTTGCAGAGGCGTATTATGTGTACATCCTATCAGCGCAGCGCCCAGAAAGTAATTATATCACTTTTAGATGGCAATCACTTTTATTGTGAAAAAATATAATCTAAGCATTGGCTGCGTGTCCTGGTTCACTGAGCCTTTGATGTTGCTATTCTGCAGTACAGCTATGTTGTATCCACCGCTAGGTTTGGAGGGTTTACTATAGAGGGCTTTATTCATTCGGCAATTACCTGCTCCCTGTTCACTTCTGTGAGGAGATGAATGTGTCATTAGGCAATGCAAAATTAGAAACATTTCATCATTTTTACGGAGAATAAAAAATGAGGCTTTAGTTGTCTGGATGAATAATGTACTGCTGCTATTGAAACGTGCCCAGCTCTATAATAGACAGTTGTCTGATATGAAGCCTGAATAGCTAAACACATTATACACATAGACAATACATAAGGGCTATTATATCATAGTAGAGTACAACTCTCGTGTCTATTATCATTTTCCTTCATTCACATCTTTATAGCTTTTGTTGATGAGGTTTACCTTCCATTTATAGCAACAATGAAAATTTTCAATCACCTCTTAGATGGTGGTCACTACCATCCATCCAAACTAGTTGGCTTGGTTGAAAATGGTTTTTCGCAATCCTCCATGGCTAGGATGACAGCTGTAGACAAGTGGTTGAGCTCCTATTGTCTCTACAGCTCTACTATAACTCTTGTAAGTCACAACATTCCTAATTTTTGCTGAGTAAACTTAGTAGCCGGATGGGGTAATGGGTTTAGAGTAAAAGATTAATACCTATGCAGACATTATCATCTTAGAAATGCAACCAGCCTTTGCCCAAAGCTCAAAGATGTGTCAGTCTACTGCCATAAAGCCAGCTTTATGAGCCTACTCTTTGAGGAATAATTGCCTGTTCCCCTGAGGAGTCCGATTGTGGGACAAAATGTGTCGGGAGGCATATGAGCTAAGAAAAATGGACAGTCACAAGTAGGAAGAGATGTGGACCGCCCTTGAAAGAGCGGGAGTTTTGTGGCTACAAAGGGAAAGTTATATCTGGATTTGAAATATTGATGCCCTCCCACACCTCTGCCTGATGATACTGCTGTAGGTAGACAATAGGAACTCCCAGATCAGGGGTGGGATTCAGCCGGTTCTGTCCAGTTTGGGCAAACCGGTTGTTAAAATTGCAGCCGGTTCCCCAAACCGGCAAGAAATGGCTCCGGTGATCCGGTTCTCTGTATTCACTTGTGTTAGTGTCTTTAAGACACTAACACAAATGAATCCCCGTACCTCTGTAAGCACCACACTTCCGGGTTCAGTGGAGCCTGTCTGCTCCCTGACCTGGCGTGCAGCGATGCAAAGACGCTGCAGAGGTCAGGGCAGCGTGGTGACGTTGCTCACCCTGCTGCCGCCTGCTAGGCGCCAGTGTCAGTATGCCTGCAGAGTGCCGCGGAGGAGGACCGAAGACAGAGGAGAGGTCGCCGGTGCCTGGAGCAGGTAAGCACTCAGTGAGCCAAGGATGCAGGGAGACAAGAATCTGCAGGGGAGAGGAGCCACATAAGATGGGAACTATGTGGGAAATTGAGCCACATGAGACGAGATCTGTAGGGGAGAGGAGGCCGCATAAGATGGGAACTATATGGGAAAAGGAGCACATGGGTTGAAATCTGCTGGGGAAAGAGGCCATAATGGGATGGGATCTGCAGGGGAAAAAGGCCATAATGGGATGAGATCTGCAAGGGAAAGAGGCCATAAAGGGATGGGATCTGCAAGGGAAAGAGACCACATGGAATGGAATCTGTAGGGGGAAAGGAGCCGCATGGGATGGGATCTGCACTTGAAAAGCAGCCACATGGGATGAGAGCTGTATGGGGAAGGTCGCCCGTTGCAATTTTAGCCGGGCTCCTTTATCAATAATGTTTAAGAAATTGTAGAAAAAACGTTTAATACAATATGACTGACAGTGACTGGAACAATTGGTACTGGACAGGAGAGTGAAGAGGAGGGTAAGAACGAGAAAGAGATTTTACTTTAAATTTCTTGTATTCTTTGGTTGAGGAAAGTGCGTAAAATGGGTGTGGCTAACAACATGGGTGTGGTTATATAATGGATGTGGTTTTTAATTGGGTGGGGTTTACAGAGAACCTGTTGTTAAAAATTTGAATTCCACCCCTGCCCCGGATGGATGAGATTTTTTCCATTTTATGTCCATGTCATAATGAATTTGGACTGAAAGGGTTTTCTGTTTATTGTGGACCACTATCTCTGTGATAACGATTGACTATTCTGACCCTCATCAAGCCCAGATTTAAACTACCATAAATATTGAATTGTTTATATAATAACTGGAATCTGTCTATACCTGGTGAACAGGGACAATTACCTTCCACTTTCATTACTTTTTGCACAATGCACCTTTTTGGGGGCATTCGTGTATACTTTTTAATATATTTGCGGGGTATTTATAATTTTTAAACTATTTATTAAAGGTTAAGTTTTATCCTTTCCTCACATTGTGCTGGTTCTAACTCTTGTAGGAGACAACATTCCTAATTTTTAGGGGTGAACTTAGTAGCCGGATGGGGTAATGGGTTTAAAGTAAAAGATAAAAGCCTATGCCGAAATTATCATCTTAGAAATGCAACCACCCTTTACCCAAAGTCCAAAGATGTGTCAGTCTACTGCGATAATGCCAAGGTTTTATACGTATGGTTATATTAGACCTCACAGTCTTGCTTTACACGGTCATAAATGTTTATATGAACATACCCAAAGAGTTGTTACAAACTCATAAAATGAAGTCCAAAGGTACATTTTTATTTGACCCTAAATACTGTTCACACAACCTTTACCTGATTGGATTGATCATCGTATATTTGGTCACGCCATTCAAAATAGAATCTTACAAATATTTGACACCCTAAACTTTGGGCTGTAATTGACTGCTGACTCCAAGTTTTTCCTTCTTCATCTACAATGTCAGAAACAATGAGTTTACCATTATTCCACTTTCTAAACCTTAAAGTGTACCTTCCATTTATTTTTTTAATCTAACCTAAATTAAAGTCTAAAATTAAAAAGCTTTGCACAATGTAACTGCATCTTTATTCATCTAATGGTGTATAAATTGTTGTTCTATATTAGCTTCTGTTGTAAACTGTGCACTTAAGGGTTTTATGGTTTTGTAAAACCGATATTCCGTGACTAAAGATTCTTTAAAAAAATACTAAAAATATTCTTCACTCAACCTCCCTGTGTCCAGCGCCAAGTCTCTTCTGCGGCTCTCAGTGCTGGTTATTGTCAACGGCACTGATATCATATTGACAGCGCTGCGGCCAATCAATGAGCTCAGAGGATTTGAGCGGCTCATGCCATCAACTTAGGCAGAGCCACTGAGCTCAGTTAGTGACTGCAGACAGTAACAGACATTGTCTACAGCAGAGGAAACTCAGCACTAGACCCGGGGAGAATAATTAAAGGACAGGCATTTTTTTAAAAAATCAAACAGCATTTAGGGGACAGCTGTTTTCTGATACCAGAAGAAATTAATCATTGTGCAAACCATAGTTATACAAAGTATTTTGGCTTTTTCGGCTCTCACCAGATTTGAAGTCCCAATAAAAGTGTGGCTTTAGACAGGAGGTGTGGTCTCAAAGTTTTAGAAAGATTTTGTCATGATCCAGAGTTTCCCAGACCCGGCCTGGCCATATCAGGGGTTAACTCCCATCAGCCTCATTCTAGTTTCATTGCACCAGCATTCCACTGCTGGTTATAGTTTTGCTCTGCAGTCTGTGACTGGCTCTGGTGAGATTTCCTGTTTGATCTGACTGCTTGTTACTGTGTCCTGACCTGTACCCTTCCCCTTTCGTCCGTCAGTCCCAGTCCCTGACTTCCCACTCCTGTCAGATGTCTACCCATTCTGATTCATTCTCCTTCCCGTGTTTGTGTCTCCTCACCCTCCAGTCTTGTCTTCTGTTCCTTGTGCTCTTTGTGTTTCCCTCTGTATACCTGATCTCCCGCCATCCGACCTAGGTTCTATTTCCTGACTTGATCTTGATCTTCCCTCTGCAGTGACTTGACTTCCCAGCTTGACCCTCACCACTTGACTACTCTATTGCCCCCTGGTGGTTCGCCTGTTAACTACCTGCTGAGGTTACTCTGCTGTACTTCAGACTCCTTTCTGTTACCGTGTTACTTTGACTCTTCTTCCCTACTCTGCTGCCACCTAGTGGGGAATATGCTGTACTATGTCTTACCATCCCTTTGTACAGTGTAACAGATTTATTAAGAATAAAAACAAAAAGTGACCCAAATTCAAAGCAGGCATGGATTTCCTTCTGAAAATGCAGTTGTGTCTTTTATAAAGTAGTTTCAGTTCACTCTATCTTTTTTATCTATGGCATAAAAAACATCATTCTTAGTAAATGTGGCCCTATGTGGGTGACATGTCTTGTAGTTGAAACTAAAAATCCCAGACTCCTCTATTAGAGTATATGAATGTTGTGTAAAGTTGAATGATCTCTAACATTAAGATGCAATATTTTCCAATTATGTGAAATGGAACCAGAATTTAGGTTTGTGGAGAAATATTACTTGATGCATTTATTTTAGTCAAAATCAGATGCATTAGGCTAGGGTCTCATTTATACCCTCTCATGTATGACATATGAGTCTGATATATACATTAAAAACGTATGAAAAAGTGTGCTAAATGTCCACCTTTGTCTGCCTAAATTTAGACATATACATTTTAATTTATGTAGTATATGCATCTGTATCTATCTATCTATCTATCTATCTATCTATCTATATATATATATATATATATATATATATATATATATATACACAGAGGATGAATCAAGTATTGAACAGATTATTAATTTTCTAAGTAAATATATTTCTAAAGATGTTATTGACATGAATTTCTCACCAGATATCAGAAACAATCCATCCAATCCACACAGGCAAATAAATCAAACTATAAATGTCCATAAATTTAGTGATGTGGAATAATGAGAAATGACACCGGGAATAAATATTGAACACTCTTACTGAAATTTATTTAACACTTTGCACAAAAACCTTTGTTGGTGATAATTGCTTCAAGACGCCTCTTGTATGGAGAAACTAGTTGTATGCATTGCGCAGGTGTGATTTTGACCCTTTCTTCCACACAAACACTCTTCAAATCCTGAAAGTTCCATGGGCTTCTTCTATGAACTCTGAGCTTTAGTTCTTCTAAAAAATTTTCTATTGGATTCAGGTCAGGTGATTGATTGGGCCATTCCAGCAGCTTTTTTTTCTTTCTCTGAGACTGAATTGAAATCAACTGAGTTTCCTTGGCTGTGTGTTTGGGATCATTGTCTTGGTGAAATGTCGACTCTTGTTTCATCTTCATCATCCCGGTAGATGGCAGCAAATTTTTATCAAGAATGTCTTGGTACATTTGTCCATTCATCCTTTCTTCAATTATATAAAGTTTGCCAATGCCGTATGCTGAAAGACAGCCCCACACCATGATGTTTCCACCTCCAAACTTCACTGTTGGTATGGTGTTTTGAGGCTGATATGCAGTTCCTTTTTGGCCTCCAAACATGGTGAGTATTAAAATCAATGGATCTGCACACACATCAGTGTTTTCACAAGGACCACGTGTCTGTATGGAGCACATGCGTGTCTGTGTGTTCCGAATGGAGACAAGTCCATTTTTCTTGAGCACGGATGTCACACGGACCACACACTGATGTAATCTGTGTGACATAAGTCTGACACGTACTGGAGAAAACACGTGTCTTTGAAATAAAATGATTTTCTATACTCACCTGTCTCCAGCGCTGCTGTCTTCTGTGCTGCTGTCACTTGCTTCTAGATCCCACTCATTATGCTCATGAATATTCACTGCACCACGGACCCAGAAGCGGCAGCACCGGAGACATCAGCAACGCCAGGGACAGGTGAGTAAAAAGTTCTTCCTCTCGATGGGCTATTACAGAAGCACACAGTGAAAACTAGTGTGAAAAATCATGGCACAAGCATGGGCCATACACACTGCAGATCTGGACGCAGCAGCGCCAGAGACATCAGCACTACGGACAGCAGTGCCGGGGACAGGTGAGTAAAAAGTTCCTACTCTCCGCGTGCTATCATGGATAGCACACGGTGAACACTAGTGTGCCAAAATCACGGCACATGGATGAGCCATACGCACCTTCAACACATCTGTGCACAAATGTTTTTCACGGATGTGTAAATGGGGCCTAAGATTCATTTGCCTTAGTTCTGGTTATCTATAGTATTTTTGCTCCAAAAGTGTTTTTACCCCAAAGTTCTATTTTTTAAATTTATTTTCTATGTTTATGCAGTTTAATGATAAGCCGGATACACCCATAACTGCACACATTAATCCATCACATGGTTTATGTGCTATGCCGAGCCGTGCCGGGTCTTTTCATCGAATCCTTCCTTATAAGACCAGGGTCGGTTTTGTACAGTCTTCCTGTTATTAGAATCAAGTAAATGTATATATTGCTTCATTCTTTATAGCGGGAAAGGTCATCCTCAGTGCCTGGTTGGTGATTCAGAAAAGAGACTGAGCAGTTTTGCTGGCAACTTTTTTTTTTTTTTTTGGTAGCATGCAGACAGAAGAATTTATTGAGGCGTTTAAATGCCGGGCTTATAAAAACTACCCGAGGATTGGTCTTTGAGGTTTTATGCACTCGTAAACGTTTTCTGATTACTTCTGGGAAGTTGTCAGGCATTTAACACTGCATTTATCTTACAGTGCAATGAAAACACATCTGTCTATTGTCTCGTTACCTGCTTTAATTGTCACCCCCACCTCGCCAGGCTGTTGTTTTAACCCCCTTTGTTATTTTCATTTCACATTTAACTAGTAAGAATCTTTAAATTTTAAATCTAATTGCTGTGAACATAAGTGGAATGGCGGCTCTCATTTCTGTCTCTGCAGTAGAGCCCATCCTGCCATAACACATCTGCCTCTTAGTAATTGAAATATTAACAAATATTGTGTGTTTTTCTTTAATTGTTACTTTTATGGAAATCCCCCTTTACAGCTGTAAGGAGCTGCAGAACATCGCAGCGCAATCTGCTCAGGAGCGACACAAATAACAGCAATTTACACTGGATAAATGCTAAACCCTGTGTAATGGGAACAAGTGTGTTTGATCAGATGGCATATAGAGTATATGTGCACGAAAACGCACAGAGCACAGGTATAGCAGAACCGGGCATTGCTCACACATCATTGCGGTATCAAAATGTATTATCAGTGGTTTTGCATAGGACTGCAAGAATTGAATGAATCAGAGAGATACTTATAAAGTACTACAATACAGCAAAAATTGCTAAGCAATAGATAGATATATAGATAGAATAATAAAAAATAGAAAAGAAAATAGCATTCAATAAACAAAAAAATAAAATAAAGTTTTTATTAACCCATATCAATCTGTCTATCTTTTATCTATCTATCTATCTATCTATCTATCTATCTATCTATGTATGTATGTATCTATTATCTATCTATTATCTATCTGCCAATCTATATTTATATCTATCTATCTATCTATCTATCTATCTATCTATCCATCCTTCTATCCATCCATTATCTATCTATCTATCTATCTATTATCTATCTGCCTATCTATATTTATATCCATCTATCTATCTATCTATCTATCTATCCATCCATTCTCTATCTATCTTTCTATCTATCTCTCTATATATCTATTATCTATCTGCCTATCTATATTTATATCCATCTATCTATCCATCCATTATCTATCTATCTTTCTATCTATCTATCTATCTATCTATCTATCCATCCATCTATCCATCCATTATCTATCTATCTATCTATTATCTATCTGCCTATCTATATTTATATTCATCTATCTATCTATCTCTCTATCCATCCATTATCTATCTATCTTTCTATCTATCTCTCTATCTTTTATCTATCTGCCTATCTATATTTATATCCATCTATCTATCCATCCATTATCTATCTATCTATCTATATTTATATCTATCTATCTATCTATCCCTCTATCTCTCTATCTATTATCTACCTGCCTATCTATATTTATATCCATCTATCTATCCATCCATTATCTATCTATCTATCTATCTATCTGCCTATCTATATTTATATCTATCTATCTATCTATCTATCCCTCTATCTATCCCTCTATCTCTCTATCTATTATCTACCTGCCTATCTATATTTATATCCATCTATCTATCCATCCATTATCTATCTATCTATCTATCTATCTATCTATCTATCTATCTATCTATCTATCTACGGTATCTATCTATTTATCCATCCATCCATCCATCCATCCATCCATCTATCTGTCTATCTGTATGTCTGTCTGTCTGTCTATCTATCTATCCCTCTATCTATCTATCCCTCTATCTATCTATCCCTCTATCTATCTATCCCTCTATCTATCTATCTATCTATCTATCTATCTATCTATCTATCTATCTATCTATCTATCTATCTATCTATCTATCTATCCCTCTATCTATCTATCCCTCTATCTATCTATCCCTCTATCTATCTATCCCTCTATCTATCTATCCCTCTATCCATCTATCTATCTATCTATCTATCTATCTATCTATCTATCTATCTATCTATCGATCTATCTATCTATCTATCTATCTATCTATCTATCTATCTATTTATCCATCCATCCATCCATCCATCTATCTATCTGTATGTCTGTCTGTCTGTCTATCTATCTATCTATCTATCCCTCTATCTACCTATCTCTGTCTATCTGTGTATTATTAGTGTAACAGCTGTAACCTGAGATAACTCATTATCCATGTATGTAAGGTCACTAGACGCCCTGTGTTTGCTTTCCCTCCACATCACGGCGTGATATACAATGCACACACATTACTTAGATGTAATGAACATTCTTGTCTGTAATTGCTCTATTGAATGTGCAGGATATCACAAAACAAACCTGTTAATTCTCCAATCTACTTAACTTAATTCACAAATGGGACTTACCATCTGTCTATCAAGATTACACATGAAAAAATATTGTGCATGTACATATATATATAGGATAATAGTGTATATACTGTATATTATATATAGAAAGGTAGATATTACTAGACAACATTTTCTCTTACAAGGTTCTTCATATACAGTTGTATAGGCGCAGTTGAATATCCTTTTGAATACATATAGGCCTTGGAATTGCAACTCCGTCAAGTTTTTGTCATATGTTTGGTTAAAGTATATGGGTGCATTGCTATACACATGGTGATATATACCATTAATCTACAATAACATTGTTAATATGTAGTAAGATTATTTAAAAGCTGATACGACTTGTTTGTTCATGATTTGCATAGTAGCAGTCACGTGCCAACTAGACTTGTTAAGTTTCTCTCAATAAAAGTGAATTGTCTAGTCTGTACATATCTGCATGTATGTAGATCATATACATTTGGTCATGTGACAGCTTACTTGCCCCAGCAATACTGGGGAATTGTTAATTAACCTCTTCACGACCTTGGATGTACCTGTACATCCAAGGTCATGCCTCTTCTTTTGATACAGGCACACACGCTGAGCCCGCATCATCCCTGCACATGTCAGCTGGTCTGTTTAGTATCTATGAACGAGTACTGACCTGGGGAGTCATAATGCCCGGTCAGTTTTACCATACAGGTAACTAGAAAAATAAACAAAAAACAATTGTGGAATTGCACTTTTTTTTTGCAATTTTACAGCACTTGAATTTTATTTTCTGTTTTCTAGTACGATAAATGGTTTCATTCAAAAGTACAACTCTTCCTGCAAAAAAAAGAAACCCTCATTTGGCTATGTCGGTGGAAAAATGAAAAGTTATGGCTCTTATAAGAAGGGGAGGAAAAAATTGAAATGAAAAATTGGCGGGTGGTGAAGGGGTTAATGATTGTTTTAGAAACAATAGGGTTGAAAATAATAAGATTGGAAATTGAAATCCAACCATTCTATATTTTATTGTCCTCAAAATCAGGGGTTGGAGGACAGTCGCAGAGGTGTTATGGTAAATATTTGTGAGATTTAATGCCAAAAATCTAATGTCGATAGGGAACTTATTAGGCTATGTTCCCGCGATGAGTTTTTAGTGAGCCTTTAAAGCTACGTATTTTCACTGCATTGAAAAAGCAGCGTCCTACAGGTCCAGCAAGGTGGACGGATTAATATAAATCTTCTGCTTTTCTTTTTTACTCTGTAAAGTGCCCTGTGGTGCGATCTGCAACATGTGAATTGCTCTTGCGGGTACACAGAATTTTATGTAATTAATTATGCAATTTTGACACCAGGTAATGAATGCTTATCTGTCCATTAATTTTAAAAAAAATATATTTATTTAAAAAAATAAAAAATAAATAAATAAATTGCAATGTACTATGCTTAGTATTGAAGCATCTCCTTGTAGCATCTGGTGAGACCCCAACAGAAAAGACTGAGACAGGCTGATTGTAAAAGGTAGCGAAGATGTGCCACAATTCCAATTCCACAGCGCCATCTACTGGTAGTAATATATAAATATTTTCAAAATTAATACATTTCAAGAGGAAAAACCCTTTCACAATATTAGTTTTTAATTTCATTGCTTAAAATTGCTGAGCTCCTGGAAGATAGGCTTTTGTGTTTGGTTGATTGGTGTCCTACGCCTTAAACATACAGATCTCTTTTAGTAGGTAGAAATAAATAAAACTTTTCAGGACCTTTTAGGAAAATAAAACAATTGGTCTAAGTAAATTATAAATACAAATTATATTTGGGTTCCACATTCTGTGGGCATTGCAGATAAATTACTGTGTAATAAATGGGGATTATTTAAGCCACAGTCTCTTCAAAAATCTAAGCTCTGAAAACGCAGTTAACTCTGAAAGATGGATTTACATCAATCCAAATCCACTGAATAAGTGACAACTATTATATTGGTGGGGGTCTATTTGCCAGAAAAGGGGACTTATCTTTCGTTTTTCCTTGGGTGCAAGAGTGTGGCCAATAGGAGATGAATGAAGCAGCCAGTTGCACATGCGCTCTACATCTACATTCATTGTCAATTGGCGTAATTATGGGAGCCAGTGTCAGACTGGCTACCGGAGGAATCTCCAGTAATACCAGTCCTGGCTGCTGTTACCTGCATTGAACTCCGGAGCTCTCACCTGAGCTCTGGAGTGCAGCCTGGACTGAACTCAAGGTTTGCAGGACTGAACTGCAAGCGCCAACTGATTCCCCGTTGATTGCGGTCAGTTCATGGTAGCTGCGGATAGGCCGGGCTGAACTCCGAAGTTGTCACCTGAGCTCCAGAGTTCAGCCCGGCCTGTTCGCAGCTGTGACATGAACTGAACCGCAATCGCCGGGGAATCAGTTGGCACTCGCGGTTCAGTCCTGCAAACCTCGAGTTCAGTCCAGGCTGCACTTCGGAGATCAGGTGAGATCTCCGGAGTTCAATGCAGGTAACTGCAGCCAGGACTAGTATTACTGGAGGTCCTTCCGGTAGCCAATCAGATTCTGATGAGAGCTGAGAACTTTGGTAGTTGTATGTAGAGTCCTCTTGCACCCCTGAACAGCAGGATGTAATATTGGAAGAGGACATCTCTGTATGTTCATTTATATAGGAATCTGTCTGCAGATTTTTGCTTTGTAATCTGACAGCAGCATGATGTAGGGGCTGAGAGCCTGATTCCAGCGATATATCCCTTACAATGACTTTGGTAGTATAGTGGATTGTTTTGCCAATTAACAATGGTATAATTCTATGTCATCTGTGATCTTCTATACAGTCTACCGTCAGCCCAGAAATTACATAACAGTCTGTAAAAATAGGGCATCTTTTTTGCCCTAACCATTAAAAAATTTCAGGCTTTTTTTTTTTAAGTTGAAAAAACTTATTTAGATTATTTTGACTGTAGTTATTATCATCATTTTACAGTTTACAGTGAAAGCAGCTGATGTCTTCATTTCAGAATTATGGACTATAGACATGGATCACTCAATTTTATTTATATATTATGATTTTTTTTCAATGTGCCGCTAAAAAACACTGTTTGTCATTGATTTTTTGATAAATTGTACACAAAAATAAAAAGTTAAGTTGACAAGCCTGGTTGTATCGTTTGTTGTATCACTCTACTGAGTATTTTTAAAGGGAACATGTCTGATCTGTGGACAGCATTATATAAAGAAAGCTGAGGAGAATGATATATAGGTTTGTTCCAAAATAATCTATAATATGTGTTATATTTATTAAAATCTCTGGTGTTGGTATATGTGAGTCCATTGGTCAGCGCTACACATTGAATGACAGCTATCCCTGTTAGCACATGTAAGATGGTGGCCTAGGTGATCATGTATTCCTACCCCTTAAGACATTAACTGCTTTCACATGTTATATGTGATCTATGTCATATACAACTATGGTTTATCCTGAAGAAGAGTCCATATCGCCTCGAAACGCACAGACAAATAAAACCTGTTTAAGTTCATCTAACACATCGTTTGATTATATGGGCAATGCAGAGGATCCATTTTCTACCTCAATATGTGAGTTGTGTCATGAGTCTTTGTATAAGTGAACTGTAATGTGTTTTAATAAGTATAGTGTAATGTTATGTGTTCACATATTACTGTAGTATAAGATGCATAGGAATGTTATTTAGGATATATGCTATTGTATGTAGATTGTTGGTAAGATAAGATAAGAAGTTTGCCCAGCAACTGACTGCAGGGCAGGCGATAGATAAGTTTGGGACTAGCCCTCAGTGGGTAGAATTTCTTCATGGGGTAAGTGACTGTTTCCTGTTGGATATTTTGGTAGGGAACAGGGAGTGATTAGTGCAAGGCCTATCAAAAATTTAAAGGAAGGATTGCAATACACCCTGGAATACAAGTAGAGGAGCGCCCTTTGGAAGGAGTGGGACACCTAAACTAGTAAAGAGTATGAACTATGTGCAAAGGCTGCCAAAAATTATAATGAGGAACTCCAATACAATGTAGAGTAGGGCCTCAGAAAACATTTATATTTAGGAGTGGGACTTCTTTGGTCAACAACAAGGCGTCCCGAAGGCCAATACTCAAAGTACAAGTGACACAAGGACTTTCAGGTATCTGACTCCAATTTGGTCCAGCTAAGGTGAGCGTCAGTTCCTCCTGTGCAGACTCAGGGCATCAGGTAGCCCTGAGGCTTCAAATAGATTGAAGCAGGTGTTTCCAAACTTTATTTTTTATCTCCTCGGAGATGTTTACCAATGAAAATTCATGAACCATGTGGGGAGAACTTCTGCAACCCATTCCAGAGTAAAGAACGCCACGAGTCCTGTGTCAACTTATTCACACAAGAGGTGCATTTTGGCCTTTTTCTCATTATATGAATGCATCATTATTTATTTTTTTACACAGAGTTAAGGCAAATCTGAATCTCGCAGGCCACAGTCACTGCCCCTCTCCCTGCTTAAGTTGATTCTATGGGTTTATAATGCCACGTTGAGCATAATAACTGATAGGAGCATCCGATTTTTATATGAAATTCCTGACAGGATGACTGTTCCCAAATTGAAAAGGCCTGGATTGGCCCCAATTCCTCAACTCCAGCAGATTAGCAGAACATAAAACCAATTCAAATGTTTTGGGATTTTTTTTGGGTATATTCCCATGCACACCATCCCACCCCAAAAACGGTATACGGTTCATAGTTTATTGTATTTCTTATCCTCAAACTCCTCCTCCACAATATCAACAGGGTCATCATGTGGCCCTTGCTCCAAATATTTACATGGCCAACAGTCGGCCCTAAAGGCCCTGTCACACACAGAGATAAATCTGCGGCAGATCTGTGGTTGCAGTGAAATTGTGGACAATCAGTGCCAGGTTTGTGGCTGTATACAAATGGAACAATATGTCCATGATTTCACTGCAACCACAGATCTGCCAAAGATTTATCTCTGTGTGTGATAGGGCCTTTACTCATAATTTTACTTGCCACAGATTTGAGAAAATCAGAGTCTCACAGGCTACATTCACAGCTTTCTCCATCCTTAAATTGATTCGGTGGGTTTTTAGTGCTTCTGGGAGCATAATAACTGATAGGCACAACTGCCTGTCAACTGAAAATACTATCAGGCTAACTGTTGTTTAAAATTTTTTTATAGCTTAATTTGAACATAAGGGTATATACAGTCATATGAAAAAGTTTTGGCATTCCTATTAATGTTAACCTTTTTTCTTTATAACAATTTGGGTTTTTGCAACAGCTATTTCAGTTTCATATATCTAATAACTGATGGACTCAATAATATTTGTGGATTGAAATGAGGTTTATTGTACTAACAGAAAATGTGCAATCTGCATTTAAACAAAATTTGACTGGTGCAACAGTATGGGCACCTCAACATAAAAGTGATATTAATATTTTGTAGATCCTCCTTTTGCAAAAATAACAGCCTCTAGTTGCTTCTTGTAGCTTTTAATGAGTTCCTGGATCCTGGATGAAGGTATATTTGACCATTCCTGTTTACAAAACAATTCCAGTTCAGTTAAGTATGATGGTCGCCGAGCATGGACAGCACGCTTCAAATCATCCCACAGATTTTCAATGATATTCAGGTCTGGGGACTGGGATGGCCATTCCAGAACATTGTAATTGTTCCTCTGCATGAATGCCTGAGTAGATTTGGAGCGGTGTTTTAGATCATTGTCTTGCTGAAATATCCATCCCCTGCGTAACTTCAACTTCGTCACTGATTCTTGCACATTATTGTCAAGAATCTGCTGATACTGAGTTGAATCCATGCGACCCTCAACTTTAACAAGATTCCCGGTGCCGGCATTGGCCACACAGCCCCAAAGCATGATGGAACCTCGTGCTTGCAGAAATGGCTTCTTTCGCATCACTCTCCCATACAGCTTTTCCTTGTGCAAAGTGCGCTGTATTGTTGACCGATGCACATTGACACCATCTGCAGCAAGATAATGCTGCAGGTCTTTGGAGGTGGTCTGTGAATTGTCCTTGACTGTTCTCACCATTCTTCTTCTCTGCCTTTCTGATATTTTTCTTGGCCTGTCAGTTCTGGGCTTAACAAGAACTGTACAAGTGTTCTTCCATTTCCTTACTATGTTCCTCACAGTGGAAACTGACAGTTTAAATCTCTGAGACAACTTTTTGTATCCTTCCCCTGAACAACTATGTTGAATAATCTTTGTTTTCAGATCATTTGAAAGTTGTTTTGAGGAGCCCATGATGC
Organism: Anomaloglossus baeobatrachus; assembly: GCF_048569485.1. Classification (NCBI taxonomy): domain Eukaryota; kingdom Metazoa; phylum Chordata; class Amphibia; order Anura; family Aromobatidae; genus Anomaloglossus; species Anomaloglossus baeobatrachus. Next base: position 123,814,664 of record NC_134358.1, read on the forward strand.
CACTCTTCATAGGAGATTCAAATAGGAGAACTACTTGCAAGTGGCCACCTTAAATACCTTTTCTCATGATTGGATACACCTGCCTATGAAGTTCAAAGCCCAATGAGGTTACAAAACCAATTTAGTGCTTTAGTAAGTCAGTAAAAAGTAGTTAGGAGTGTTCAAATCAAGAAATTGATAAGGGTGCCCATACTTTTGCACCGGTCAAATTTTGTTTAAATGCGGATTGCACATTTTCTGTTAGTACAATAAACCTCACTTCAATCCAGAAATATTACTCAGTCCATCAGTTATTAGATATATGAAACTGAAATAGCTGTTGCAAAAACCCAAATTGTTATAAAGAAAAAAGGTTAACTTTAATAGGGGTGCCCAAACTTTTTCATATGACTGTACAATACAATACAGTACAATACAGTACATTACCATAAATAACAATTTAAAGCTTGCCTTAACCTAGTTACTCACTCATATTGTACATAAACATTTTACACATAGGAATCTGAAACATAAGGAAGGAGAGGAAAGGAAAGAGAAAGGTAGGGAAGGAAATCTTTATTAGGGAAGAGGTAAAGAGCAGGAAGGAGAGAGAAATCCCTTAAAAAAGGGAAAGATGACAAGCATCTAAATATTAATGCGCAGAGTAAGTAGTGGAGGATTATGTAAAGTCTTGAATATAACTTGCTAAAGGTTGAGTATGGTATAATATATTCCTTGCAGAAAGATCAACGGCTAGAAGGGGATAAAAAGTCAGGTTAGTAATACATATCACGCAATATTTAGCTCACGATGTTTACAACGCTTGCCTAGGTCGAGATTAAACCTCAACTTTGGGGGGAAAGAGTGTGGCCTTTAGGTGAAATGAACAGTTCCTGAATTAAGGTCCTTAGACCACCATTAAATTAAGAAGTATTAAAGGATGTTCCAAGAAAAGAGTAGTAGTTCCAAAGTATAAATTTAGTGGTGGAGTATCCATTGTAATCCTACAGTAGCCTTATAAATGGTAGATCCAGTAGGGCTGAAAGATTTAGTATTCTTTTAAGTTAAAAACTCCTAAGATCAAGATCCATATTTTCAGTCTACAACTGATCAGAGACCATGTAAAAAGAATTCTTAATCAAGTGGAGTAGATATGATGGCCATTCTGATCAATGTTTATGTTAAAGCGTTGTAGTAACTGAAATCCTTCCTCCGGTGATGAAACAAAGAAGGACTTGTTGTTTAAACATACCTTGATGGTTGTGGATTGTGATCATTTATATTTTATTCCATTCTTGATAAGTTCTTTTGTGAAGCCCTTAATAAGTTTCCTAGCTTGTAAAGTTGACTTAAAATTTTTTTGAATAATGAAATAGAGTCAAAAGGTCTTGGGAGCTTCATTGAGTTTCTTGTTAGTGGCAGCAATTTATTCCTTGGATAGAAAGAGGAGAAGGTGACCATTATATCCCTTGAGGTCTCCTTGGGGAGGAAAGAAGGTTTTGGAACAGGCTAACTGTTGTTAAAATAAAGATGGCTTGGATTGGCTGGACTTCTCAACCCCAGTGGATGACAGCAGTGGAACATAAAGCCAATTCAAATGTTCTTTTTTGGGGGGTGTATTTCCATGCACCCCTTCATACCCAAAAAGGTATACGGTTCATGTTTTTTTTATTATTTTTCTTGTCCTACTCCTCCTGTACCATATCAACAGAGTCATCATGCTCATAATTTTTAAAGGACCAGCGCTCACTCAATTTTAGAGGGTCAGTAGCCGGCCCTCCCTCATAATTTTTAGAGAGCTAGCAGTCGGCCCTCTCTCAATTTTTAGAGAACCAACAGGTGGCCCTCACTCAATTTTTAGAGGACCAGCAGCCAGCACTCCCTCATAATTTTTAGGGAGCCGCCCTCATTCATAATTTTTAGAGGGCTAGCAGCCGGTCCTCATTCATAATTTCTTAGAGCGCCAGCAGCCAGCTCTCACTCATAATTTATAGAGAGCCGGACCTCACTTATAATTTCTAGAGTGCCAGCAGCTGGCCTTCACTCATAGTTAATAGAAAGCTGGACCTCACTCATAATTTCTAGAGGACGAGAAGACGACCCTCACTGAATTTTCAGAGGGCTAGTAGCCAGGCCTCACTCTTGATTTTTAGAGGGCCAGCAGCCGGCTCCCACTCAATTTTTAGAAGTCCAGCAGCCGGCTCTCATTCATAATTTTATAGAGGGCCAGCAGCTCGCCATCACCCAAATTTTAAAGAGTTAGCAGCTGGCCATCACTCTTAATTTTTAGAGGACCAGCAGTTGGTCTTCACTCAATTTTTATAAGTCCAGCAGCAGGTACTCTTTCATAATTTTTAGAGGGCCAGCAGTAAGCTCTTACTTAATTGGCCAGCAGTAAGCTCTTACTTAATTGGCTAGCAGTAAGCTCTTAATTTTTAGAGGACCAGTAACTGACCCTCACTAATATTTTTTAGAGAGCCAGTCCACACGCATAGTTAATAGAGGGCCAGCAGCAGACTTCACTCATGACTTTTAAAGGGCCAGCAGCCAGCTGTGAATCTCAGTTTTTAAAAGGCCAGCAGCCAAACCTCACTCAATTTTTAGAAGGCCAGCATCTGGCACACCCTCATAATTATTAATAATAATAATGGTAATAATAATAATCCCTTCTCCAGCAGCTTACCCTACATTAAATGCAGCTAAGAGCAGTGTTATTATAGAGTTATAACTAAAAAGGACTGTTGGTTTAATGTTGCACTAGCAGGTACTGTCACGCTATTAAATAATCTCCCTTCTCTAGCAGAACCTTGCCCTACACTATCTCTGGGTACAGTGCACCGAGTATGGTGTCACCTTGTCTTATATAGACCCGATCATGTGATTCGTGTGGCCAATCATAGTAATACCAGTAGCCAACGTCGCCATGGCATTACTGTGATAGGCAGGCAACTCCTGCATGTTTAGTGTCTAAGAAAAGCCACAAAATATGCATGGCACCTGAGTACCAGTATACTTGATTAGGTATAGAATGTCTTGAGCACCCCAATTGTTGATCGAGTACCGAGCAGTGCCGAGCACGCTCGCCCATCAGTAGTAACTACCCCTTGGAGCTAAAACTGAATGAGAAGGGAACCATTATTTGGGAAGGTGACCATCAGAGACTTTGTTGCTGTGTACCCAATGCTATATCAAGAAAACATACTTAGGGGCACTTTGCACACTACGGCATCGCAAGCCGATGCTGCGATGCCGAGAGCGATAGACCCCGCCCCCATCGCAGCTGCGATATCATGCATTCACCTGCCCTGCGACGTTGCTCTGGCCGGCGAACCGCCTCTTTCCTAAGGGGGCGGGTCGTGCGGCGTCATAGCGACGTCACACGGCAGGCGGCCAATAGAAGCGGAGGGGCGGAGATGAGCGGGACATAAACATCCCGCCCACCTCCTTCCTTCTGCATAGCCAGCCGGGACGCAGGTTGGAGATGTTCCTCGCTCCTGCGGCATCACACACAGCGATGTGTGCTGCCGCAGGAACGAGGAACAACATCGTAACATCGGTCTTTCCCAATTCATGGAAATGACCGACGCTACACCGATGATACGATTACGACGCTTTTGTGCTCGTTAATCGTATCAAAAATGCTTTACACACTACGATGTCGTGAGCGGCGCCAGAAGTGCGTCACTTTCGATTTGACCCCACCGATATCGCACCTGCGATGTCGTAGTGTGCAAAGTGCCCCTTAAACTTTGTGCCCGTTATCTCACTTGTAATGTTGCGTTTGTTGAACTAAAAGAGTTGTTGACAATAGACTGCCTCCATGTCTGTCTTTACTACAGATGGGACCTTATTCGCCAATAGTAGCAGCGATATGCAGCCTACTAAAAGGTATAACCTACACCACACAAATTAATATACCCAACCAGGTCCACAACAACAACAGTTTGCCCCACTACATAAAACCCCCTACTGGATTCCTATGCATACAGACACCTGGGATTTTAATAAAAAAACTGCAAGTTTTGATGAAACTTTTCCCATAAAAATGTATATCAGTCTGATTATCTCCTCCCGCTTTATAATATCCTGCCTTCAAAATAGAGACCATTTTCAACATGAGAAGTAGTCAACAAACAAATTCAGCTCTGCTATATTTTTTAAGGCACAATAGACTTGCATTGTATTGTTTGTAGTTCAAAGACATTGATACTTTGTGTCCTGAAAGAAACCATAACTACTGTATGTATTCTATTGTGCTCTATTGCAAATTAACACAATGCATATTCTCAATGTATTTCCTAAACTTTGAGATGCTTCTAGATTTTTTCAGTAATCTTAGATTATTATGTAAAACAAATTTAATATTTACAAATCCATTACACTGCTATTAGATTTCTAGAGATTTTCAGTTACGTTGCGGTTGTTTCTACCACATATTCATGTGACATCGTGCTTATTAGGAATGCAGCATTATCCTAAAAGCATTAAGTTCTGAATTTAATCTTTGGTTTGGCGATTGCTGGGAAGAGCGCTCAGATGTCTGATTGTCACATTTATATTTCTGAGAGTATTCCGAGCAATACACATACAGTAAAATGTCTACTTCTCACAGCCCTTTATGTGCTATATAACTTTTATAGTTATTGTAAAAAATAATTTATGGAAAAAATACTTAAATCTTTTTTCATCCCTACTGACTTGATGTAAATGTGTACTTTCCGCGTTACTATGATCAATTGTCGTCGTGACTCTTTTTCATTATTTGTTATGATGCACTGTTTGTCCAAAATGTAAAAGGCCACCCTAGTACAGAGTTTAACTAAAAATGGTACGTACATTTCATATGCTCTAGGAAGAACACCTTCATTTAAGCTGAAATCAGAAGCCCAATAGATTACAAATGGTGGAGAAAAATAATGTTGTAACATAGTTATCCATTTGCACTCCACTTTTTTTTGGCCACAATCAGTTTGATGGTGCAAGCGGCATCGATGCTCATTGGAACCAAAATTGGCGGCATATTTAAATTTGTGTTTCAATGGTTATAGGATGAGGTGGACAGATTTATTCAAGTGTAATGTAATTCTACTATTTTTTTCTTTAAAGACTACAGATTTTTGTAATTTACTCTGTGTGAATTCAACAAAATGGTATCCAGTTGCATTCTACATCTTGCTGAACAGTAGAGGAAGTAAAAACTTACCCACCTTACTTTCAACTTTTCCGCCAGCTCCCTGACTGCTCTCTGATCCTCCGCGCCTCGGTTGGTTTGCATTTCTGGCCCAGTGTTCACTATATGTCAGATATTCCAGCTGTGAGCAGACCCCCGAGCTCAGTAGGTCACTGCCCATGCCATGAGGCCTACTTGTGGCCGGAAGTCCTAGCTTAGAGTAAACACCAGGCTGCAACTTTTGCTGCTCACTCATTGTTAACTCCAGGGCCTGTCCACAGCCAGAAGCCTTGGATTAGATTGAACACAGATCCAGGGGTGTGATACAATAGAGGTGTGGAGGACTGGAGAGACTGAGTGGCCGGATAGGGCAGCAATAAGGTGAGTTTAAGGGTTTTTTTTTACATTTTATGTTTCTTATGCTCTGAGGTCTAGGGAAACCCCAGATCATAATAAGGGATGTTAGATTCATGGAATATAACTTCTCTGTGAATTGAATTTCCCATGACAATCCGCACAAACAGGCAAATTCGATTTTTTTCTGATTTGCTCACCTCTAGTTAGAGGTGTCTGTATCCTAATTTGACTTTGAGCATTCACCAAATTGAACTTAAACTGTTGTGATTTGGCTTTTCTGACTTTTCACATTATGAACAATTGAGAAAGGACGGGTCAGCACTATGTAATCACACCTTTTCCTCAGTGGCATAGCAGCGAATCTGCACAAATGGGAACCATATAGCTAATCTCTGTGGAGTTATTCAGTTCCATAGACAGTAATCCAGCAAACCAGTCCATATATCAAAGAAAATCTTTTTAAAATAATAACACTTATACTCACCTCCGGAGTAGGCGCTTTTCTGTGGTATCGGGACTATCTTTCCTGGGATTGCATACCAGTGTTACTATGTGACGCCCTTGGACTATCAGGTCGTCACAGGGTACTGCACGCTCTTTTCCCTTAGTGCAGAATTCAAATCCCTCATGGTTCTGGGTCCCCATCTTACACTGCTGCCTCCAACAGCAAATCGAATCCTAGGAACACCCTGCACCACACCCACCAGACACACCAATGGGTGGCCTGAGCGGAATAGGGTCACCCACCTAAGGGTCAGGTAGGGAGGGTCAGGAGATTGTCAGTGAAGTGGAGTGAAGTAGAGTGAAGGGAAGTGGAGGAAGCAGGGAGTGGTGGCTCCCCAGAGTAGCTGTCTAGGTTGCAGGCGGTGGTCTGGACCTAGAGGAGTCGGACCCATGGTCGCAAGGGATTGAGGCAAGGTGCCTGGACCTATTGAGTGAACGGTCGGCAGCCTGGTCCTATCACCGGTCCGGAACCAAAGTACGGCGGGGTACACGGACCCCAGGTCGGGGAGAAGCTTCAGGCAACCCGTCAATTAGCTGCGGAGAGTGGAGCCTTTATGGACTGTTCCCACTAGCTCCAGAATCGGGGCACTAGCACAACGAGGGGATAGGGCCCTCCACATACGCAGCCCACTAAAATCCCAAGCGTGAGCCCTAAGAGCAGGCTCCCACACTTTGCCACAGTGGGGAGCGGGGCCCAGCAAGTTCCAGACTACTGGGCGACGTCAGTGAATCTAAACTTTGTGCCAGGAGGCAGGTTACGGATCACAAGGCAGCACTGCAGGGGACGGGACCCAAAAGAGCTCCCCTTGAGAGGCAGCTGCACCTAGAGACTAGGTTTACCCGGTTGTCAGTGTACCGCCCCTGGGTCAGCAGCCGGGCTGCTGCTCGGATCCGGATCCGTGGTGACTCGAGGGGTCTCTGGACCCGAGGGTCGTGCGGCCACACAAAACAAAAAGGGGATATTTACAGGGGGGATGGTGATGTATATAAAGTCCGTTACACCACCCACGGTGTGTGGTAAGGTGGAATTCCACCGCTGCTGTTGGGTGCACCTGGTGGTGATGGAATGGCAGCCAGGTATTTAACCCCTCCGTGGGTAGAGGGAATGCCCCGGGGCTCGGTGACAGTGGTGTAGGGATCCCGTGGGGGAGGTAAGGGGCACTGCGTACTCACTCAGTCCAATAACGCTGACACCGACAACTTGTAAACCAAAGTTCTGAGCACTGCTGCAGCAAGGAGGGAGTACGCTGGGTCCTGTGCCTGTTGGTGTTGCTTGTTAGCCTGTGGCCTTTTCCTTGGCACTGTCTTTACTTGTTGGCCCCTGTAGTTAAGAATTAGTCAGGTCCTGCTCACCCGTATGGCTAATGGAGTAAGCTTGCTCTCAGGGTTCACGCTTGGGATTTCCTGGACTGTAAATTGGGAAAGTCCTATCCCTCTCGTTGCACTAGTACCCCAATTTTGGAGTGGGTGGAGAACAGATCTTGAAGGCTCCGTCATCGTCGGGTAAATTACCAGGACTCTTGAAGCTACTTCCCGGCCTAGGGTCCACATACCCTGTCGTGCCCTGGCCCCTGCCCTGAGATGGCACAAGGCCTCCGGCTGCCCTCCTCGGCAATGCCGTGCCCCTTGTCACAATCCCCTGCAACCGGGGTTCCAGCTCTTACCAGGCCCAGACCAACATCTGCCACCTAGTAACAGAGGAGCCCAGCTCCTGACCTCTCCTCTCGAGAGTCCTAATTCACACACACTGACTGCTCTTCACACTCTTGACCTACTGGGGTGTCTGGTGGGTGTGATGCAGAGTGTTCCTAGGGTTTTGATTAGCTTATCTCTTAGCAACACCAAAAGGTCAGGGACCCGTAATCAAGGAGGTGGATACTGTGCATAAGGGCAGACTGCACAATACCCTGTGATGACCTGATAGACCAGGGCGTCACATTCCCCCTTGGTTAAACGTAGCTTGTCCCCGAACTACAGGACACCAGAGGTTTATTATTATTTTTTTTTAACTGTGGAAAAATAGAAACTGGGTTAACAGCAATTTTTATTGACATTTCCATCCCACACAGGGGAGGCACTTTTCTTAAACGTTACTAACTGTGAAGAGTTCATCTCCCAACGATGGGACACTACCAGTTTTACTGGTAACGGAGGCTCAACCTACTCCGTTGCAACCCCTTCCTGTGACAGTCCAGTCCCAATGTCCCGGATCCCAATAACCCGCCACCCAAATAAACCTGAACCCTGCAAACCTATGGTGGGTCTGTGACCAGGTTAAGGTCCTGGGTGTGGTATTAGATGACTCTGGTTGGCACAGGAGGTGCAACTTTGTACGATACACAAGTTTGTGTTGGTCACGCCAGTCCTGTGACCATGGTCTATTTTTACTAACTATAAAAATTAACGGAGTCCATGTACCGGGTGTACACACTGTCAAAGAATCTGGTTGTTAATCAGGTAACTTCTTCGTTCATTTGCAATTGGTTAATTAAGCATTTCTTTACTAACATTTTCTATATGAAAAATAACAAACTGTGGAAAATAACAACCGAAAACACCGATACCTAACCCTAACTTCTACATTTTGAAATGGCCCAGCACCGCTGCCATAACTGCAGCAGGCAGTCTGGGTCTACTTGCGCCAGCCGGCCCTCCAGGGTACAGCGCTGGATCGGGCCACAGTTCCGTGGGTCCCGGACCCAGACGGCACTTTCACTCATAAGCTCCCGAGCGGCAATTCTTCTCCGGCGTCGCTCTCTGGCTAGCACTTTTGTACGGAATTGCATCAGCAGTCGCCCCTGCATCTCCCAATTGTGGGGGTCGGCGTCAGGCTGCACTTCATCTTCTGACACTGGTTTTAAGTAAACTCCTGCGACCCCAACAGATGTCGGGATGCCGCACGGCAGTGGAATCTGTACATCTGTAGGTTCCGCTTCCACAGCTGTAAGTGCAACGACCGACTGCTCCTTAGCCAGGGTTGCAGGGTCCGGGTGCTTTGCCTCTGAAGACTGGTGATGTGGCCGGGTCTGGTCTGGCTGGGGCTCGGGTTACTGCTGTTGTGACTGGAATGAGGGATAACACCGGGGTTTCTGCAGCTGTAGCTTCCTTTCGAGACACTGAAGGTTCCGCTGTCGGAATTGGTGTGGGCTGCCCGGCGTCCGCCGAGGACGAGGTAGGTGGCGGTGAAGGGCTTGCCGCGAGCGGGGGAGGTCCGGATTCCTCAGCCGCAGTGGTCGGATTAGGGTAATCGACAGAGAATGGGTAACTGCTTACTCTCTCTTCATGTGGGACCTCAATCTCACGGGTTTGCACCGCCATTGCCAGGCTCCTCATCTCTTCCCTCCAGTGGTTTAGGATGTACAAGAAATGCGTCCGCATTCTTCGGCACAGCTGCCCCTTCTCCTCTATCCATGTCACGGTCCCGGGAACAGCTTGTTCCGGTGACATGCTCTGCCATCTTGCCTCTGCATTGTCCAGGAACGTTATGGCAGAATCCTTGCGTCCCTGCTCCACTTCCGCCCGCTGTTGTTACATTCCGGCGCACCCACTCGGTTTTTACTCAGTACTCCTTCGCGCGCTGTGGCCCTCTGGGAACTTCCGATTCCGGCCTGGTGCTCAGGACAAGGGCCGGGTCTTCTGATTTGCGCGCTTTCTTGGGGAAGATGGCGTTTTGGTGTGAAAAATGGCGGAAAAATGGTGGAATCGGCAGGAAGAGGAATCCTGACTCGCGGCTTTCGGCTCCAAGGTGCATGTCACCCAGGTAAGTGGGTCCTGCTCGGATCCTGTTCGTGACTCCAGACATTTTGTAGATGTACCGCCCCTGGGTCAGCAACCGGGCTGCTGCTCGGATCCGGATCCACGGTGGCTCAAGGGGTCTCTGGACCCGAGGGTCGTGCGGTCACACAAAACAAAAAGGGGATATTTACAGGGGGCATGGTGATGTATATAAAGTCCGTGACACCACCCACGGTGTGTGGTAAGGTGGAATTGTTGGGAGCACCTGGTGGTGATGGAATGTCAGCCAAGTGTTTAACCCCTCCATGGGTAGGGGGAATACCCCGGGGGTCAGTGACAGTGGTGTAGGGATCCCGTGGGGGAGGTAAGGGGCACTGCGTATTCACTCAGTCCAATAACGCTGATACCGACAACTTGTAAACCAAAGTTCTGAGCACTGCTGCAGCAAGGAGGGAGTACACTGGGGTCCCGTGTCCGTTGGTGTTGCTTGTTAGCATGTGGCCTTTTGCTTGGCACTGTCTTTACTTGTTGGCCCCTGTAGTTTAGAACTAGTCAGGTCCCACTCACCCGTATGGCTTGCTCTCAGGGTTCACGCTTGGGATTTTCTGGACTGTAAATTGGTAAAATCCTATCCCACTAGTACACCGATTACCGATTTTGGAGCAGGTGGAGAACCGATCTTGAAGGCTCCGTCCTCGTCGGGTAAATTATCAGGACGCTTCCAGAGTGTACTGGAAAAGTAGCAAGAAATTCCAAACTTGGAAAAATTGTGAAAAAAACCCATAATTCTGACATGGTGGTTTTTGGGAATTGTTTTTACAGTGTAAATTTTGTGGTAAAAATTACCTTTCAATGTGTGTTTCCTCATCAGCACAATTACGGTGATACTACAAATGTCCAGGTTTTTTTTTTAGTATTCTTCAGTAATAGTGAAAAAAATCACAAGTTTGCAAAAAAAAAAAAATTAAAGAGGTTGAGTCACTGTCACGATTTGTGGATTATTCAATGTTTTCATTGCTGTGTATTGTTTTCCTGTTGCAAGGCAGAAGCTTTGACTTTCCTTGTATTTTGTCCCTTTTTCCTCTGTGATGTCAGCATTCCCCGCCCTTCTTCTTCATGTAGTGTTTAGTATCAGCCATCTTCATGTAACATGCTGTATGCTTTCTGAGAAAATCAATCTTTTTACCTTCTGCATTATCATCAATACAAGATTTTCAGTTAAAACATTTACCTTTTCCTGGAGTCTTCGTGCATTGAGATTGTGGCCGAGTTAAACTATCTGAGGAATCGATATGGACATGAGTACAGTAAATACGAATAGGCCAGGAAGAAACGGTCTGGTCAGGCGCTATCACGTCCTATGTATCTGTGCGTCAGAATAGCCAAGCTTTTGGGACCAAGAGGTCTACACCGGTCACTGTAGCATGTCTTCCTTTTTCTAATTCTAATGCCAGCCCACAGGCCTGTGTGTTACATGGACTATACCTCCCTGCTCTTTTTAAGCCCTATGTGGAGGGGGGCAATTGATGCTACTGTACTGCTGTGCGCCTGAAAGGATTTAGAATATCGAGACTCCGAAATGGGTAGTGTGGCTAGTGCCAATATTTCAAAAAAACTGACCCACACAGCCAACAAATGTGAATAGGTGCTAGCTGAAAAAAACATAGTAACTACAAGATGCATACAGCTACACACTAAAAAGAAGTGATGCCCCAGGGGCTGTGGGGTATTCGGTCCCGGGCGTGCGGTGCACAGTGGGAACAGTCGTGGTCGCAGCCCGATACCGTGGCCCTTGGGGTGCCGGCCCTCAGTAACAAGGGTGAAAAATAAAAGTAAAAGGGGAAAATAAAAATAAACGAGTTCTCGAATATGCCACTTGCGGTGTGCGGCCAGGTTATTGGGGCCGCTGCTGCAGGGTCCTGCTGGGGCTGATGGAGTGGTGCAGCCTAGGTGTTTTGGGCCCCAGCAGTGGATGATGGGGATTGTAGTGGGGAACCATCTGTGTCAGTGCAAGGGGCGATAATGAAACAGTCCACATCAGTATTGCAGTTTCAACTTGCCTTGCTTTACTCTGTTTTACTGCTTTGACCCACTGGTGCCGGTTCCAGGTGTTCCCGCTCCTCTTTTTCTCCATGCCAGCTGTGACCTGGGTTGGCTGTCCTCCCTGCACAATTGTTGTTGATGGGCTCCCGGGGCCTAGAGCTACTTGGGAGACCACCGGCCCCTCCCCCTCACTGGGTCTCTCCCTATAGATTGGGTGGCAACTATCAAATCAGTGCCCATCCCTTTTGCCTGTTGCTAGGCAGTCTCCCAGTCTGGTGTTGGGGTTGTGTATGTGGCCTGAGGGTGCTGGTGTGTTTACTGGCACGGATATTCCAGGGTTTGGGTTTCCACTGGTTACATTTGTTGCACCTGGTACCTTTGGGGTGCTAGAAAGCAAATAATGTGTAAGGGAACTCTGGTATTGCATTACTGCTATAGGAATATATGAAAAAGAGATATTTGGTTTATGTATTGCCCAATGCATGCAAGCCTGGTCACCACGGCAAGATATATCTCTGTAAACCGGGAACCTAACTTGAAATGCTACAATCTGGGTTAAAAACATCCATGTCTGGGCAGCTAGACTAAAAATCTAACTTGAAATGCCAATGATTCTTCAGCTAGCACCTCTTCACACTTGTTGGATGTGCGGCACAGTTATTTTTTAAATATTTGTAGTGAATCTCTTTCTGATTGAGCACTCTTCCCTATAACCAGGCTGTGTTCATATCTTTTATAGCAGGAGTCTAGCTGTCCAGCCAATGAGGTTTTTAACCCAAATAGTAACATTTCAAGTTAGGTTCCTGGTATACAGAGATTACTTTGCTGTGGTGACCGGGCTTACATGAAATGGCCAATACATAAACCAAATGTCTCTTTTTTCATATATTCCTACAGCGATAATGCAATACCAGAGTTCCCTTATACATTCTTGACTTTTTAGTGTGCAGCTATATGCATCTTGTGGGTAGAGCCAGGCTTCTATGACCAAGCCATGACTTCTAATTCTAATGCCAGCTCACAGGCCTTGTGTGTTGCATGGACTGTACCTTCTAGCTCTTTTACAGCCCTATGGGGGGGAAATTGATGCTACTATACTGCTGCCTGCCTTTGGATTTTTAATGTCAAGAGACTACTACATAAGTCTCAATCTTGTGTCTTATCTGTACTGGCAGAGGTATGGGAGCACCAGCTTTACGCCTGTCTCACATCTACCTCTATATGTTTTGTGTCAATAGCCTAGAAAGCTAATGGCTATGCCAAAACAGTAGTGCTGCACTGTAAACCATATTTTTGCTGTTTTGGCAGCTTTTCCACCCCTATAAAGGTGTTTTCTGTGCTTCACGTTTGGCCTCCCATTGAATCCAGTATGGTTCGGAAAGATTTGATAAAGGTTTGAAGTTCGATTCGATAAAGGTTCGGCGCTGGGGTTCGCTCATCTCTAATTATCAGTCATAAGCAGGTGTCAGTTCCTGCATTATGAGAGATTATAACAGTCATTACCTTGAACTGTCAGTGTGTGTTAACACACAGGGACAGGTCAGTTCCAGCAGCAGTCACCAATTATAGCGTTCCCCACTTTCCAATCAATGTGATTGATTAATCAATCTGATTACCCAATCACAGCATTTGATTATCGGGAAGTGCGGAAACAGCACTTATCTGATAACCAAGCCAAGGCTGATAACAGCCAGGGCCAATGCCAGCACCACTCCTGGCTCATTAACCCTCCAAATACTACAACTGATAGTGAATGCAACATTTAGAAGGTTGGGAGAGGGAGGGGGCTCCCTCTATCACATCAACAGCACCTCAACATTGCAATGGAAGACAATAGTTGTCATGGCACCTGAAGATCAAACAACGACCTCCTGGTGTGCCAGTTATGGTGTCCTGTTAGACTGAGCCATAGGAAAGGTCTAAAAGGCATTCTGCCTGTGTAATCTGGCAGATGCAATGTATTGCAATACATCTGTATCCAACTATCTTTTTCCATGATACCGCTGAACAAAAAAGGAAATAAAACAAAATAAAAAACTCTGTAAAAGTATGTAAATAGGAAAGGTATCCCTGAAAACGTCATCTTGTCCAACAAAAAACTAGCTCACATTCAGCACCATCAATGGAAAAATAAAAATTCAACAGCTATTTCTGTTTTGTTTTTATTTAATTTTTATTGTGTTTCAAGATTTTTATTACATAACAGTCATAGAATTTCAAACACTCTTATGTAAATATATCCAAAAGTAGATAAGTAATCATAAAGATGTTTAACCATTGAAATTTAAGGGAGAGGAGGATATTGGGAGGGAGGGAAGAAAAATAAGGAAAAAGGCTTTTATTTTGGGAATTTTGGAAATATATAGGCAATACCACAGGGGGAGGTAAGTGGGAGAACATATAGGATTAAACTATTTACAAAAATTGTATCAGACTAGTGAATATTGTAGACTTGCAGATGTTGATGTGGCGCCCTGGACAAGCCAGGACGTCACAGGTACTACACCAACACACCCCACACTCCCGGTCAGGCACACCTTAGTCAGACAAAAAACCCTTGTTGCCTTCCTCCAGGGGCTGATGTCCATACCAGGGGGTGGGCCAGGCGGTTGGTCCCGCCCACCAAGGAGTTCACAGTCCTGGAGGCGGGAAAAGTAGTGAGATCAGTTTGGAAGTGAAAGTGAGAAGAAGGAAAGTGGTAAAGGAGCAGACAGAAAGTGGTCCGGATGTGTGGCCCGGACGGATCAGCAAGGTTGGCAGACGGTGGTGACCGTCTGCAGGAGAGGCCTGTTGGAGCTAGCCGTAAGGACCATGGACGGGCGGTGGCCCGGCTGGACCGGACCAGTACGCAAAGAGAAGCCAGCACCATCAGGCAGGGGCTTACGGACCCCGGCAAGGCTAGGAGTCGCCGTGAATTTGTCAAATCCGTTAGCGAAGGGAACCTCCTGGGTTTCCTAGCAGCCAAGTCCCGACAGAAGGCAACAGTCCAACCGAGAGAGGGAAACACAGTCACCGCCAAGGCTAAAGTTCCCAGGGCCAGAGCCTGCGGGCAAAAGGGGCTCCTTCAGCACCCATCCAAGCTGGGGAGCGGGTTACCGGTAGGAACCCATTGGAACCGTACACACTACACAGGTGCAGGGAAAGGCAGTCACCATCAACCTGCCGGGAGGAGAAACACCGCAGCCGTCTGTGGGACCCGTCCATCCAGCCGTTTGTTTTACCGGAGACTCTGTGTACATCATTGGCTGAGTGAGTACCACCGTGCCGTGTGGCACAGCGCTGCCCCCGCGACCCTGCACCTTGCCAGGCCCTGTAACCCGCCTGCCATCCATCCCTACCCCATCACCGGGCCCCGGGACATTCAACCCCCTACCCACGGAGGGGAGAACTAACAACCAGGCTGCTCCCTGTCATCGCTCCCGGGATCCCCGTCCAGAGCAGCGGTGGTGTCACCAATCTCACCACAACCGTGGGTGGCGTCACGGACAATATCAAATCCCCACAATCAATCCCCACCCTTTTCACTCACGGGCGAGGAACGCCGCTCAAGTCCCCGGGATCCGTCCCACCGCTAGAGCCACCACCGAGCAGCAGCCGCAGCAGCAGCGGCCGGACCCGAGCAGTGGGAGAGCGCAGTGTCCCCTCCTCCGCCCGCGACAACTTGGCGTCACGAACAGGATCTTACCGCTCTGCCGTCTGGTAGAGGTGCGCCTTGTGACCGCCGGAGGTGTCCGGCCGATAAATTGGAGAAGCCGCCATTTTGGGCGCGAAAAATTCCCGCTCGAGCGTCTCCTCGAGCAGTGGAGGCGCGAAGGCCAAAACCCCGCCCCTGTAGAGGAGGAGCCGGAAAGAGACTAAGGGGGACGGAAACAAGATGTCTGCGCCCGACAAAGCCGCTGGAGGAGCGGCGGTCGCAGTCGCGGGGGCACCCGTAGATGGGAATGGGCCTGCCCAAGTCCCGGCCGCGCTGGCGGGGGGCGCCGCGGCCTCAGCTCTCGCTCAGGTGATGCCGTTCTCCTTGCCCTATGTGCCCGGAGCTGCCTGGCTACCGCAGTACGATGGGAAACCTGATGCCTTGCAGGTTTTCCGGAAGAAGCTTAGTCCGCTACTGGAACTGTACCCCCTGACTGATAAGCAACGTGCAGCGCTGGTGCTGGGGCAGCTAACCGGCGCGGCTGAGCAAGAGGCGGAGACCTGGGCCGAGGGGGACCGGTCCTCTGTAGCCACCATCTTTGAGAAGTTGCAGACTGCCTTTGAGACCTGTACCGAGGCAGAGTTGCGGATGCAGTTCTACCAATGCCGGCAACGGCCCGCAGATAGCATTCGGGACTATGCCTTGTGCCTGCAAACTGCACTCCGCACACTAAAGCGGGTGGACACTATCAACAGTGCGGACAGTAACAAAATGTTAAGTGAGCAGTTTGTGCAGAGGATGAGGTCCTCAGAGGACCGCAAAGAACTGCGGCTGTGGTCCCTAGAACACCCTGATGTAGACTTTGCCGTGTTAAAGGAACGGGCCATCAAAGCTCTGCAACCCCCCGCATCTGAAGCCCCTGAGCCAGCCCCATGGCCGGTTGAGACTGCTCCCGTCGTGGTGGCCCCTACCCCACCAGCACCTCCAGCACCTGCAGCCCCAAGCGGAACGATGGAAGAACTCGCTGCTCAGGTTCGCCGCATGGATGGGGACCTCGCTAAGATCCTCGCAGCACTCCAGCCTCTGACCAGATCCCAGGCCCCGGTGAAGATGCAGCTCGCCGACAGCCCTGAGGACGTCCCCTGGATGCAGCGGAGAAGGGCCAATGACTCACGGTATGGACCCCCAATCTGTTACAGGTGCAGCAAACCCGGCCACTACTCCCGACGGTGTCCGTTAAACGAGCAACCCCTGGGGCCACGGGCCAATCCTCAGGAGTAGAACCCGATGGCCCCCCAGACTGGCGGGACCGGTACATCGGGGCCCGGCCCATCATCCCCGTGGCCGTGGATGGCATACCGGTGATGGCTCTCCTGGACACTGGATCACAGGTAACCACTATACAATATACACTGTATCAACGGTATTGGGGAAAAGACGAACTGGCTCCCCCAGACGCCAGTATGACACTGATTGCTGCTGATGGACTCCCATTGACCCAAGTAGGGTACAAACAAGTGGCCATGACTGTGGGATGAGCTGAACTGCAACACCACGGTATGATTGTGATAATCAATGAACCCAGTGATCATAACCCAAAGGTAGTGCTAGGGACTAACGTGATGGAGCACTGTATGAGTGACGTGCTGACCCTACTGCAGCAACTGGCCGCCACGGCAGCGGGGAGCCGACAGAGAGCTGTGCAGCGTGAGATCCGAGCCCTGATGTACCGCCAACATGTGAACTCGACAGGAGGAGAGATTGGTGGAGTGAGAGTGATGGATGTTGCCCCTTTGATTGTACCTCCCAGGAGCGAGATGATGATTTGGTGCAGGGCAGCGGTAGGGCCACAGGGGCGTGACTACCCCACCATGATAGAACCCATGCCCTCTGAACACTGGCCCACAGTAATGGCCGCCCGAGGGGTGGTAGACATGAAGAAAGGGAGAGTGCCCATGAGGGTGCTGAACTGCGGGGAGGAAGAAGTCAGGCTTCCCCGGTACCCTACCCTTGCTAAGTTGCTCACTCTGGATCCTCACACCATCCATGAGGCCGTTCCCCCAACCTCACCGCCTACTGCCAGCACTCACCCATCCCCAAGGGAGTTAGACGAGTGGTGTCGACAGCTACACGTAGGCACTGACGATACCCCTACACATCACAAAGAAGGGGTATACCGGGTGGTGCGGGAGTACGAGCGAGTTTTTAGCAAACACCCCCTAGACTTTGGGCAGATTAAAGGGGTCCAACCCCATATCCCCACCGGTGAGAATCCCCCTATCAAAGAGAGGTACAGGCCTATTCCCCCTGCACACTACCAATGTGCCAAGGACATGTTGAGGAACATGAAGGAGGCAGGGGTTATTAGGGACAGCTGTAGTCCCTGGGCCACCCCATTGGTACTGGTTAAGAAGAAGGATGGCACCATGCGGATGTGTGTGGATTACCGAAAAATTAACCAGATAACGCATAAGGACGCTTACCCTCTGCCCCGCATTGAGGAATCCCTGGCTGCGCTGAGAACCGCTAACTACTTTTCCACCCTTGACCTCACCAGTGGGTACTGGCAGGTGGCTGTGGTGCCAGAAGACCGAGAGAAGACTGCATTTGCCACCCCTATGGGACTCTGCGAGTTTAATAGCATGCCGTTTGGGCTGTGCAATGGTCCTGGAACCTTCTAACGGCTGATGGAATGCTGTCTAGGGCATCTAAATTTCGAGACCGTCTTGCTGTACCTGGATGATGTGATTGTGTACTCTCAGACATATGAAGCCCACCTGGAGCACCTAGCCGAGGTGTTCGCATCCCTTGCTAAATATGGGATGAAGTTGAAGCCCTCAAAGTGTCATCTGCTGAAACCCAGAGTGCAGTACCTAGGGCATGTGGTTGGTGCAGAAGGTGTCGCCCCTGACCCCGAGAAACTCACCGCCATCCAGGACTGGCCGAGGCCGACCACGGTGAGGGAGGTGAGGCAGTTCTTGGGCCTGGTGGGGTATTACCGTCGCTTCATCAAGGGGTACACGAAGATGGCTGCCCCCGTGCAAGATCTCCTCATGGGACAGACCAAAGGTGGTAGACCCCTAGGAGCCCCACTGGTGTGGGAAGAAAGGCATGAGGAATCCTTCCACCAGCTGAGAGCGGCCCTGACCGGAGAAGAAATCCTAGCGTACCCTGATTACAGCCACCCCTTCATCCTCTACACCGATGCCAACAATGTAGGCTTAGGGGCAGTTCTATCCCAGGTCCAAGACGGAAAGGAAAAAGTGATTGCTTATGCTAGCCGAAAGCTCCGACCGACTGAGAGGAACCCTGAGAACTACAGCTCTTTCAAGCTTGAGCTCCTGGCACTGGTGTGGGCTATCACCGAGCGGTTCTGCCATTACCTGGCAGCAGCTAAGTTCACCGCTTTCACGGATAATAACCCGCTGACCCACCTGGACACAGCCAAGCTGGGCACGTTGGAACAGCGGTGGGTGGCCAGGCTAGCCAACTACGATTTCACCATCAAGTACAGGGCCGGCCGTGCCAACGTTAATGCCGATGCGGTCTCTCGGATGCCCCACCTGTCGGAAGAGGGGCCCGAGGATGATGATCTCGAAGAGATTGAGTTGCCCGCATTTCATCGGCCGCCAACTGAGAAGGTGCATGTCCATCAACAACGGGTAAACCTGGACCCGCTGCCCAGCCAGGAGTGGCAAGAAGCTCAGGACCAGGCACCCGCTGTCTGCCTAGTCAAGATCCTGGTGGAACAAGGCGCTGCTGGGATAGACCCTGCCGCCCCAGCCAAAGCCCAGTGCCTGTGGCGAGAACGGACCTGGCTGTATCTACACCAGGGGAAGTTATACCATGAGCTAATTAACCCAAAGACCCATGAGAAGATCCGCCAATTGGTGATTCCCCAAGCTAACGTGCCAACCGTCCTGCAAGAATACCATGAAGGAAGAAACTAGAGATGCTGTTGAGAGAGCGGTTCTATTGGAGTGGAATGCGGGAATCTGTAGAGGCCTGGTGCCAAGAATGTGGCCCTTGCATGCTGAGAAGGAAAGACGAGGCCAGCCAGAAGGCGCCCCTACACCCGATTTTTACACATCAACTGCTGGAGCTGGTTGCCCTGGACCATGTAAAGCTCACCCCCAGCCGAAGTGGGTACACCTACGCTCTAACCATTGTGGACCACTATTCAAGGTTCATGGTGGTTGTCCCAGTCAAGGACCTAACTGGCCGTACCGCCGCTAGAGCGTTCCAGGCTTATTTCTGCCTACCACATGGATACCCTGAGAAGGTGCTTACTGACCAAGGCCCGGCCTTTGAAGCGGAGGTATTCCAAGAATTTTGTCAGTTGTACGGCTGCAAGAAAATCCGGACCACGCCTTACCATCCCCAAACCAACGGCATGTGTGAAAAGATGAACCACCTGGTCCTGGGCCTCCTTAAGACGTTGCCGCTAGAAGAGCAGAACTTGTGGCCGGAAAAGCTACCTGACCTGGTCGATATGTACAACAATATCCCTTCCAGCTCAACAAAATGCACCCCAGCATACTAGATGAAGGCTCGCCCCGGCCGGCTACCGGTGGATCTGGACATGGGGTTGAAAGCCCCGGAAGCACTCCCTTCGACAGCTGAATGGGACACTCAGCAGAGGGTTCAGTACCGACAAATCCAGGAGTACGTTGAAAAGAACTTGAGTCGGAGTCGGGAACAGCAGGAGCAGCGCTTCAATCAGAAGGCGTCTGCTGGTCCTTTCCAGCCTGGAGATGTAGTGCTGAAGCGAAAAAGGAGGACCCACAAGCTGGATGATCAGTGGGAGCAAACCCCATATGTCATACAGCCCACAGG
The DNA here is from genome assembly GCF_048569485.1 of Anomaloglossus baeobatrachus. NCBI lineage: Eukaryota > Metazoa > Chordata > Amphibia > Anura > Aromobatidae > Anomaloglossus > Anomaloglossus baeobatrachus. The sequence goes on from NC_134358.1 coordinate 123,834,922, forward strand.
ATGGGAGAATGGGAAGGCTTACCAGATCAGTCGTGACCAAGGGGGAACTCTGGCCACGGTTTCCCGGGACCATCTAAAGAGGTGCCCACCAGCATTGAGGGTGGCAGCTGAAGCTCCGGTTCCCAGACCGGCGGAGAAGGCAAAGAGGTAATCCACACCATGATGGGTGATTTTCCAGTAGACTGGCCTACACAGAACAGCGCGGTGATTCTTCCAGTGATACTGTTCCCACAACCCGTGGATGAGGAAGTGATGGAAGTAGTCAACCATGAGCCAGTGCCCAGGGATGAACCTGTACCCAGCTCCCCTATGCCTCCGCCTGCCCCACACGATAGCCGGGAGGAGGAACTGATGGTTCCCTCTGCCACACTGCCTGTCACCACTGACACCGGGCCCCGAAGGTCCACTCGTCCCAACCTAGGTAGACCCCCACTTAGGTACAGGGAAACTACTCTTTAGGGGGGGGGGAATTTGTGTGTGTTGAAAGTACCGTTTGAAAGTGTTAACCAATGATAAGTAAATAATTACCGAGAAGTTCACCTGATTGGCAAAACCCTGATTGCTGGCAACTGGTCCCCGTTGGGACCCCTTGAAACCAATGCGTAGAAACTGCTACGGACAAGCCCGAGAACTGGCAGGGCAACCACAAACTTGTGGTCTGTAAATAAAAATGTTGGCTTTACCGTAACCGCCTCCGGAGAGGCTGATTTGGAGGATGGGCCTGGAGGGAAGTGATGGCCCAGGCCCGCCACTACCGCAACCGGTGGTGATCCTCCGGGGGGTTTCAGGGGCTCCCCATGGACGTGGGTCCCCTGAAAAAGGACAGAACCCGCTCGGGTAACTTGCGCTGGACTGGGGTCAAGGGGTGCTGCTTAGGGGCAGCATCAGGGCCAGGTTGCTTGGGTGCGAGAGAGCGGAAGCCGAAACCGTTTAGTAACGTTAAGAATGTGCCTCCCGATGTGGGAAGAAGTTAATATGCTTGTAATATGTTTCCTGTTTATCTTTTCCAGTTTGTGAAAATAAAACCGGTGATGGATGGGCAGCCCGCGGACGGTCTGCATTTTACTAAGGGGGAATGTGGCGCCCTGGACAAGCCAGGACGTCACAGGTATTACACCAACACACCCCACACTCCCGGTCAGGCACACCTAAGTCAGACAAAAAAACCCTTGTTGCCTTCCTCCAGGGGCTGATGTCCACACCAGGGGGTGGGCCAGGTGGTTGGTCCTGCCCACCGAGGAGTTCACAGTCCTGGAGGCGGGAAAAGTAGTGAGATCAGTTTGGAAGTGAAAGTGAGAGGAAGGAAAGTGGTAAAGGAGCAGACAGAAAGTGGTCCGGGTGTGTGTCCCGGACGGATCAGCAAGGTTGGCAGACAGTGGTGACCGTCTGCAGGAGAGGCCTATTGGAGCTAGCCGTAAGGACCATGGACGAGCGGTGGCCTGGCGGTACCGGACCGGTACGCAAAGAGAAGCCAGCACCATCAGGCAGGGGCTTACGGACCCCGGCAAGGCTAGGAGTCGCCGTGAATTTGTCAAATCCGTTAGCGAAGGGAACCTCCTGGGTTTCCCAGCAGCCAAGTCCTGACAGAAGGCAACAGTCCAACCGAGAGAGGGAAACACAGTCACCGCCAAGGCTAAAGTTCCCAGGGCCAGAGCCTGCGGGCAAAAGGGGCTCCTTCAGCACCCATCCAAGCTTGGGAGCGGGTTACCGGTGGGAACCCATTGGAACCGTACACACTACACAGGTGCAGGGAAAGGCAGTCACCATCAACCTGCCGGGAAGAGAAACACCGCAGCCGTCTGTGGGACCCGTCCATCCAGCCGTTTGTTTTACCGGAGACTCTGTGTACATCATTGGCTGAGTGAGTACCACCGTGCCGTGCGGCACAGCGCTGCCCCCGCGACCCTGCCCCTCGCCAGGCCCTGTAACCCGCCTGCCATCCATCCCTACCCCATCACCGGGCCCCGGGACAATCAACCCCCTACCCACGGAGGGGAGAACTAACATCCAGGCTGCTCCCTGTCATCGCTCCAGGGATCCCCGTCCAGAGCAGCGGTGGTGTCACCAATCTCACCACAACCATGGGTGGCGTCACGGACAACATCAAATCCCCACAATCAATCCCCACCCTTTTCACTCACGGGCGAGGAACGCCGCTCGAGTCCCCGGGATCCGGCCCACCGCTCGAGCCACCACCGAGCAGCAGCCACAGCAGCAGCGGCCGGACCCGAGCAGTGGGAGAGCGCAGCGTCCCCTCCTCCGCCCACGACATTGACACCCATAACATTTGCTATTATTTACATCATTATTTTATCTCTGTGAAGACATATTTAAATGCAATAACAAGCAAAGAATGAAAAAGAGAAAACAGAGAAAAATAAAGATAAAAAAAAATAAAAAAGGGGGGGAAGGGGTTCATTCCATTTACGTTGAGGCATTACTGATGTTTGTAGGCCATAGACTCCATCTTTTGTAGTATGAACTGAAAAGATTATTGTATATTGCATACTTTCTCTCATATTCTTGGTGTATATTCATGAGCTTAATTATTTCCGAGGTGGTGGGGATAACATTTCTCCAGTTTACTGTTAAAAGCTGCTTAATAATCAGAAATATATGTATAAATATGGGAACTAAGGCAGGGTCAATGTAATCAAAATCTAGAGACAGAAGGGCCATTTGTGGGGAGACTGTAACCTTTGAAGTAGATATTCGATTCAAGAGGTTGTTGATCTCTGACCACATGTTTCCAATTTTAGGACACTCCCATAGGATATGCAATAGACTACCCTTATGTCCACATCCTCTCCAACAATCAGGAGAGTTTGATTTATCAAATTTGTTTAAAAGTACCGGAGTAAGATACCATCTTGTTAAAGTTTTATAAAAGGTTTTGACTCGCCCAGCCCAGGGCTATGGGACACCCGGTGCCGGGCCGGACTAGTCCGGTGGTAGTCAGTAGTGGCTGGGCCCGGCTCCGTGGCCCTGGTGGGTGTCAGTAGAATATGTGGCTTGATGAATAAAGTTTGTGTTCGTGACGCCACCTGTGGTATGCGGCTATTAAGCCGCCGCTGCTGTGTGAGGCCACCGGGATAATGTTATGGCAGCAATGGTCGTACTGCTCCCCACAGGTGGAGCAATGCCCGGGGCACAGTTGGTGCTTGTGAATGTCTATGCAGCTGGAATAACAGAGACCACTCCAAGGGTGCAGTTCAAGTTCTTTACTCACACTTCTTGTCACAGTACTGTAGGGACCCTTGGACTGCTGGGACCACTGTCAGGGACCTCCGCCGTTTCTGGGTGATTCAGAGAGTAAAAGCCGGTACCCTTCTCTTAAGTGTCTCTTTCTTCTGCTGTCTTCCTTAGCCTTGCCTTTACTAGGATAAACCTGGCTTGGCCTCCACTACAGCCTCCAGGCTGGGGGGTCACCTGTCGGCTGATTACCCCTTTTCTGGAAGTTCTGCTATGGGTTCTGGCCCGGGAGTCTACAACGTTCCCTGGGCCTCGGTTTTTACTGTTTGGAGATGATCTTTGCACTCCTCCAGTCTCTAGGGACCGTCCCCTGTCGCAGCTTGATCCCTCCACCGATGTTACTGTGGAACAGGCCACCATAGCTCTAAACTGCCCCGACAGCTATACAGACTACCCGTGGCCCTGCGACTCCTTCTGTCTTCTACGTGGTGTCACCTGGACCCTCCGAGTCCCAGGATCTTCACCAGGAAGCGTTGCTTTCTGTTTCTCAGCTCCTGACTGACTTGGAGCTTTCTTTCTGTTCCTTCTTCTCCTCCTTGCCTGCCTCCAGCAGGCCTCCTCCTCCCTCCTTTCTCTCGTTCTTCTTCTCCAACTACATGCTGGCTCCTCACTCTCTCCCTCCCTGAGGTAGACTAGCTAAACTTGACCTTCCTCTCTGTGTCTGCTCTCAGATGGCTCCTCCCACCTCCCCAGTTGCTAAGCTGTACCCTATAGGAGCAGGGATGGGTCTTACGGCCCCTCCCAGCATGCAGCATGGGGGGGTAACTGCTACTTTCCCTGGTCCCAGTATGTACCTAACAATGGTTGTAGTGTGGATTTACCAGGGGACCGGAGTTCACTCTCTTCCTCTCCCAGAATGGGGCATCACACCGCTGGATGGGGTGACGGAAGCCTCAGGGGCGCCACACTCCCCCACAGCAAATCCCAGCACGTCCTCGGGCTGAAAAACAACAAAAACATGTGGGAGAACTGCAAAACATTTTTTTTGTTTTTTTTGGTTTTTTTTTGTATGAACAACATAAAACAATAAAACATTTCTTCCCTTTATGGGAGGCACAATGATTCAAACGTTACGAACTTCTTATAAAGAAAACTATGTGTGCACTTCCAGTTCATTGCACGGTTCGGGCATATCCCCCATAATTCTGGTAGGGGGCACAACGGGTGCAACTATATACATTTCTTGGCTACAACAAGTCCAGTAGCCTGGCAGTTCGTTCAGCTTCCTTTTAAACGTAAAACACATAAACAACATACCAGCCACTAAGTCCAGTGGCCTGGTAAGACATGGCACAAAAACATTCACCGGGGACCACATTCCAGTTCCGTGGCCCGGTACATATAAACATGGGGGTGACATCTTCGAAAAGCATGAGGGGCAGTACAGCAGGAAAGGGTGTCATCTTCGAAAAGAACATAAGGGAAGAACACAAGGGACATCTTCAAAAAGAATGAGGGGCAGACAGGGGCTATATACAGTTCAGCATCTCTTCATCTTTACTCACATGTAGGGATTCTTCTCCGGCTCCCCACCTGGCAGCAGGTAGACAGCGGTCAGCACAGTCTGCGTCTGCTGGTTTTGGCGGGCCGCGCCTGGCATGGCGGCGGTCTGTATTGGAGTCGCTGCTGTGACCGATTCTTGACGGGCCGCACCTGGTGTGGCTGCGGCCTGGGCTTGGCGGGCCGCATCTGTGGCGTGGATTAACGTCGCCGCTGCGGCGGAATCTTGCTTGTCCGAGCGGGGTATCGCTGCTGGGGCCTGAGCTGGACGGGCCGGGCTTGGCGTCGCTGCTGCGGTGTGGATGGGCGTCGCTCCGGCGGCGAAATCTTGGCGGGCCGCACCTGGCGTGGCTGCGGCCCGGATCGGCGTCGCCATGCCGGGCATCTCTCCAGGGACCGCGGGCATGGTAGCGGGGGTTGGGGCACTCGCGCCGGCAGGGGCATTAAATGACTCACCCCTCAGTAGCATCTCCGGTGTTCTGGCGGTCGCTGCTCCGCGCGTCGCTTGCCGGATCTGCTGCATCACCTCCGCCTGCAGCCTTTCACACCACTGGTCCATCTCCCAGCCCCACCAGTCAGCGGAGTCTAGCTCTGGATCGCTGCGTGTGGACGCCATTCTCTCTGCGTCTCCTTCTGCACGATCTCCCAGCAGCAGGCTCGTCGCTTCTTCTAGTAGCAGAATTTTGATGTTGCTCAGCAGCAGGCTGGTAACTTCCCGCTCCTTCATCCTGTCAGACATCCTCCCGACCTCAGTCTTCAGCTCAGCGGCGGTCACAGGCCTGATCCAGGTGAGCTCTTCCTGGCCTCCGCTTACAGGAGGCATTTTCTCTCTCTGCTGGTCTGGCATTTTGACTTGTTCTGCCAGCCGGCCAGCTTTTCTAGGCGTCATTTCTTCTTCTTCCGCCTTCCATGTCGGGCACCGCTTCGCGCTCTTTTCTTGGACAAGGGGGCGGGGCTTCTCTTCGCGCCCTTTCTTCTTGCACGCCCCCCTTCTTCCCGCGCTCAGTGACTTCAATGGCGGCAGTTTCTCACAGTAAACACAGGCTATTTCACGATTCTTCAGGCGCACAGTACCCGGTGTGACCGGGCACGAAATCCTGTTCGTGACGCCAAAATTGACTCGCCCACCCCAGGGCTATGGGACACCCGGTGCCGGGCCGGACTAGTCCGGTGGTAGTCAGTGGTGGCTGGGCCCGGCTCCGTGGCCCTGGTGGGTGTCAGTAGAATATGTGGCTTGATGAATAAAGTTTGTGTTCGTGACGCCACCTGTGGTATGCGGCTATTAAGCCGCCACTGCTGTGTGAGGCCACCGGGATGATGTTATGGCAGCAATGGTGGTACTGCTCCCCACAGGTGGAGCAATGCCCGGGGCACAGTTGGTGCTTGTGAATGTCTATGCAGCTGGAATAACAGAGACCACTCCAAGGGTGCAGTTCAAGTTCTTTACTCACACTTCTTGTCACAGTACTGTAGGGACCCTTGGACTGCTGGGACCACTGTCAGGGACCTCCGCCGTTTCTGGGTGATTCAGAGAGTAAAAGCCGGTACCCTTCTCTTAAGTGTCTCTTTCTTCTGCTGTCTTCCTTAGCCTTGCCTTTACTAGGATAAACCTGGCTTGGCCTCCACTACAGCCTCCAGGCTGGGGGGGTCACCTGTCGGCTGATTACCCCTTTTCTGGAAGTTCTGCTATGGGTTCTGGCCCGGGAGTCTACAACGTTCCCTGGGCCTCGGTTTTTACTGTTTGGAGATGATCTTTGCACTCCTCCAGTCTCTAGGGACCGTCCCCTGTCGCAGCTTGATCCCTCCACCGATGTTACTGTGGAACAGGCCACCGTAGCTCTAAACTGCCCCGACAGCTATACAGACTACCCGTGGCCCTGCGACTCCTTCTGTCTTCTACGTGGTGTCACCTGGACCCTCCGAGTCCCAGGATCTTCACCAGGAAGCGTTGCTTTCTGTTTCTCAGCTCCTGACTGACTTGGAGCTTTCTTTCTGTTCCTTCTTCTCCTCCTTGCCTGCCTCCAGCAGGCCTCCTCCTCCCTCCTTTCTCTCGTTCTTCTTCTCCAACTACATGCTGGCTCCTCACTCTCTCCCTCCCTGAGGTAGACTAGCTAAACTTGACCTTCCTCTCTGTGTCTGCTCTCAGATGGCTCCTCCCACCTCCCCAGTTGCTAAGCTGTACCCTATAGGAGCAGGGATGGGTCTTACGGCCCCTCCCAGCATGCAGCATGGGGGGGTAACTGCTACTTTCCCTGGTCCCAGTATGTACCTAACAATGGGTGTAGTGTGGATTTACCAGGGGACCGGAGTTCACTCTCTTCCTCTCCCAGAATGGGGCATCACACCGCTGGATGGGGTGCAATGACCTGTGGCGACGGAAGCCTCAGGGGCGCCACAGTTTCTTGTAAGATAGTGGAGATGGTGGAGGAGTACGTAGCTTTTAGGCAGTTTTGCCATTTCTCATCAGAGAAACACATCTTCAAATCCTTCTCCCATCTTTCCGTGTAGGTTTGCTTACAAAATATATAGTCATCATTTAAGAATCTATATATGGTACTACCGTGTTTTTCCAAGAATAAGACACTGTCTTATATTTATTTTGCCCCCCAAAAAAGCACTAGGGCTTATTTTTGGAGGAGGTCTTATTCTTGGAGAAACACGGTTGAGGGTAAGTTTACCCAGCAAAAAAGCAGACCCTCCCCCACTTCCCAGGAGACTCATACTCACCAGACCAGGACGTCTGCGTGATTCCAAGGTACTCCTGTGATCTCCGGTCGGTGCTGCACGCCGTCCTACCCTGCTGCTAGCTGACACGCTGGCACACACAGCAGATCACAGGCACACACAGCAGATCACACAAACACAGCAGATCATACACACACACACACACACACACACACACACACACACAGCAGATCGCAGATATACACAGCAGATCACACACAGCAGATCGCAGGCACACACAGCAGATCACACACACAAACACAGCAGATCACACACAGACACAGCAGATCATACACACACGCAGCAGATCACACACACAGATCGCAGATATACACAGCAGATCACACAGCAGATCGCAGGCACTCACAGCAGATCGCAGGCACTCACAGCAGATCGCAGGCACTCACAGCCGATCGCAGAAAAACACACACTCACAGCAGATCACATACACACAGCAGATCACACACACACAGCAGATCGCTGATATACACAGCAGATCACACACATCCGATCGCAGGCACACACAGCCGATCACAGATACACACATCCGATCACAGGCACACAAAAGCTAATCACAGGCACACAAAAGCCGATTACAGGCATACACAGCCGATCGCAGGCATACACAGCCGATCACAGAAACACACATAGCCGATCACAGATACACACATAGCCGATCACAGATACACACATCCGATCACATACACACACAGCCGATCACAGACACACACATCCGATCACAGACACACACATCCGATCACAGACACACACAGCCGATCACAGACACACACAGCCGATCACAGATACACACATCCGATCACAGATACACACATCCGATCACAGACACACACGCACACACACATCACATCCAGCACTTACGGCCGCATGGAATGAGAGCAAGTCACGTGTCTGGCCGCAGGTCCTGTTCCTTGCGCTCCACTGCACTGCCTCTCAGGAGAAGAGATCGGTGTCTCTGGATCAGGTGAGTATGTGTCGCCCTGGGCAAGCCAGGGGACACAGGTCACACACCACCACACCCTACATCCCAGGTAGGAACACCAAAGCTAAACAAAAATCCTTGTTGCCTTCCTCCAGAGGCTGATGATTCACACCAGGGGGTGGGCCAGGCGGTTGGCTCCGCCCACCGAGGAGACCACAGCTCTGGAGGCGGGAAAAACCAGCAGTTGAAGTCTAGCTGAGGGCTAGGAAGGAGTAAACAACTAAGATGAGTTAAGGAAGTGAAAGTAGAAGGAAGTAAAGTGGTAAAGGAGGAAAGCAAGAGTGGTGACAGAGAAAAGCCTGAAGTAGTCCAGCTGTGTGCAGGACAGGTCAGCAAGGTCAGCAATGGCGGTGACTGTCTGGAGGGGGACCGTTTGGAAGTTCCTGGAAGGACCCCGGAGGCTGTGTGCCCGGCGGTCTGGAGCAGTGTTCCGAAGGACAGTCAGCACCAGGGCAGGGGCCTCTCGGACCCCGGCAAGGCTTGGAGTCGCCAGAATTTGCCAAATCCGTCAGTGAAGGGGACGTAGATTTCCCAACAACCAAGTCCCGATTGAAGGCAACAGCCCAGCCAGTGTAGGAGAGACACCGCCACCGCCAAGGCACCAGTTTCTCAGGGCCAGCGCCTGCGGGCAAAGAGTAGAGCTCCTCCGGTCCAGCTTGAAGCCGGGGAGTGGGTTACCGGTGGGGACCCATCGCAACCAACAAGTACACAAAGGTGCTAGGAAGAGGGACATCACCGTCACCTACTGGGAGAGCAAATGCAGCCGTCCGTGGGACCGTCTTACCAGCCGTTTGGTTTACCGTAAAAACTGTGTCAACGTCTCAGGCTGAGTGAGTACCACAGTGCCGCAAGGCACAGCGCTGCCCCCGCGTCCCTGCGCCCACCAGGCCCTGCACCCCCCAAGCCATCACCGGGCCCCGGGATCACCAACCCCTACCCACGGAGGGGCAACGCAACACCTGGCTGCTCCGAATCACCATCCCCGGGATCCCCATATAGAGCAGCAGTGGTGAAATCACCACAACCGTGGGTGGCGTCACGGACAATACACAATCCCCACACCCAACCAACCCCTTTCACTCACGGGCGAGGAGTGCCGCTCGAGAACCCCCGGGATCCGGCCTACAGCTCGAGCCACCACTGAGCAGCGGCCGCCGGACCCGAGCAGAAGGGGGTGAGCGTAGTGTGCTGACACCCTCCTCCCCGCCCGCGACAAGTATTTATGCGATCTGATGTGTGTGCGATCCGATGTTTGTGTGTGTGATTTGATGTTTGCGTGTGATCCGATGTTTGTGTGTGCGATCTGACTGTGTGCGATCCGATGTTTGTGTGTGAGATCTGGTGTGTGTGTGTGTGTGTGTGAGCTGATGTGTGCGGGTGTGTGATCACTGCAGGTCCTGCCGCTCAGTGTCGGGTGAGTGTAATTGCCGTGTGCCGCTGTCTATAATGAAGTGTCCTGCAGTATCTGTATCTTTTTTAGCTGCACAGACACTTCATTATTGATCCGGGAGTAGGGCTTATTTTCGGGGGAGGGCTTACTTTTGGAAAAACACGGTAGTACTCCAGACGCTTTGTTTCTCTAAGTTGCAGAATAGGATACTAATAAAGTCCAGGAGAGGGTAGTTCATGTTTAGGATTTTCCAGAGGGAGGTCCTCAGAGAAATTAGGAACTTAAAGTCAGAGTCAGGTATATCATATTTTATTTTAATGTCTAAGAATGAAATGAAATCTCTGCCATTGTGTATGTCTTTTATTAGTTTTAGGCCTAAAGTATTCCATGTTTCAGGAATGGTCTCATTTGTCATAAAGGCAAGGAATATTAGGGGAAAATTACTGATTTGTTCAAATTTGGTTAATTTGGATTTTTGCTTGGTAAAATTTTTCCAGATTGATATAGTGGATGCAATTGTAGGGGAGTTTGGGAGAGGTAGCTTATGGTTCAGGATATGCAGTAGGATAAGGGATCGCAGGGAAGAGTAGTTATTGAGAGATAATTCCAAATCGAACCATGGGAGGGTGTGAATGTTTAGAATCCAATTTATACTCTGTTTGATGATTTTAGTCTTATAGTAACATATTATGTTGGGTAAGCCTACACCCTCCTCTTCTTTTGTGTTTTGTCAGTGTATTCTTGGCAATTCTTGGCTTTTTCTTGTCCCAGATGAACTCATTCAAGAGACTTTGTAGTTTGTATAGATAATTTAATGGGATTAAGAGGGGTATCACTCTAAAGTAGTATAAAATCTTAGGTAATATAATCATTTTGAATGCCATAATTTTTCCCAACCAACTTATATTGTTCTTGGGCATTTCTGTAATCTTTCTTTGAGTAATCTTGACAAGGTCCTCCATATTTGTTTCCACTAGAGAATCCAGGTTAAAGGGAACCTGTCAGCAGAAATTTCCCCTAAAACCTAACAGATTCCCCCTCTGCAGCTCCTGGGCTGCATTCTAGAAAGGTCCCTGTTATTATTGTGCCCCCTTTCTGACCAAAAAAAAGAGTTTATAAAGTGGTACCTTTTTGGCTTCGGATTCTATAAATGTGACACGGGGGCGGGCTGCCTGATGGTCGTTATTCTGCCTCCTGGTCCTGTATGCCGCCCCCATCACTGATTTCCATACTTGTGGACGCCGCCCACTGCTCCAGCCATCCCCGCGCATGCCCAGTGCCCATCTCTCTTGGATGAGCACTGTGCCCACTGTCACCACTGGTGACGTGCGCGCAGGGTTTAGATTGTGGGCGGTGTTGTGATGTTTATTACCAAGCAACCGCCCATAATCGCGGGACCGTGCATTCCCCCTCGGCCTGCTTCGTGCTTCCTGCTTCCGCGCTCATCCCATCTATTTCCTGCCTCAGGGCAAGATGGGAAGGAGGTGACGTGAGGTCAGCAGCAGCGCGCTTGCGCAGAACGAAGCAGGCCGAGGGGGAAAGCGCGGTCCCGCGATTATGGGCGGTTGCTTGGTAATAAACATCACAGCACCACCCATAATCTAAACCCTGCACGCACGTCACCAGCGGTGACACTGGGCACAGTGCTCATCCACGAGAGATGGGCACTGGGCATGCGCCGGGATGGCTGGAGCAGTGGGCGGCGTCCACAAGTATGGAAATCAGCGATGGGGGTGGCATACAGGACCAGGGGGCAGAATAACGGCCATCAGGCAGCCCGCCCCCGTGTCACATTTATAGAATCCGAAGCCAAAAAGGTACCACTTTATAAACTCTTTTTTTTGGTCAGAAAGGGGGCACAATAATAAAAGGGACCTTTCTAGAATGCAGCCCAGGAGCTGCAGAGGGGGAATCTGTTAGGTTTTAGGGGAAATTTCTGCTGACAGGTTCCCTTTAATGGTAATTTTGATCGCTAAATAGGCAAATGAGTTTTCTTCCCATTGCAACGGAAGACGATAGTTGTCATGGCACCTGAAGATCAAACAACGACCTCCTGGTGTGCCAGTTATGGTGTCCTGTTTGACTGAGCCATAGGAAAGGTCTAAAAGGCATTTTGCCTGTGTAATCTGACAGATGCAATGTATTGCAATACATCTGTATCCAACTTTCTTTTTCCATGATACCGCTGAACAAAAAAGGAAATAAAACAAAATCAAAAAGTCGTATGTAAATAGGAAAGGTATCCCTGAAAACGTAATCTTGTCCCACAAAAAACTAGCTCACATTCAGCACCATCAATGGAAAAATAAAAATTCAACAGCTATTTCTGTTTTGTTTTTATTTAATTTTTATTGTGTAAATGCAGTAAAGCCTAAAATAAACAATATAAATGTGGTATCACTTTCATCGTAATGATCCAAACAATAGACCTGCCTTATCAACACTATAAAAAAGCAAAAAAAATATCCTGAATTGCTGGTATTATTGATCATTCTGACTCCCAAAATTAGAAATTTCTGATTCCCAAAATTCTAAATGAAAGTGATCAGAAAATATTATACACCCCAAAATGGTACTAATAAAAACTTCATCCCATCCCATGATTAGAGTTGAGCGCGGTTCGCGGTTCTCCAGTTCTAGGCTCGAGTGATTTTGGGGGCTGTTCGAGATCGAACTAGAACTCGAGCTTTTTGCAAAAGCTCGATAGTTCTAGATACGTTCGAGAACGGTTCTAGCAGCAAAAAGCAGGGCTTTTTACAGCTACAGTGTGCAGGAGCCATCGCTGGCAGCCTGCCAGAAGCTGGTAACCAAGATAAACATCGGGTATCCAACCAAAGCGCTTTGGTTAGTAACCCGATGTTTATCCTAGTTACGTGCAGGAAGCCCACACTTCCCCGCTCAGCTCGCTCCGCCCCCTCCTGCCCGTGGCATGCACACACACACACACACACACATGGTCCCGCTCGGCTTACCTGCGGTGATGAAGTCCCGCCATCCCGACCTCAGCGCTGTCACTGTCCTCCATGGCCGCCGCTTGTCACATCACCTTCTCTCGCTTCCGACCCGAGACTGACTAGCGGTGACGTCACGGGCCTCTCGCGATACTTGGTGTGAAGGCGCCGGTCATTGAACTCAGTGACAGGGGCTGTAAGTGTGCTGGAGATCAGCGCAGGTAATGTACCTCGCTGACAGCAGCACTTGTCACCCCCCTGCAGTGACCTGGGCTGACCCATTGATGTTAGCTCAGGTCACTGCATTGCTCTCCCAGCCAATGGGGAACATCCTGCTCTTCATTGACTGGGACAGTGTGGATCGTCATGGCAACCCCTTGGATTACACCAGACTTGGATTTGTTTTTCTTTCTAATAAATTGGTTAAAGAGGGAATGTTTTGGGGAGTGGTTTTTCAAATAAAAATGTGTTTGTCGTCTAATTTTTTTTATTACTGACTGGGTTGGTGATGTCGGGTATCTGATAGACGCCTGACCTCACCAACCCCAGGGCTTGATGCCAGGTGACATTACACATCTGGTATTAACCCCATATATTACCCCGTTTGCCACCGCACCAGGGCGCGGGATGAGCTGGGGCAAAGCACCAGGATTGGCGCATCTAATGGATGCGCCACTTCTGGGGCGGCTGCGGCCTGCTATTTTTAGGCTGGGGAGAGTCCAATAACCATGGACCTCCTTAGTCTGAGAATATCAGACCCCAGCTGTCTGCTTTACCTTGGCTGGTGATCCAATTTTGGGGGGACCCCTACGTGTTTGTTTTTTTTAATTATTTATTTAATTTAAAATAACAGCGTGGGGTGCCCTCAGTTTTGGATTACCAGCCAAGGTGAGGTTGCCAGCTGTGGTCTGCAGGCTGCAGCCGTCTGCTTTACCCTAGCTGGCTACAAAACTAGGGGGAACCCTACGTCATTTTTTTTTTTTTCATTTTTTTGGCTAAATACAAAGCTAAGCACCCCTTAGTGCCACATGAAAGGCACCAAAGGGTGCAAAATTACAAAATGCAGGAGAGTGGGACATTATGTGTCTTTCTGCCATTATAATGACAGAAAAGACTGATATGAAGTGCACAAGCACAAGAAAATCACCAGAGCGCTCTACGCTGTGAAAAGCAGTAGGAAATGGCACTGGAGTGAACATGTGACCGCCTCATGTAGGATGAAGCTATGGATCCTGGGTAAATTTATGCATTTACCCTCCTTCAGTTTTTTTGCAGTACACAAAAAAAACGGAAGGCACACGGATGACAAACAGATGACATACGGACCGTCTACGGAACGGAAACGGATGCCACACGGATGCACCCGTGAAAATAAACGGACTGTTTTTTGCAGACCACAAAAATGGATCGGTCGTGTTAATGTAGCCTTATTCTGATCTGCCGTTTATAAACAGCAGGCAGAAATAAGTGAATAACGCCCCCCAGTGTCAGAAAATCTCCGGGGTTTCAGGGCTAGCTGAGACCCTGGAGATCATGATTCAGGACGGTTTTTCCGGTCCCCGCTCACGTGATCACAGGTATACACTAGTGATGAGCGAGTACTAAAAAGCTCGGGTGCTCGAAGCTCGGGCCGAGCCTCCCAAGATACTCGTGTACTCGGCCCGAGCAACGAGCCCAATGTTATCCTATGGGAGACCCGAGTATTTTTGTGAAATGACCCCCCGGCAGCATGGAGAAACCCTAAAAATGGCACAAAAGTCTCAGAAGAGTGCTCAAATGACATGGCAACAGCATGGGGAAGACCCCTTGAAGCATTTATCACTCAAAAGTCACAGCTGTGAACAATTTTGTCCGCGTTTTACGCCATTTTTACGGACTCACCAGAAAACCTTCCAAAATGACCCCAAAATGATTTTTCATGGCGGAAATGTTAAGGGCACATACCCAATAGTGAGATAGAGCTGGTGTATGTTACTTTTTGAGATTAATACATGAAAGATTTTACGTGAAAACATTGTGTGGCACTCCGATGTCCCTGAGAAGAGACGTACATGAAGGCCTCTTGAGTCTAATGTGCCCATTTTGAGGAAGTGAGTCTTTGTAGTATTTTCCTTTGCCAGGGCAGCCAAAAATTGGGAGGCTCCACGTTGTCCCTGGATAGAGACGTGCATGAGGGCCTGTAAACCTGAAGTGCCCATTGTAAGGAAGTGGGTGTATTATATTATAGCCCTTAGGCAGGGCAGCCAAAAATTGGGAGGCTCCACATTGTCCCTGGATAGAGACGTGCATGATGGCCTGTAAACCTGAAGTGCCCATTGTAAGGAAGTGGGTCTATTGTAGTATAGCCCTTAGGCAGGGCAGCCAAAAATTGGGAGGCTCCACATTGTCCCTGGATAGAGACGTGCATGATGGCCTGTAAACCTGAAGTGCCCATTGTAAGGAAGTGGGTCTATTGTAGTATAACCCTTAGGCAGGGCAGCCAAAAATTGGGAGGCTCCACATTGTCCCTGGATAGAGACGTGCATGATGGCCTGTAAACCTGAAGTGCCCATTGTAAGGAAGTGGGTCTATTTCAGTATAGCCCTTTGCCAGGGCAGCCAAAAATTGGGAGGCTCCACATTGTCCCTGGATAGAGACGTGCATGATGGCCTGTAAACCTGAAGTGCCCATTGTAAGGAAGTGGGTCTATTTCAGTATAGCCCTTTGCCAGGGCAGCCAAAAATTGGGAGGCTCCACATTGTCCCTGGATAGAGACGTGCATGATGGCCTGTAAACCTGAAGTGCCCATTGTAAGGAAGTGGGTCTATTTCAGTATAGCCCTTTGCCAGGGCAGCCAAAAATTGGGAGGCTCCACATTGTCCCTGGATAGAGACGTGCATGATGGCCTGTAAACCTGAAGTGCCCATTGTAAGGAAGTGGGTCTATTTCAGTATAGCCCTTTGCCAGGGCAGCCAAAAATTGGGAGGCTCCACATTGTCCCTGGATAGAGACGTGCATGATGGCCTGTAAACCTGAAGTGCCCATTGTAAGGAAGTGGGTCTATTTCAGTATAGCCCTTTGCCAGGGCAGCCAAAAATTGGGAGGCTCCACATTGTCCCTGGATAGAGACGTGCATGATGGCCTGTAAACCTGAAGTGCCCATTGTAAGGAAGTGGGTCTATTTCAGTATAGCCCTTTGCCAGGGCAGCCAAAAATTGGGAGGCTCCACATTGTCCCTGGATAGAGACGTGCATGATGGCCTGTAAACCTGAAGTGCCCATTGTAAGGAAGTGGGTCTATTGTAGTATAGCCCTTAGGCAGGGCAGCCAAAAATTGGGAGGCTCCACATTGTCCCTGGATAGAGACGTGCATGATGGCCTGTAAACCTGAAGTGCCCATTGTAAGGAAGTGGGTCTATTGTAGTATAGCCCTTAGGCAGGGCAGCCAAAAATTGGGAGGCTCCACATTGTCCCTGGATAGAGACGTGCATGATGGCCTGTAAACCTGAAGTGCCCATTGTAAGGAAGTGGGTCTATTTCAGTATAGCCCTTTGCCAGGGCAGCCAAAAATTGGGAGGCTCCACATTGTCCCTGGATAGAGACGTGCATGATGGCCTGTAAACCTGAAGTGCCCATTGTAAGGAAGTGGGTCTATTGTAGTATAGCCCTTAGGCAGGGCAGCCAAAAATTGGGAGGCTCCACATTGTCCCTGGATAGAGACGTGCATGATGGCCTGTAAACCTGAAGTGCCCATTGTAAGGAAGTGGGTCTATTTCAGTATAGCCCTTTGCCAGGGCAGCCAAAAATTGGGAGGCTCCACATTGTCCCTGGATAGAGACGTGCATGATGGCCTGTAAACCTGAAGTGCCCATTGTAAGGAAGTGGGTCTATTTCAGTATAGCCCTTTGCCAGGGCAGCCAAAAATTGGGAGGCTCCACATTGTCCCTGGATAGAGACGTGCATGATGGCCTGTAAACCTGAAGTGCCCATTGTAAGGAAGTGGGTCTATTTCAGTATAGCCCTTTGCCAGGGCAGCCAAAAATTGGGAGGCTCCACGTTGTCCCTGGGTAGAGACGTGCATGATGGCCTGTAAACCTGAAGTGCCCATTGTAAGGAAGTGGGTCTATTGTAGTATAGCCCTTAGGCAGGGCAGCCAAAAATTGGGAGGCTCCACATTGTCCCTGGATAGAGACGTGCATGATGGCCTGTAAACCTGAAGTGCCCATTGTAAGGAAGTGGGTCTATTTCAGTATAGCCCTTTGCCAGGGCAGCCAAAAATTGGGAGGCTCCACATTGTCCCTGGATAGAGACGTGCATGATGGCCTGTAAACCTGAAGTGCCCATTGTAAGGAAGTGGGTCTATTTCAGTATAGCCCTTTGCCAGGGCAGCCAAAAATTGGGAGGCTCCACATTGTCCCTGGATAGAGACGTGCATGATGGCCTGTAAACCTGAAGTGCCCATTGTAAGGAAGTGGGTCTATTTCAGTATAGCCCTTTGCCAGGGCAGCCAAAAATTGGGAGGCTCCACGTTGTCCCTGGGTAGAGACGTGCATGAGGGCCTCAAAACATTAAGTGTCCATTTTAAGGAAGTGGGTGTATTATAGTATAGCCCTTAGGCAGGGCAGCCAAAAATTGGGAGGCTCCACGTTGTCCCTGGGTAGAGACGTGCATGAGGGCCTCAAAACATTAAGTGTCCATTTTAAGGAAGTGGGTGTATTATAGTATAGCCCTTAGGCAGGGCAGCCAAAAATTGGGAGGCTCCACGTTGTCCCTGGGTAGAGACGTGCATGAGGGCCTCAAAACATTGTTCCCATTGCAAAGGAGCGGGTCTCCTGTCGTTGTAATGTCCATTCTGCAAAGAATGGGCGAAAAAATTTACCACTGGGGGTATACCTGAAACAAAGGCCTAAGTATTGCAATTTGTAATGGTCATCATCATGGTGGCGCATGAGGAGAAGGAGGAGCAGTCCAGCGATTATCCAAAGTCCAGAAGTGTGTACCCATGGGTGAGTGGAGGTACATGGCAAACTTTAAATTCCGCTCTCATTTGCTGGTGGTGTGGTGAAGTCTGGCCCAATCCAACCCTTGTTCATCTTGATCAGAGTCAGCCTGTCAGCATTTTCAGTTGACAGGCGGGTGCGTTTATCTGTAATGATTCCACCTGCGGCACTAAAAACACGCTCTGACAAAACGCTAGCAGCAGGGCAGGCCAGGACTTCCAAGGCGTAGAGAGCCAATTCATGCCACGTGTCCAGCTTGGATACCCAATAATTGTAAGGCACAGAGGAATGTCGGAGTACAGTTGTTCGATCTGCAAGGTACTCCTTCAGCATCTGGGCAAACTTAGGATTTCTTGTGGCACTACCCCGCACCTCAGGGGCTGTGGTACGTGAGGGGCTGAGAAAACTGTCCCACATCTTAAAGACTGTTCCCCTACCTCTGGCGGATTGGACTTGTGCCTCTCTCGGCTGTACGCCTCGGTTGTCCACTGATTCCTGACCTATGCCGCTAGCGTTTTGTGAGGGGAATGCTTTGCCTACTTCCGTGAGTATGGCCTTCCGGAACTGCTGCATTTTGGTTGACCTCTCCTCCACGGGAATAAGAGACAAAAAGTTCTCCTTGTAGCGTGGGTCTAACAGTGTTACCAACCAGTAATGATTGTCGGCCAAGATGTTCTTAACGCGAGGGTCACGAGACAGGCAGCTTACCATAAAGTCAGCCATGTGCGCCAGACTCTTAACAGCCAGGACTTCAGTAGCCTGACCAACAAGATGACTGAACATGCTGTCCTCCTCCTCCTCCTCCTCCTCCTCCTCCTCCTCATCTACCCTGTCCTCTGGCCAGCCACGCTGAACCGAGGATATGACTGGTGTGCATGTCATATCCTCAATTTGGCCGGAGAGTTGCTCCATGTCTTCATCCTCCTCCTCGTCATAGTCCTCCACTGCACGTTGTGATGAGACGAGGCTGGGCTGTGTGTTATCACCCACACCCACTACTGTTTCTTGCTGCAACTCATCGCGCTCCGCCTGCAATGCATCATGTTTGTTTTTCAGTAGAGACCGTTTTAGAAGGCAGAGTAGCGGTATGGTGACGCTAATAATGGCGTCATCACCACTCACCATCTTGGTGGAGTCCTCAAAGTTTTGGAGGATGGTACATAGGTCTGACATCCATCTCCACTCCTCAGGTGTTATGTGTGGAGTTTGACCCATTTCCCGACGGCTTAGGTGATGCAGGTACTCAACAACTGCCCTCTTCTGCTCACATATCCTGACCAACATGTGCAGAGTTGAATTCCAACGCGTGGGGACATCACACACCAGTCTGTGAGCCGGAAGATGCAAACGGCGCTGAAAGCCGGCAAGGCCGGCTGAAGCAGTAGGTGACTTTCGAAAATGTGCAGACAGGCGGCGAACTTTTACCAGCAGATCAGACAGCTCTGGGTATGACTTTATAAACCGCTGAACCACGAGGTTGAGCACATGGGCCACGCATGGAACATGTGTCAGCTGGCCTCGCCTCAAAGCCGCCACCAGGTTCCGGCCATTGTCACACACGACCTTTCCTGGCTTTAGGTTCAGAGGTGTGAGCCAGTGATCTGCCTGCTGTTTCAGAGCTGTCCACAGCTCTTCTGCATTGTGGGGTTTGTCACCTATGCAGATTAGCTTCAGCACAGCCTGTTGCCGCTTCGCCGAGGCAGTGCTGCAGTGCTTCCAGCTTGTGACTGGTGTGGAGGGCACAGTGGATGAGGATGCGCAGGAGGAGGAGGAGGCTGAAGAGCATGACATTCCGGAGCTGTAGAGTGTGGGTGAAACACTGACTGAGGTAGGGCCTGCAAACCTTGGTGTGGGAAGGACGTGTTCCGTCCCTCACTCAGACTGGGTCCCAGCTTCCACAATATTAACCCAGTGTGCCGTCAACGAGATGTAGCGGCCTTGCCCACAAGCACTTGTCCACGTGTCTGTGGTTAGGTGGACCTTGGGTGAAACAGCGTTGTTCAGGGCACGTGTGATGTTTTGTGACACGTGGTTATGCAACGCGGGGACGGCACACCGGGAGAAATAGTGGCGGCTGGGGACCGAGTAACGTGGGACAGCTGCCGCCATCAGGTCACGGAATGCTTCTGTCTCCACCAGCCTAAAAGGCAACATTTCCAGCGCAAGCAGTCGCGAAATGTTAGCATTTAGAACTGTGGCATGTGGGGTGTTGGCAGTGTATTTGCGCCTGCGTTCAAAGGTTTGCTGAATGGATAACTGAACGCTGCGCTGGGACAAGGACGTGCTTGATGATGGTGTTCTTTCTGCGTAGGCAACTGCAGGTGCAGGAGTGGAGGAGGCTTGTTCGCAGGCAGCATGGACAGGGGATTGGCTCGCATGCACAACCAGCGAAGACGTAGCAGTGACATCAGCAAGCACTGCTCCTCGACTCTGTTGTACTTCCCACAAAGTCGGGTGCTTGGCTGACATGTGCCTGATCATGCTGGTGGTGGTCAGGCTGCTAGTTTTGGTACCCCTGCTGATGCTGGCACGGCAGGTGTTGCAAATGGCCTTTTTTGAATCATCTGGATCCAACTTAAAAAACTGCCAGACTCGGGAAGACCTAACATTTGTACAGGCACCTTGTGTCGTCGTGTTGTTCCGGGGAACGGTTGCCTGACTTCTGCCTGGGGCCACCACCCTGCTTCTTACTGCCTGTTGTGATGCTACGCCTCCCTCCCCCTGTGCACTGCTGTCCTCGCTCTGCATATCCTCCTGCCAGGTTGGGTCAGTTACTGGATCATCCACCACGTCGTCTTCCTCTTCCGCACCCTGCTCCTCCTCCTGACTTCCTGACAATTGTGTCTCATCATCGTCCACCACTTGTTGAGACACGTTGCCAACTTCGTGAGAACGTGGCTGCTCAAATATTTGGCCATCTGTACAGACGATCTCCTCATGACCCACTTCAATATGAGCTGGCGAGAGGCCAGAATGTGTGAATGGAAACGTGAACAGCTCTTCCGAGTGTCCAAGTGTGGGATCATTAATGTCCGAGGAGGACGTGTACTCAGCCTGGTGGTAGGAAGGAGGATCAGGTTCAGAAATGTGCGGTGCAGTATCACGGCTACTGACACTTGACCGTGTGGAAGACAGAGTGTTTGTGGTGGTGCCAATCTGACTGGAAGCATTATCTGCTATCCAACTAACAACCTGTTGACACTGGTCTTGGTTCAAGAGCGGTGTACTGCTGCGGTCCCCAAGAATTTGGGACAGGACGTGCGAGCGACTAGATGTGGCCCTTTGTTGTGGCGAAATTAGAGCTTGCCCACGACCTCGGCCTCTGCCTGCACCACCATCACGTCCACTTCCTTGTTCCTTGCCAATGCCCTTGCGCATTTTGCAATGCTGTGCACTGCTGACGTGTATATTCACTACTTGTGCGTTATATTAAAGTTTCTGGAAATTGCACACAAGTGCACCTGTACGCTGCCACCAACAGGCACACACGTGCGGTTTTAAAAACCAAGCACGGACGCAATAAGAACCTAACAGGTTTTTTTGGGGAGCGACAATTACAGACAAGTCAGACACTATCTGGACTGTTTTACACTGTGTACACCAGCCCCAGATATGATGAAGGCTGGTATACGGTCACCACTACCCTGCCTGCCTGCCTGCCTGTATACTGGTACAATAGTCCTGACAAGGACTCTTTTGGTCACTAGCCTGTATTCAGACCTGGCTATACCCTGCCTGTATATAGCAACAGTAGTCCTGAGAAGGACTCTGCTACTGTACTCCGACCTGGCTATACCCTGCCTGCTTGTATACAACTAGAATAGTCCTGAGAAGGACTTTTGGTCACACTGTTTGCAGCCCTGCAACTGAAAAAGCTATAAAGGGCCGCAAAGCTTTCCCTGAATCAGCGACACTCTCCCTGCACTGACAGTCTGGATAGCTGTGAGCAGAGCACAGCGCGCCGGCCGATATAAAGGCTCGGTCACGCTGTGCAGGCCGGCCAATCACTGCAATTCCACAACTAACAGGGCTGTGGCATTGCAGTGGTCTGCCAGCCAATCCCTGCATGAGGGCTGGCTCTCAAAAGAGCGCCAACATGCAGGGATGAAGACCACGAGTACAGCACGAGTATCGCGAGATTACTCGGTCCCCGCCGAGCAGCCCGAGTACAGCGATACTCGTGCGAGTACCGAGTAGTGACAAGCATGCTCGCTCATCACTAGTATACACCGTACACCGATGATCACGTTACAGTAAATGACAGCGCCGGTAAAAAATTATTTATCTCCCATCTGGCATGAACAAACACTTCTCCACTTCTTCTCCACCACTTCTCCACTTCTCCACTTCTCCACTTTTTCTCCACTTTTTCTCCACTTTTTCTCTATTTTTTTCTCCACTTTTTCTCCACTTTTTCTCCACTTTTTCTCCATTTTTTCTCCACTTTTTCTCCACTTTTTCTCCACTTTTTCTCCATTTTTTCTCCATTTTTTCTCCATTTTTTCTCCACTTTTTCTCCACTTTTTCTCCACTTTTTCTCCACTTTTTCTCCACTTTTTCTCCATTTTTTCTCCACTTTTTCTCCACTTTTTCTCCACTTTTTCTCCACTTCTTCTCCACTTTTTCTCCATTTTTTTCTCCACTTTTTCTCCACTTTTTTTTCCACTTTTTCTCCACTTGTTCTCCACTTTTTCTCCACTTTTCTCCACTTTTTCTCCATTTTTTCTCCACTTTTTCTACATTTTTTCTCTACTTTTTCTCCACTTTTTCTCCATTTTTTTCTCCACTTTTTCTCCAGTTTTTCTCCAGTTTTTCTCCACTTGTTCTCCACTTTTTCTCCATTTTTTTCTCCACTTTTTCTCCACTTTTTCTCCATTTTTTCTCCATTTTTTCTCCACTTTTTCTACATTTTTTCTCCACTTTTTCTCCACTTTTTCTCCACTTTTTCTCCATTTTTTTCTCCACTTTTTCTCCACTTTTTCTCCACTTTTTTTCCACTTTTTCTCCACTTGTTCTCCACTTTTTCTCCACTTTTCTCCACTTTTTCTCCATTTTTTCTCCACTTTTTCTACATTTTTTCTCTACTTTTTCTCCACTTTTTCTCCATTTTTTTCTCCACTTTTTCTCCAGTTTTTCTCCAGTTTTTCTCCACTTGTTCTCCACTTTTTCTCCATTTTTTTCTCCACTTTTTCTCCACTTTTTCTCCATTTTTTCTCCATTTTTTCTCCACTTTTTCTACATTTTTTCTCCACTTTTTCTCCACTTTTTCTCCACTTTTTCTCCATTTTTTTCTCCACTTTTTCTCCACTTGTTCTCCATTTTTTCTCCACTTTTTCTCCACTTTTTCTCCACTTGTTCTCCACTTTTTCTCTACTTTTTCTCCATTTTCTCTCCACTTTTTCTCCACTTTTTCTCCACTTTTTCTCCACTTTTTCTCCACTTTTTCTCCACTTTTTCTCCACTTTTTCTCCACTTTTTCTCCACTTCTTCTCCACTTTTTCTCCACTTCTTCTCCACTTTTTCTCCATTTTTTTCTCCACTTTTTCTTTAGTTTTTCTCCACTTGTTCTCCACTTTTTCTCCACTTTTTCTCCACTTTTTCTCCATTTTTTCTCCACTTTTTCTTCATTTTTTTCTCCACTTTTTCTCCATTTTTTCTCCACTTTTTCTCCACTTTTTCTCCACTTGTTCTCCACTTTTTCTCCACTTTTTCTCCACTTTTTCTCCACTTTTTCTCCACTTCTTCTCCACTTCTTCTTCACTTTTTCTCCACTTTTTCTACATTTTTTCTCCACTTTTTCTCCATTTTTTTCTCCACTTTTTCTCCACTTTTTCTCCACTTTTTCTCCACTTTTTCTCCACTTTTTCTCCACTTTTTCTCCACTTGTTCTCCACTTTTTCTCCACTTTTTCTACATTTTTTCTCCACTTTTTCTACATTTTTTCTCCACTTTTTCTCCATTTTTTTCTCCACTTTTTCTCCAGTTTTTCTCCACTTTTTCTCCACTTTTTCTCCACTTTTTCTCCATTTTTTTCTCCACTTTTTCTCCACTTTTTCTCCACTTTTTGTCCATTTTTTCTCCACTTTCTCTACATTTTTTCTCCACTTTTTCTCCACTTTTTCTCCATTTTTTTCTCCAGTTTTTCTCCACTTTTTCTCCACTTGTTCTCCACTTTTTCTCCACTTTTTCTCCATTTTTTCTCCACTTTTTCTCCACTTTTTCTCCACTTTTTCTTTGTTCTTTTTCTATGGTCGGTCTACCCATTAGCTCTGCCATGCATAGTGTAGCTCTACACCTACTGCACATGTTACTTTATGATTGACATCTCTTTCGTACCAGAGCTGTCTAAGCCTACTCTGACCCCATATTTGTCATTACTATATTGTCCTTGTACTGTATTATGACATTTGTATCATGTGTTTCATTTCTTGCTGTGTTGCAATTTTTTTGCTGCATCCCAATTGTACCTCTACATTGTTCGAGTTTATGCTATTGTTCTCTCACTCTTATGTGATACTGATTATTGTCATTTTTCAGGATTACATGCAGATAAGTCCAATCTGACGAAGGCTCAGGCCGAAACGTCATTTGTAACTTGTTTTGGACAAAAACATATATGCTTATGAAAAATTTTTTTTTCTTAATACGGACCAATAAAGAGTGATTTTGCATTACTATCCGTTGTGACTTACTGACTTAGTCTGGGAGATTTAGAGTGCTGAGGTTACTCACTAATTTTATCGATTATTACCTCTGAGCACCTATATACCAGTGAGCAGAGCTTCCTCTACAGTAGTTCTCCTGATTAGGCATGCCCTTACCTCATAAGCAGGGCATTGCAGCTTTGCTAGCAACCATTACGACATGGACTCTGCTGCTGTGGACCCGGGGAGAGTGAGTGCAGATTCATTGCACCCACACTCCTCACATGAAGGGTCCGCACTCCTAGAAAATGGGGGATACGTTCCCTGAGTGTCTCCCCCCCATATTCTAGATGGTCCAGAGTCGTCGTGGGACCCCTTTATTTTTTTTCTTACAATAAATTGGTGAAAGAGGAAATGTTTTGGGGACTGTTTTTTCAAATAAATTTCTTTGTCGATTTTTTTTTTTTGTTAGTACTGACAGTTTATGATGTTGGGTATCTAATAGACGCCATGACATCACAAACTGCTGGGCTTGATCTCAGGTGACTTTACAGCTAGTATCAACCCGATTTATTACCCCGTTTGCCACTGCACCAGGGCACGGGATGAGCTGGGGTGAAGCGCCAGGATTGGCGCATCTAGTGGATGCGCCACGTCTGGGGTGCCTGCGGCCTGCTATTTTTAGGCTGTGAAGGCCCAATAACTATGGACCTTCCCACCCTGAGAATACCAGACCACAGCTGTCCGCTTTACCTTGGCTGGTGATCCAATTTGGGAGGGACCCTACTTTTTTTGTGTAATTATTAATATTTATAAAATAATTATAAAAAAAAAAGCCTGGGGGGACCTCCACATTGGATCCCCAACCACGGTAAAGCTGCCAGCTGTGGTTTTCAGGCTACAGCCGTCTGCTTTACCCTAGCTGGCTATCAAAAATGGGGGGACCTAACGTCATTTTTTTTTTCAACTTTTTTAAATAGAAAAAATTAATGGGCTTCCCTGTATTTTGATTGCCAACCAAGGTAACGGCAGGCAGATGGGGGTGGCAACCCATAGCTGTCTGCTTTATCTGCGCTGAGAATCAAAAATACCGCGGAGCGCTACGTCATTTTTTTTAAAGATTTAATTTTACAGCACTGTGATGTCCAGCAATCAAAATACAGGGAAGCCCATTTTGTTTTTAGTTATTTAAATAAATAATTAAAAAAAATATATATGGGCTCCTGCTGCATTTTTTGTATTGCTAGCTAAGGGTAATCCAAGCAGCTACTGGCTGCTAACCCCCACTGCTTGGTGTTACCTTCACTGGCAATGGAAAATCAAGGGAAGCATTTTTTATTTTTTTTTGCCAAAAAATGTGAGCTTCGCCATATTTTTGTATGCTAGCCAGGTATAGCAGGCAGGTGCTGGAAGAGTTGGATACAGCGCCAGAAGATGGCGCTTCTATGAAAGTGCCATTTTCTGAGGCGGCTGCAGACTGCAATTCGCAGCCGTGGGGCCCAGAATGCTCAGGCCAACCTGTGCTGCGTATTCCAATCCCCAGCTGCCTAGATGTACCTGGCTGGACACAAAAATGGAGCGAAGCCTACGTCACTTGTTTTCTAATTATTTCATGAAATTCATGAAATAATAAAAAAAGGGCTTCCCTTTATTTTTGGTTCCCAGCCGGGTACAAATAGGCAACTGGGGGTTGGGGGCAGCCGTACCTGCCTGCTGTACCTGGCTAGCATACAAAAATATGGCGAAGCCCACATAATTTTTTCAGCAAAAAACTTCTGCATACAGTCCTGGATGGAGTATGCTGAGTATGCTGAGCCTTGTAGTTCTGCAGCTGCTGTGTGTCTGTATGGAGAAGAGCAGACAGCAGCTGCAGAACTACAAGCATCAGCATACTCCATCCAGGACTGTATGCAGAAGTTTTTTGCCCACCAAAAAAATGACGTGGGCTTCGCCATATTTTTGTATGCTAGCCAGGTACAGCATGCAGCCACGGGCTGCCTCCAACCCCCAGTTGCCTATTTGTACCCGGCTGGGAACCAAAAATATAGGGAAGCCCTTTTTTTTTTAATTATTTCACTTATTTCATGAAATAATTAAAAAACAAATGACGTGGGCTTCGCCCCATTTTTGTGTCCAGCCGGGTACAACTAGGCAGCTGGGGATTGGAATCCGCAGCACAGGTTAGCCCGAGGTTTCTGGGCGCCTCTGCTGCGAATTTCAGTCCGCAGCCGTCCCAGAAAATGGCGCTCTCATAGAAGCGCCATCATCTGGCGCTGTATCCAACTCTTCCAACAGCCCTGGAGCCGGGTGGCTTGTTGGGTAATCATGAGTTAATACTGGCTTTGTTTTACTAGCCAGTATTAAGCCAGAGATTCTTAATGTCAAGCACGTTTGACCCGGCCATTAAGAATCTCTAATAAAGGGTTAAAAAAAAGACACCACACAGAGAAAAAATACTTTAATAGAAATAAATACACAGACACATTAGAGACTCCATCTTTATTACCCCCTGTCAGCCCAATAAATCCCCAATAAACCAGCGCTGATAAGAGGTTTTTAATAGAGGCTTAAATTATAAGCAGCAATTTCAGTGTTCCAAGTGCCTTTAAATGAATTTGAAGAAACTGCACTTCAGGATTGTAGTGAGGATTGTAGTGAGGATGAGGTGCCCCAGCCCATTACTTGATGGGCTGGGGCACCTCATCCTCACTACAATCCTCACTAGTGTAGTAGTAGTGACGATTGTAGTGGGGATGAGGTGCACCAGCCCATCACTTGATGGGCTGGGGCACCTCATCCTCACTACAATCCTCACTACAATCAGGAAGCAGCGTGCAGCCTTCACTCCGTGAGTGATCAGTGCTGCTAGCGGTAACAGCGGTAACGCTGACAGACGCATTACCATAGCAACGGTGCTCCCGGAGCCGCGGTTAGCGGTGACGTCACCGCTAACTGCGTTGCTATGGCAACGGTGATCTCCATTAATGACCGGCTGTGTCAGCCGGTCCCTAACGGAACGGGGAGTTGACCGTGTGCTAGAGCATATCGCCGGTACACGGCGATACACAAATGTGCACCGTGTACCGGAGAGATGCACTCGCAGGTCCAACATGACGTGTCATAGTCATGTGACCAGTCTGTAGCCAATGAGATAATAGCCACGTGACTGGTCACATGGCTATTTTGACGTCACGATAGGTCCTGCTTCTCTGCTGGCAGTGCCGGTCACCGGGAGGATTCAGCGATCATCGGGTGGAATAGCGGCAGGAGACAGAGTGCAGGAGCGATCGCGGGGACCGGTAAGTGTTATGGCAATGTTTATTAACTGTTTGTGTACATTTATCATGCATTTTTATGTGTTTGTGATTGCCTCCCATTATAGCCTATTGGTTCGAGTTCTGTTCGTCGAACGTTCGACGAACCGAACTCGAACGGGACCCCCGTTCGGTGAACCGACCTCGAGCCGAACCGCGACCGGTTCGCTCATCTCTACCCATGATACAAAAAATCCCTCGTATGACTCTGTTTGTAGGAAAATAGAACCATTATAGCTCTCAAAACATAACAACCTTTTTTTTGTAAAATTCTAGTATTCCTGTTGATATGTTCATTCTGACTCCCAAAGATCACAATATGGCTTGGCTCACATTTATCCTGTGGTCTATGCTGAGCACTTACATCGGTGTTTACGTGTAAATTTCTGAAAGACATGATTAAGAAGATGAAACTACTATGGAACAGTCCCTATAGTGATTCACGTAAAGTCACTTTAACAAATGATCTGGCGGTTGGCCACAGTTGGCCACAGTTTTATGCACCATTGAAAACACAGACAACGTCAAACAGAGGCCACACAGAATCCAGAGTAACTCTGATGCCTCATTAGCGAATAAATCCATAGGGGTCTCATCTGAGTCACATATTTTGTAGATTTATGTAGAATGTAGATTTGTACTGCAATGTAAATTATCATCTTGGAGAACAGGAATAATGAGAATTTATCCAAAATGTTTGTGTACCCCCTAATGCCACCAATTAAAGCTTCAACTCAACCAGTAAAAAAAAAACAACAATCTTTCACTCCGGTTCATCACCTGTTAATAGAAATATAGAGGGTTTCCCCTTTACTGGTAGTACAAGTGCTCTAGAAGATCTACATGTCTCTCCCACCCTCCTAATAGAAATCCAATAAAATATTTGCTTTCAACTCCAAATGGCCCCCTCCCTCCTGAGCCCCACAGTGTGCCTAAACCACAGTTAGCATTCACATGGTTAGCATTGCCATACCAAGGATCGCCAATTTAATTTACAATATACGTGTCTCCAAAAGCACAATCTGGGCATAGTGTATTGGGCACTACAATGTATTAGGCATATTTGCAATTTTCACTGTCTGCTTGTTTCTGGAAAACACCTATAGAGTCAAACTCATCATTACATTCATGAATAAATTCCCAAAGGGGCTTAATTTACAAATATTGGTCACTTGAGGTTGTTTCTGATGGACTGGTTTAAATTATATATCATGACATGTCATGTTTCAAAAAATATTGATATTTAAATTTGATTTATTTTGTCATTTTATTGTATTTTAACAATTGTAATAGGGGTTTTAGCCACCGGCCAGGGCCATACCCCAATAACAGATTTATACATATAATTATACATATACTAATTTTTATATATGTTTTTATCATCAGAATAATTATTTTTACTTTTTTTTCCTGAGGTCAAATAAACATTACTTTCTTTTAGCGCAGGTTTATTCATTTTTATTCAAATAAATGCTGTTAGCCGAACCGTTCTCTGAGCGGAACTCCAAACCTTTTCGAACACCATTGAATTCAATGGGAGGACAAACGTAAGGCAGAGAAAACACCTTTAGGGGGGTCAAAAAGCTTCAGAAACAGCAAAAAATATGTTTTACAGAGCAAAATCACTGTTTAGGCATAGCCGTTAGCTTGTTAGACTATTGACTTAGGGATGGGCGAACCCGAACTCTAAAGTTCGGGGTCTGTACCGAACATATGGTGCTCGTGCACACGATCACGAGCTTTCTGGGACGTTCGTGTTACAGTTCGTGTTACAGTTCGGGTCCAGGGGCTGTTAAAAAAAAGCACTTTATTTAAAACACATTATGATCATACTTACAGGTCCCGCGACACGTCCTGCAGATTCTGTCACCCAGCGTTTCTGCTTCCGTGTCCGTCCGATCATTGCTGTTCCCCCGGTAAACACCTTTGGCTAAAAGGACCTGCCGTGACTGTGACGTCATACCCACGTGACTAGTCAAGTGTGAATGTTGTATTACCTCATTGGCTACAGACTGGTCACGTGAGTATAACGTCATCAAAGGTGCTGGTGCGCTGTGATGTGAGTGTCATCACATCACGGCGCACAATCTCTCGATGGCAGCGTGTTAGCTGCATGTATTTCCATGCAGCTGAGGTGCCCCTGTCCTGAGAGTGGGGTGATGCAATACGAGATGCAAGTGCAATCATACCCTCACTGTCATCCTCTGCTTCATCGCTCTGTCCAGAGCAATGTAGCAGACCTGACATGGCTCTCTGCTTCTCACTCTGTATAGACTGTGTCTGAGCACAGTGATGAAGCAGAGTTACATAGTTAAATAGTTACATAGGTTAAAAAAAGACCTAAGTCCATCTAGTTCAACCTTCCTTCACCAATTCTACATTTTGTCCCTAAGTCACATATAACCAACAATGTTGTGTGTACTGAGGAAATCATCCAGCCCTTTTTTAAAAGCTGTTATAGTGTCTGCCATTACTACCTCTTGTGGTAGGGCATTCCACAGTCTGACTGCTCTAACTGTAAAGAACCCTTTCCTATTTAGCTGTCTGAATCGCTTTTCCTCCACTCACAGTGAGTGCCCCCTGATCCTTAGTATTGTCTTTGGAAGAAATAAGTCATGTGCCAGTCCTTTATATTGACCACACATGTATTTATACATATAAGGCCCCTTTCACACGTCAGTGATTCTGGTACGTTTGTGCTTTTTTTTAAACGTACCAGAATCACTGACATACGCAGACCCATTATAATGAATGGGTATGCTCACACGTCAGTGATTTTTCACTGCACGTGTCTCCGTGCAGCGTACCCGCGTGTGCGTGATTGCTGCACGGAGACATGTCCATTTTTTTCTGGCATCACTGATGTTCCACGGACCACGCAGTGGTGTGGTCCGTGAAACACGTGCCAGAAAAAAACGTGCATTTAAAATAATAAACATTTTAACTCACCTGGCGTCCAGCGATGTCCTCTGCAGCCCGTGCAGCTTGCTGCTTCTAAGCCGGCTGATTACTGTCGCGCATATTCATTATGCGCGACACAGCCGACCCGGAAGCAGCTGCTGCAGGGGTCACCGCCGGCCGGATGCTGCACCGCGGGAGGATTCAGCACCATGGACAGTGGGAGCGGGCGCAGGTGAGTTGATTTCTAAGTGCAATCACGGGCCACGGAGAACGGAGCCCGGATTGCACTTAGACAACCCACGTGTGCCGTGATTTTCGGCACACGCAGGGACATGTGCGTGTTTTACACGCCAGTGAAAAACGTCTGTGTTTTTCACTGACGTGTGAAACGGGCCTAAATGAGATCTCCTCTGAGACGTCTTTTTTCTAAGCTAAACATATCTAACTTTTTCAACCTCTCATCATATGTGAGGCCTTCCATTCCTTGAAGTAGTCACCTTTGAACTGATTCTAACTTCTGTATGTCCTTCTTAAAATGCGGAGCCCTGCCTGACATTGAGTGCTGCTGCTCAGCTTATTTGTAATGAGAATACCCAAGTCCTTCTACTGTTCTGTAGTCCTGAGTTTACTTCCATTTAATGTATACGCAGCTATAGGATTACTCCGTCCTAGGTGCATTACTTTACATTTATCAACATTAAATCTCATTTGCCAAGTATCTGCCCATTCTGACATCTTATCCAGATCTTTTTGTAATATTGTACTATCAAGGTCAGTTTTTAAAATCCTACATAGTTTGGTGTCATCAGCAAAGACTGACACTTTACTATCAATCCCATCCACTAGGTCATTAATAAAGTGATTAAAAAGCATCGGTTCTAGCACAGATCCCTGCGGCACCCCACTGCTGACTATAGCCCATTTAGAGAATGTACCATTTATGACTACTCTTTGTTTCCTATCTTTTAGCCAATTCCTTACCCAGTTGCATATAGTTTCACCTAGTCCTTGCTTCTGGAGTTTTAGTATAAAGCTATTATGTAGTACAGTATCAAATGCCTTTGCAAAGTCCAAATAAATCACATCAACTGCATTACCAACATCCAGATTTGCACTTACCCCCTCATAGAACCCCAACAGATTGAGTTGACATTGCTCTTTGCTTCCCACTTTATATAGACACTGTCTGTGCACAGTGATTTAGCAGAGTTGACAATGCACTTTGTTTCTCACTGTGTATAGACACTGTCTGTGCACAGTGATGAAGCAGAGTTGACATTGCGCTTTGCTTCTCACTGTGTATAGACTGTGTCTGTGCACAGTGATGAAGCAGAGTTTACATTGCGCTTTTCTTCTCACTTTGTATAGACTGTGTCTGTGCACAGTGATGAAGCTGACATTGCTGTCCCTGTGGATTACGTCGGACTAAGGATTTTTTTTATAATAAAGATGGAGTCTCTAAATGTTTTTTTTGTTTTATTTCTAATAAAAAAAATTTCTCTGTGTTGTGATTTTTTTTACTGTTTCCTAGAAATTCATGGTGGCCATGTCTAATTTGACTTGACACCATGAATTTCGGGCTTAGTACCATCTGAGAATACAAAGCTGGTATTAACCCCTTTATTTCCCAGCGAGCCACCGCCATCACAGCCACTGGATGAGCTGGGTATAGTGCCTGGAAATAGCGCTAACAAACAATGCACCATTTCCAGGGGCGGCTGCGGGCTGCCGAGAATCCGAGCCCCCAGCTGCCTGGCTTTACCTGACTGGCGATCTAAATAAGGGGGGAGCCTACGCTTTTTTTTTTATTACTATTTTTTGAAATAAAAAAAAATAATGGGCTTCCCTGTATTAAGATTGCCAGCCAAGGTAAATCAGGCAGATGGGGGGTAGCATCCAAGCTGCTTTA
This sequence comes from Anomaloglossus baeobatrachus, assembly GCF_048569485.1. NCBI lineage: Eukaryota > Metazoa > Chordata > Amphibia > Anura > Aromobatidae > Anomaloglossus > Anomaloglossus baeobatrachus. The sequence goes on from NC_134358.1 coordinate 123,867,485, forward strand.
TCTGCGCTGAGAATCAAAAATACTGTGGAGCGCTACGTCATTTTTTTTAATGATTTATTTATTTTTCCAGTACTGTGATGTCAGGCAATCCAAATACAGGGAAGCCCATTTTTTTTTAGATATTTAAATACATAATTAAATGCGTGGTCTCCCGCTGCATTTTCTATTGCTAGCTAAGGGTAATCCAAGCAACTACTGGCTGCTAACCCCCACTGCTTGGTATTAGCTTCACTGGCAATGGAAAATCCAGGGAAGCCTTTTTTTTTTTAAAGTTTTTTTGCAAAAAAACTAATAAACAAAATGATGTAGGCTTCGCCATATTTTTGAATGCTAGCCAGATATAGCAGGCAGGTACAGGCTGCCCCCAACCCCCAGCTGCCTATTTGTACCCAGCTAGGAACCAAAAATATAGGGAAGCCTTTTTTTTAATTATTTCATGAATTTCATTAAATAATTGAAAAAATCGACATGGGCTTCGCCCAATTTTTGTGTCCAGCCAGGTACAACTAGGCAGCTGGGGATTGGAATCCTCAGCGCAGGTTTGCCCAAGCTTTCTGGGCCCCCCCTCTGCGAATTGCAGTCCGCAGCTGCCCCACAAAATGGCGCTTTCATAGAAGTGCCATCTTCTGGCGCTGTATCCAACTCTTCCAGCGGCCTTGGTGCTGAGTGGCATGCTGGGTAATAAGGGGTTAATACCAGCTTTGTTTTACTAGCTAGTATTAAGCCAGAGATTCTTAATGTCAGGCAAGTTTGACCCGGCCATTAAAAATCTCCAATAAAGGGTTAAAAAAAAGAGACACCACAAAGAGAAAAAATACTTTATTAGAAATAAATACACAGACACTTTATTAGAAATAAATACACAGACACACTCAAGGACTCCATGTTTATCACTCCCTCTCACCCCTCTACGATCCTGGTCTTCTGTCTTCTTTCTCCTTCAACCCATGTAGCTCTGCTATATCAGACAGCATAAGATGGGAGAAAGAAACGCTTCTGCTCCCCTGTGCTGTGTAATTACTCAATGAATGAGCAGAAGCTGCAGGTTGGTAAGTGGTGATGTCACCACTGCCACTGTTGCCATAGTAACCTTACGTCACTGAAGGTCCTTTGGTTACTGGGCGGCATAGCGATGATCGGACTCGGAAGGAGAAGCGGCGGGAGACAGGGTCTGCAGGACATGTTGCGGGACCTTTAAGTATAATGACAATGTTTATTATTAACTGTATTCTTTATTTTACAGACCCCCCCCACCCCATCACAAAACTGTAAAGTCCAAGTTCGGTGTCCGGACGCAAGTTCGTGTTATATCAGAACCCGAACACAAACTTACAAAACGTTCAGACAAGTCTCTCGAACACCGAACATCGGGGGGGTTCCCTCATCTCTACATAGGAAATATAGAGGTGGATAAATGACAGGTGTAGGGCTCATGCTCCCATACCCCTGCCAGTACAGACAAGTCACAACTTGGAGACCCATCTTGGAGTCTTGATATTTAATAAAATTTCAGGCATCAATTCCACCACCCCTCCTCAATTGCCCATAGTGTTTGCACAGCCGTAAGGTATGGCCCATGCAACACACAGGATGTGGCCTGTCATTTCCATTTTAAACCATGAACACACAGGGACCATGCCTTCTGCAACAGCACATCCAGGCCAGAATAGTACCCTAGAAATTTCTGAACAACCAGGTTGAGCACGTGAACAATGCAATGCACATGTGATGTCACCCAGGCATAGTGCCGCCACCAGGTTTCCACCATTATTGCACACGGCCTTCCCCAACTCCAGGTTCAGTGGAGACAGCCATTGAACAAACTGAGTCTGGATAGTGGTCCACAACTCTGCAGCTGTGTGACTGTGTTCTCCAATGCATATTAATTTAAGCAATGCCTGATTGCGTTGACTTACACACAGGATGTGGGCTGGCATTTTAATTTAAAAAAAAATCAAGATCTACATAAGTAGCAGACGTAGGCCTCTTGCTCCCAGAACCCTGGCACTACAGACGAGACACAACTTGAAGACTCATTTTGGAGTCTAGAGATTTAAAAACATTGTAGGAAGAAAAAAACCTACAATGTTGATCACCACTCAAACGAGCCAGAATTCCAACCATAAAGATCAGCAAGTAGTCCATTATTTCCTAAGTTACCCAGACTGGCTGTATTTTTTACCTATTTTTTGTCTACTGCTGTGCATTTTTTTAAAAAAAAAATGTTCTTATATGAATAACATTATATTTTGGCATCTTCCAATAAAGTTATAATTTGTTTGAAAAATAAAAAAAGGGTGTGTTACTGGAAAGGTCTAAAGCATGTGACTGGGCTTGTACTATTATATTGCATATGACTGTTAGTATTGTTTAAGGGGGTTGTTTATTAGATTGTACATGGTATTGTAATTTATTTAATCACTATTATTATTTGGTCGCCATTTTTAGCACTATTTATTCATTTTAAGTGACTATTATCATTGTTATCTTTAAAAAAAACCTTGAACACCCTGATATTTATACCGTAATTGTTTATTACATCTTCTGCCATAGCATTCTGAATATTTCCTACGTTATCCAGGCTGGCTGTATTTTTTACCTTTTTTTTTGTCTACTGATGTGCATTTTTTTTAAGTGTCCTTATATGAATATCATTATGTTTTGGCATCTTCTAATAAAGTTTGAATTTGTTTAAAAATTCCAGTGTACTTTTTTTTATAGGTTTATAAACATTGTAGGCAGCCAGCAGGACAGTGGCATAATTTACCTCCCCTATTTCCCCATAGTTGTACAGCAGGGAAGTATGGTGCATGCAACACAAAGGACGTAGTCCGGCATTTTCATTTTACAAATCAAGAGATGCATGACTGACAGGTGCAGACCTCTTGCTCCTGTACCCTGGCACTACAGACAAAAGACAATTTGGAGACCCTGCGTGGAGTCTCCAAATTTCCAAAAGTTAAGGTCAGGCAACAGGAAAAGTGACAACAATTGGCACAAACTACAAATAGTCCAACAAAGCAACATGGATGCTTGAGACTGGCCCTGTAACAAGGCCTGGACCAACATTTCTACCTTCACCATAAACAACAAGATGACATAGAGCTGTAGGCCTCTTGCTCCAGAACCCTGGTATTACACCATCGCCTAGTCTGCACGGTCTGGGACTGGGGTGGCAAAGTCATTGGAAATCCACGACTTATTCATCTTTATGAAAGTTAGGTGGTCCACGCTTTCAGGGGACAGCCGGATGTGCTTATCTGTTAATACACCACCAGCAGTGCTGAAGACACATTCTGAGAAAACACTGTCTGCCGGGCAGGCCAAAACTTTCAAGGTGTGAGTCAGGCTACTCTTCCATTTTTGAAGATCAAAATGCAAAAGGTTCCAATCCACTTTATGGCATTGATATTAAGCTCTTGATACTCCTGCACTATCCTCTTCAGTCATTCACTATGTGTCAGACTAAGGCCGGCATCACACGGGTGATATATCGTGCGATCGCATGAGCGATCGCACTCGCCCCGTCGTTTGTGCGTCACAGGCAATTTGTTGCCCGTGGCGCACAAAGTCGTTTACCTCCGTCACACGTACTTACCTCCCTAACGACCTCGCTGTGGACGGCGAACATCCTCTTCCTGAAGGGGGAGGGACGTTCGGCGTCACAGCGACGTCACACAGCGGCCGCCCAATAAAAGCGGAGGGGCGGAGATGAGCGGGACGTAACATCCCCCCACCTTTTTCCTTCCGCATTGCTGGCGGGATGCAGGTAAGCTGTGTTCGTCGTTCCCGCGGTGTCACACGGAGCGATGTGTGCTGCCTCGGGAACGGCAAACAACCGGCGCGCAGAAGGAGGAACGACATTATGGAAATGAACGACGTGTCAACGAGCAACAATAGGGTGAGTATTTTTGCTCATTCACAGTCGTTCGTAGCTGTCACACGCTGCGATATCTCTAACGATGCCGGATGTGCATCATGGAATCCGTGACCTCGACGACATATCGCCCGATATATCGTAGCGTGTAACGCCACCCTTATACTCTAGTCTGCTGGTGCATGCAGTGGTTTAAAAAATGTGTGCCAAACCTCACAGAAATTGCTTCTGCTACTTGAACTGCTGCTGCCACTAATGTTTCTGCTTTGATGACACGATATTCCCATTGTTGGAATTCTAGAATACATGCTGTGTGCTTTACTGCTCTCTTGTGCAAAACTACTGTTAAGATGGTCTAGAAACTTGTTTCTATACCCCAGCATCCGCACGTCTCTTTCCAGGGAGGGAAGCATCTTGCTAAATTTACTTTTGTACTGTGGATCTAACAGAGTAGCAACCCAGTAGTCAGCACTATTTCTAATACTAACAATGCAGACATCATGTTGCAGATATTGCAGCAGGAAGACGCTTATGTGTTGGACGCTTCCATGATGTGGCCTGGCTTTTTCATTTTTAAAATCAAGAGATTCATGAATGACAGGCGTAGGTCTTTTGCTCCTAGAACCCTCGCACTACAGATAAGACACAACTTGGAAACCCATTCTGGAGTCTTAATATTTAAAAACCATTCAGGCATACACCTGGACAGTGGCATCAATTGTCCCCCCCCCATTTCCCCATAGTGTGTTTGTACAGCAGGGAATTATGGTCCCTGCAGCACAGAAAGTGTGGTCTGGCATTTCCATTATAAAAAGTAAGCACACAGCAACCATGCCTTCTGCAGCAGCACATTCAGGCCAAAATAGTGCCCTAGAAATTTCTGTACAACCAGGTTGATCCTTGCAAAACACATGTGATGTCACCCAGGCATATTGCCACCACCAGGTTTGCACGATTATTGCACACGGCCTTCCCTGGCTCCAGGTTCAGTGGAGACAGCCATTGATGAAACTGGGCTTCGATATTGGTCCACAACTTTGCAGCTGTGTGACTGCGTTCTCCAATGCATATTAGATTAAGCACTGACTTAAACACAGGATGTGGCCTGGCATTTTCATTTTTAAAAAAATCAAGAGATGCATTACTGTCCGGCATAGGCCTCTTTCTCCCAAAACTCTGGCACTACAGACAAGACACAACTTGGAGACCCATCTTAAAGTCTTGTTATTTAAAAACATTGTAGGCAGACAGCAGGACAGCAGGACAGTGGCATCAATTGTCCCCCCATTTTACCATGGTGGCTTTGCACTGTAGAGAAGTATGGTCCATGTAACACATAGGATGTGGCTTGGCATTTTCATTTTAAAAATCAAGAGATGTGTGCTGCCCCCGTGCCAGCAGCTGAGCTGCTCATATCCGGGTTCTCAGTGGTTCGATGGTCTCCGGAACTGGGGGTCGTGCGGCCACTCAAATGAAGGGGGGTGGGTATTTACAAGGGGTTTTTAAGAGTTTGTGACGCCACCCGTGGTATGTGGTAATTAAGAGTACCACTGCTGCAGTTGGGAGTACCCAGGGGTGATAGAATTGGGCAGCCAGGTGTTAGAACCCTCCACAGGTACGGGGAATACCCTGGGACTCAGTGAGTGGTGCTGTGGGATGCAGGGGGTCACTTTGGTACTCACTCAGTCAATTAAGCAGACACCGACAACTGGTAAAACAAGTCTCTGGACATCACTGCCGCTGAGGGGAGCTAGTTCGGGTCCCGTCCCCAATGGTGTTGCCTGGTGATCCGTGACCTGCCTCCTGGCACTAAGTTTACTTCTTTGGTGGTCCCGGTAGTGTGAAACTTGCCGGGTCCCGCTCCCCACTATGGCTAAGTGTGGGTGCTTGCTCTCAGGGCTCACGCTTGGGATTTTCTGGACCGTTTTGGATTGGAAAGTCCTATCCCCCTCGTTACTCTAGTGCCCCGATTTTGGAGTGGGTGGGGAATGAATCTTGAAGGCTCCGTTCTCCGCAGGTAAATTATTGGGTTGCCTGAAGCTACTCCCCAACCAAGGATCCATGTACCCCGTCGTGCCTTGGTCCCAGCCCGGTGATAGTTCAAGGCCGCCGGCTGTCCTCCTCGACAGATCAGTGCCCCTTGCCATGATCCCCTGCGACCGGGGGTCCGACTCCTTTGACCCAGACCACCATCTGCCACCTAGATTGTTTCCCAGGAGCCCCGCTCCCAACCTCCTCTCCTGTCACAGATGCATGAGTGACAAGCTTAGGCCTCCTGCTCCCAGAACCCTGTCACTACAAACAAGACACAACTTGGAGATCCATCTTTGAGTCTTGATATTTAAAAACCATTCAAGCAGACATCAGGACAGTAGCATCAATTGTATCCACCCCCCATTTGCCCATAGTGTGTTTATGCACCAGAGATGCATGGCTCATGCAACACAGGAAGTGGCTGGCATTTTCATTTTAAAAATTAAGTAATGCATGGATGCATAAGCCTCTTGCTCCCAGAACCTTCGCAATACAGACAAAAAACTATTTAGAGACCAATCTTGAAGTCTTGACATTAAAAACCTTTCAGGCAGACAGTAGGACAGTGGCACCAATTTCCCCCCATTTCCTTATAGCGTGTTTGCACTCCAGCAAAGTATGGTTCATGCAACACACAGGATGTGGGTTGGCATTTTCATTTAATAAAATCAAGAGATGCATGAGTAACAGGTGTAGGCCTCTTGCTCCCATAACCCTGAAAATACAGACAAAAGACAATTTGGAAACCCATCTTGGAGTCTTGATATTAAAAATCTTTCAGGCAGATAGCAGGATAGTGTCATCAATCGCCCTCCTCCCATTTCCCCATAGTGTGTTTGAACTGCAAAGAGATATGGTCCATGCAACAGGCACGATGTGGCCTTGGTGTCTCATATGGGTCAAAAACACCAGGCATGGTCACTTCTGTAACAGCTGACGGGCTCTCACTCAGGGCTCTTGTCCACTTGCGATTTCCATGTGCGAGTGCGATCCGATAAAAAATCGGATCGCACTCGCACCAATGTTAAGCTATGTGGCATTGTCCACTAGCTTAATTTTATACGATACAACTCGTGCTCTCGGTGAAATCGCAGCATGCTGTGATTTGCACCGAGTCTCAGCTCTCGCACCCCCATGCAAGCCTATGGGAGCGAGAAAAAAAACAGAAATACGGGTGGCATGCGCATGTCATAAAGATAGCATACACATGTCACACGGATCTTTGATACTTGTATACAGCGTCGGACTGGCTACCTGAGGAATATCCAGTAATACCAGTCCTGGCAGCGGTTACATGCACTGAACTCCGGAGCTGTCACCTAAGCTCCGGAGTGCAGCCTTGACTGAACAGCGAGTGCCAAGTGATTGATTCCCTGGTGATTGCTGTTCAGTTCAGCACAGCTGCAAACAGACCGGGCTGAACTCCGGAGCTCAGGTGACACCTCCGGAGTTCAGTGCAGGTCTGGTATTACTGGAGATTCCTCCAGTAGCCAGTTGTCGCTCCTTGGTGTCACACACTGCGATGTCGCTAACGGCGCCGGTTGTGCGTCACAAACGACGTGACACCGACGATATATCGTTAGCGATGTTACAGCATGTAAAGCACCCTTTAAGGCCGCTTTACACGCAACGACATCGCTAACGAGATGTCGTTGGGGTCACAGAATTCGTGACGCACATCCATTCTCGTTAGCGACGTCGTTGCGTGTGACACGTACGAGCGACCGCTAACGATAAAAAATACTCACTTTATCGTTGATCGTTGACACGCTGTCCATTTCCCAAATATCGTTGCTGTTGCAGGACGCAGGTTGTTCATCGTTCTTGCGGCAGCACACATCTCTATGTGTGACACCCCAGGAACGATGAACATCTTTTTAACTGCGGCCGCCCGCAATGATGAGGAAGGAAGAATGTGGGAGGGATTTTCGTCCTGCTCATCTCCGCCCCTCCGCTTCTATTGGGCGGCCGCTTAGTGACGTCGCTGTGACGCCGGTCACAGTGACGTCGCTAGGCAGGTAAGTAGTGTGACGGGTCCAAGCGATGTTGTGCGCCATGGGCAGCGAATTGCCTGTGACGCAAAACCGACGGGGGCGGGTACGCTCGCTAGCGATCTTGCTAGCGAGATCACAGCGTGTAAAGTAGCCTTTAGTCCTGTTCTCAGGCGTTAGGATGCAGATTCTAAACAACTTCCAATAATGAAAAGTCCAACATAATGATAAAAGAACTGTTCATTTCCAATTTTAGTAGTTGATATACATCATGCAATGCATCCAGATAAAATGACAATCTTCTTTATTTATTTTTTATATAGCACTGTCCCCATTGGGGCTCACAATCTAAAGTCATTATCAGTATGTCTTTGGAGTGGGGCAGGAAACCAATGCAAACACAGGGAGAACATACAAACTCCTTGCAGATGTTGTCCTTGGTGGGATTTGGACCCAGGGGACCCCAGCGCTGTGAAGGCCCCGTCACACACAACGAGAGTGCTAACGAGATCGTTGCTGAGTCACAGTTTCTGGGACGCAGCAACGATCTTGCCAGCGATCTCGTTATGTAAGACACATACCAGCGATCAGCCCCCTGTTGTGAGATTGCTAGTTGTTGCCGAATGGTCCGGACCATTTTCTTCAAAGGCGATGTCCTGCTGGGCAGGACGCATCGCTGTGTTTGATGCCTACCAACGACCTCGTAATGACTCATTGCCGACTGCGAACTCAGACACGTAGGCGTACATTGTGCGTTGCTGTCATGTCCCCACCGGAGTCCGCTCCTGTGACTTCTGCTCCGATCGCCAGGTGACGCCGTGTTCCCACCAAGGATACGGCTGGTGATGGGAGAGGAGTCGGTGCCTGTGGCTCTGCTGACCACAGGCTCCGCTCATCCACTAGGCTGGGTTTCCCTAGAACCTGCAGTACCGCTGGCTGACTGTAGGTGGCATGTGTCTTCCAGCTGAAGTTGCCATCATTCACCTGCAGCCAATGGGAAGACACCACACCCTTCTTATTCCACCTCCTGTTATGTGACCACTGCCAGAGATAGTTCTGTACTCCTGGTTCATGTTTGTATTTTGAGTCCTGTGCGCTGACCTTTGCTTTTTTTTTTGACTACCCTCCTGCCTGTCGTTTATGTACCTTGCTGCCAGTTCCGAATTTGACCTCTGCTTTGTCTCCTCACTACGCCCTTGCCTGCCGATTCTGTTCCTGTTTAGCATTTCCTGGTTTTTGATTCTGCCTGACCACCACGGACTACAACCTACCACAGGTGGTGATCTCTGGGGCTCTATGTAATTCCAAATCCCTGTTTAGGCAGCCTTGCCTTTCGGATCGTAGTTGCGACTCCACCCAGATTCATTCTTCCCCGGTTCATTTGTTCCTGGTTGTGTGTTGTTTTTCGGATCGTAGTTGCGATTCCACCCGGATGTCACTGATTATTCAGACAGCTATACTCCCTGGACACGGTAGGCATCTTTTGGGGGTCTCAAAATTGTTTCCATTTTCATTCATAGGACACCTACTTGTTGTTATAGCATTTTAGCATTGTTTACACCTATAGTGCCTTTTATAGTGCCGTTCTTCTATATGTCCCCATACTAGCATGTGCAAACACCCATAGTGCCATTCTTCTATATGTCCAATCAGAGCTGAGGGGCGCGGAAAAGGCGACGCATATGCACACCTACGTGTCTTACATCTTCAAACACTACGCCCCTATTCAAGGTCTGAATCGTCACACTAGCTGCTGTGTGACAAGGTCCCAACGACCGCCGAGATCATTACAAAGGTCGCTCATCGTTACTTTGTCGTTGGTAAGGTCTGACTGTGTGACATCTCACCAGTGACCTCTCAGCGACTTACCAGCGATCCTTATCAGGTTGTATCGTTGTCGGGATCGCTGGTAAGTCGTTGTGTGTGACTGGGCCTTTAGACTGCAGTGCTAACCACTGAGCCACCATGCCGCCCATGGACAAGTACAATAGTTTACATGTTTTGTGTGCTTTAAACATAATCATAGCATACTGTCCTATTATTGAGTGGAGCACTCTAAACATGTAAGCTACTACACTTCTCATTTTATTTCAAAATGTTGCATGGATTTTAACTACTAATCAAAAAGTTAAGAAGGAAAGATATTTATCTTTATAAAGGACTTTAAAATATAAGAGATGATCTGGAAAAATATATTGCAGATAATATTACTGACAATTAGCATGTATTTATGAAAGAGAAGTTATGTCTAAGCAACATGTTGGAGTTCTATGAGGAGATAAGTGGAAATCTGGATATTAGTAATGCAGCTGATGTGATTTATCTGGACTTTGCAAAGGCATTTGATACTGTACCACAATGCAGTCTTAAGAGGGCTTTACACGCTACAATATATCTAACAATGTGTCGGCGGGGTCACGTCGTAAGTGACGCACATCCGGCATCGTTATTGATATTGTAGTGTGTGACACCTACGTGCGATTGTGATTGAACGAATTAACGTTGATTGCATTCACGTCGTTCAAAACCTAAAAATTGAACGTTGGGTTGTTCAATGTTCCCGAGGCAGCACACATCGCAGTGTGTGACACCCCGGGAACGATGAACTGCAGCTTACCTGCGTCCCGCGGCTCTCGCCGGCTATGCGGAAGGAAGAAGGTGGGCGGGATGTTTACGTCCCGCTCATCTCTGCCCCTCCGCTTCTATTGGCCGGCTGCCGTGTGACGTCGCTGTGACGCCGAACGTCCCTCTCACTCCAGGGAGCTCCATTGTACAGAGCAGCATCTCTGTGTCTTGTGCTCTACAGGGAGAGGAAAAAAGTTGTTTCTTCTAATAAACTTACTATAAATAATTTAAAAAATAGAACAATGTATTTTTTATTGCGCTTTTTAAAAAATAATAAACATCACAATCAGCAAATAACGTGGACATATTTGGTGTCCCTGTAATCGTAACAACCTGCACAACACAGCAATGAGATTATTTATGGGGATCAGTAAATGGTGAAAAAAATGCCGCAATTGATTATTTTTCTCTATAAAACCCATAAAAATGTAATAAAAATTTATCACTGAGTCCGTATTCACGCATAGCGCAAATGCTGTGTGTTTTCTGCAGGTGTCTGCAGCATGAGCGCAATAACAATCTTCTCTGATTATTGCATTTTGATGTGTTTTTTATGCATTTTCCCAGATATTTCATAAATTTGATGCAGATGTGAATCTGGGTTTTTAATGCATTTTAATATTATAGAAAAGCACATGGAGCCATCCCGGTCCAGGTTGGATATCAGAAGAAAGGAAGAAGCATGCAGCAAAATTTATAACAGCCACATTGACTAAAAAAAGCATAGCTCTTCCCATTCATCCACTTTGTTGTTTTCTGCAGCATGTGGTCTGAAGCTCTGCAAATCTCTGTAGAGCAAGCGTGATGTAGTGATGTCATCATGTCCTCTACACTTATATTAGATATTAGAGATATTAGAGAATGATGGAGGAGGGAGTCGACAGCTTCCTGTTCCACCTTTGTTGTCAACTGTATCTGTCGCGGGCGGGGGGACCGATCACAACCGGGGGGCCGCTCGAGGCACTCGGATCCGGGCGGTGGCTGCGGCTCGAGTGGCTGCCGGATCCGGGGCTCACGCAGCCGTCCATCGCCCACGATTGAATAGGGGATATTTACAGGGGATTGTCTGTGACGTCACCCGTGGGTTGAGGTGATGAGATGGCGGCACCACCGCTGCCTCTGGGGACAGTACCTGGGACCGATGATGTGGGGCAGCGAGGTGGTATCCCCTCCTCGGGTAGGGGAGGTGTAGTCCCGGGGCCCAGGGTATGGTGAGGGATTGCAGGGAAACGGTGAACTCACAGTTTGTTTGTCGTGGTGCTGGATGAGGTTGCACTGATGTGGATGGTCAATAAACACAGAGTCTCTTTGATAAACCAAATTGCCAGTGGCCGGCCGCCGCGGCCGGGTGTATTCAGGTCCCTCACCCAGGGTGATGGTCTTTGTCACTTTCCTCTGCACTACTCTTTAGTTCTCCTTGTGCTTCTCGGTATAGAATATGGGAGCCTGCTCCCAGAACTACGGGCGGGAGCCTTGCCCACAGACGCTGACCCTTGGGATCTCAATGGGTGTTTGCGGATACCCTATCCCCCGCGGTGGGCTGCCGGTCTGCTTTTGGTACTTTGGGTGGGACAATATCTATAATCCTGTCTGGTTAATTAACAAAGGCGGTGGTTCTGTTCTTTGCTTCAGGGTCCAGGTACCCCCTCTGTGCACGGTTTCTGGGTCGGTTTTCTGGTGTCAGTACTGGTGGGCTCCTACCCTGTCCCGGTCCACCTTGGATCTCCGGCAGCCATCTTTCCATCTCCTGTCAGACACGGACGACCGTCTGCCACCTAGCCAGCACGCCGAGGCTGCAACCCCGACTCCTTTCCTCTCTGGCTTGCACTTCAACTCCTCCAACTCCTCTCAACTGTCCACCCTCCTCTCTATTTGAACTCAAGACTCCAACTCAGACTGAATTGCTCTTTTTCCCGCCCCGAGTTCTCTAGACCCCTAGGTGGGCATTCCCAATCTGCCTGGTCCCGCCCACTGTTGTGCCTTTCCTACCCCGAAGGGAAGTGACCAGGATTTTGTCGGCTTTGGTGTAACCCTGTGAGGGATGGCCCCCCTGCCAACTAGCAGCCGTGTGGTCTACTATTAGCGGTGTGCTACTGTGGCGCCCTGGACAAGCCAGGGGCCACAGGTAACAACACACACACACCCCCACCCTCAGCAGTTCACAGCAGACATCCCCAGTGAGACCCGATTCCTTCCCTCGGGTTCAGACAGACACACTAGTTGGGCGGAGTCAAGCAGATAGGCATGCCCACCGAAGAGTCTAGCTGGCCTGAGGCAGGAAGCAGGTCCAGACAAGTCCAGGCAGAGAAGGAGAGAGGAGGTCTGGAGAAAGGCAGACACAGAGTGGGGCCTAGGTTGGAGCCTAGGGCCCTCGTGTAGAGAGTGAGGCAGATGGTAGTGGCCGTCTGCAGGGAGCTGGGCAGACAGTTGGTGGAACCGTAGGTAGCCGGGGCTGGGCGGTGGCCCACCGGTACCGAACCGGGGAGCCAGCTGGAAACAGGAGCGCAGGAGGAGCTTGCACGGAGGTGAAAGAAAGGACTTACACTACCAACCAGGGTCAGGGGAAAAGCTGCCGCAGCCGCCTGTGGGACCCGTCCATCCAGCCGTGTGTTTTACCGAGAACTGTGTCCTCATCATTGGCTGAGTGAGTACCACCGTGCCGTGCGGCACAGCACTGCCCCCGCGACCCTGCACCTCACCAGGCCCTGTAACCCGCCTGCCATCCATCCCTACCCCATCACCGGGCCCCGGGACAACCAACCCCCTACCCACGGAGGGGAGAAATAACAACAAAGCTGCTCCCTGTCACCGCTCCCGGGATCCCCGTCCAGAGCAGCGGTGGTGTCACCAAAATCACCACAACCGTGGGTGGCGACACGAACAATAATCAAAAACCCCCACAATCAAAAATCCCCCTTTTCACTCACGGGCGAGGAGCGCCGCTCGAGTCCCCGGGATCCGGCCCACCGCTCGAGCCACCACCGAGCAACAGCAGCCACAGCAACAGCGGCAGCCGGACCCGAGCAGTGGGAGAGCGCAGTTCCCCTCCTCCGCCCGCGACACTACTGCTCCTAGATGCCATCACTTTACAGTAAAACACAGCTGGTTGGGACTGATCTAGCAGATAAGAAATTTCATTATATACTGTAACTTGTGACAAATGTAGGATCACATAAAAGTTTAACATCTTTTAGTTCTTTAATAGGACCCACCCTTCTGCAAATCTGTATGGAGCTTGCATGGCAGTGTGTTTGATTTTGAGCACCTGATTGTAATGAATTTTTCTGAAGGACCTAGACTCAAAACTTGTCCACTAGAGATGAGCCGATCTGATGAGGTTCAAATACAACAAATTGCACTTATTTTACCAAGGAATTTAATTAGCTGCAAACGTATTTTCTATGAATTGACCTTATCATACTTTAGGGTCTGGAGAGATCCCAAAGCATAATAAATGTAACATGTAGAAATAAAAAAAACAATAAAGCAACTAATATCCAGCCCACTACTTACCTCAGCTGCTCACTGTCTCTCATACAGTTCTCTGCACCTCTTTTTTCCCAACTCAGAACATCTTCACACAAAGCCAGAGTGTATGTTATAAGAGGGCAGCACAAGTCATGATTTCACTATGCCGACATGACCTTGTACTTGTGCAGAGATGTCTCGAGCTTGGTTGTGTCCAGAAGTCCCGACCCAGCATGAAGAGGACTTGGGTTTCAGCAAGTGGTGGCAGTAAGAACAGGCGCTGAAGACTGTACAGGAGAGAACAAGCGGAGATGGCGGGAAAGTTGAACTGTGAGGTGAGTATTGTTTTTTGTGTATTTTTAACCTATGCTGCCCTCCATTTTGCTAAATTTGTAGACCTTTATAAAAATTCTAGAATAATTAAATTCCACTCAAATAAGTGCTTACTTCTAGGCAAAATTTGTAACTCGGATTCAAAATTGGCCCAGAGTCATGTCTACGATTAGCATAGGAACTTACAAATTTTGGATAATTGTAAGGATTTTCAGTTCTTCAGATTCCGTATAAGGAACTAAAGGTGTTAAATTAATAAAGAACACAGTATGTTTTAATTAGTATGCACTAATCTACCTATAATGGGGGCTGCAGCCACTGATTGCATTTTATCACGCAGGTCAACAAAGCTACAAATTCACAGAAACAGAGCCCAATCACTTACCTTTGAACACATGAACTGTCTCATTGAATAACTTGGGTCGAGTGCAATGCAATTTATACACAATCCTTATTGTGTTGTAAAGTTGAGTTAGTTGATCTTAACCATAAAGGCCCAGTCACACACAGCGACTTACCAGCGATCCCGAAAATGATGCGACCTGATAGGGATCGCTGGTAAGTCACTGGGAGGTCGCTGGTGAGATGTCACACAGTCACACCTTACCAACGATGCAGGAACGATACAGGTCCCAGTAGCGACCTGTATAACGATCTCAGCAGTCACTGTGACCCTGTCACACAGTGTCAAACACAGCGATGTGTCCTGCTCAGCAGGACATCGCCTTTGAAGAAAATGGCCCGGACCATTCTGCAACGACTAGCGATCTCACAGCAGGGGCCTGATCGCTGGTAGATGTCACACATAACGAGATCGCTAACGGGATCGCTACTGCGTCACAGAAACCGTGACTCAGCAGCGATCTCGCTAGCGATCTCGTTATGTGTGACGGTACCTTAAGATTAGGTAATGATATAATCCATGACAAGTACATCTATTGTGCTTAGCTCATAGCCTTTGTAGCCTCATAGGACCAAACCAGTGCTTAGACAAAACACAAAGTTAAATACAACACAGTATCCCATTGTGATGGTGGAATATGGGGATTCTGTATAATTTTGGGTAGGTTCATAGTTTAGATGTGGTGTTCTGTTCATTTTGTGTACATTGTCTTGTTAAGTTAGATTAAATACACCCAGCCGGGCTTTTGTTTGTACGTCTGGGGGAGGCCTGGGATCCACATAAACTCTTTGCTTACCTGGGGGATTATTCTGTCTGTATGAGAACTTCAAGAGAGAAAAGAGTAAGATTGATCCTCTGAGGGAGAAGCTGACACCCTAGAGAGACTGTGAGAAACCCCAATTTCCCTAGAAAAGGACTGCTGGAGGATTGTGGCTGATCTCTGGGACATTTATGCCATTACTGGTCTACTTTACCCTCTGTGTGGTAGATTATTTGATGGATCTACTGATTTGCTTGGAATAAATGTTCTTTAGATTGCTCAATCATCTCTTAATCTGTTGATTGTGTGATATTGGAGAAGCACCCCGTGACAACTGGTGGCAGCAGTGGAATCAACAGATGGAGATGCCCAATGGAGATCCACTCCCAAAGTGAGTACAGAAATTGGACCGTACCCAGTCTACAAGAGAGAGCCAGAGATCTGGGCCTGAGCTACCAGGGACTGAGAAAAAGTGGCCTTAATTGATCTACTGGTGGGTGCGAGCCTGTCCACCTCCTCCCAGATGTCCGACGGACAAGCACTGGAGACGAGAATCCCTGCCCCAAAAAGCCAGTGGTTGGTGTGGTTCGAAGAAGAGATGACAGTTCTGGGCTCAGGTGTATCTCAGAGTATAAAGAGGAGGCTGTTCGCCGAGTACAGAGGAGACAAGAAGCAATGGAGTCCAGCAGAGGGAGTAATATGAGTTGGAGTGTAAACCCAGCAATACAGGAGCCTGTACGGATTACCCGAGCGGACTTCAAGCCATTTGATGAGGCTTCCGGAGAGGTGGAGGTGTTTTTCAAGGACTTTGAGCAGCAGTGTGCAGTGATAGAGGTGCCCCACTCTGGCTGGATGTGATAGTTAGTGGGACTCCTGAACGGAAGCCTGGCAGAGGGTTATCACACCATTGACTCACAGCAGAACCGGGATTACAACATTGTAAAGTATAATTTTGTGTAGGCTCGTAGTTTAGGCGTGGTGTTCTGTCCATTCTGTGTACTTTGTCCTGTTAAGTTAGATTAATCACACCCAGCCTGGTTTTTGTTCCTACATCTGGGGGAGGGGGCCTGGGATCCACCTAAAGGCTATGTGCCCACGTTGCGTATTTGCATGCAGTTACGCTGCGTATTGCACTGCAGCGTAACTGCATGCATATTGCGTCCCCTGCACAATCTATGAAGATCGTGTATAATCCATGCCTACGTTGCGTTTTAGAATGCAGCGATTTGCATGCTGCCAAATTGCTCCAATCTAAAAAGCAACATGTCACTTCTTTCGTGCGCTCTGCATGCTGTCTCCATTCTGTCTATAGGGAGAGGCAGCATCCAGAGTGCACGAATTCTGCAGGAATTCTGCAGTCACCAAAATTTCAGAACTGAGCTTTTCAGCTGCGCTCTGAAGCGCACATGCAGTGACTTTATGCTGCGGTGCAGAGCGCACACACGTGGGCACATAGCCAAACTCTCTGCTTACCTGAGGAATTATTCTATCTGTATGAGAACTTCAAGAGAGCAGGAGTAAAGGTACCGTCACACTTAGCGACGCTCAAGCGATCCAACCAGCGATCTGACCTGGCAGGGATCGCTGCAGCGTCGCTACATGGTCACTGGTGAGCTGTCAAACAGGCAGATCTCCACAGCGATCAGGTATCAGCCACCAATGTAACGACGCTGTGCTTCGTAACCATGGTACACATCGGGTTACTAAGCAAAGCGCTTTGCTTATAGTTACTCGATGTGTACCTTGGCTATGTGTGCAGGGAGCAGGGAGCCGGCTTCTAGAAGCTGCAGACGCTGGTAACCAAGGTAAATATCGGGTAACCAAGCAAAGCTTTTGCTTGGTTACCTGATGTGTACCTTGGTTACCAGCATCCGCAGAAGCCGGCTCCCTGCTCCCTGCACATTCAGATTGTTGCTCTCTTGCTGTCAAACACAGCTATGTGTGCTTCACAGAGGGAGAGCAAGGACCAAAAAATGGTCCAGGACATTCAGCAACGACCAGCAACCTCACAGCAGGGGCCAGGTCATTGCTGCATGTCACACACAGCGACATCGCTAGCAAGATCGCTGTTGCGTCACAAAAACCGTGACTCAGCAGCGATGTCGCTAGCGATGTCGCTTAGTGAGACTTGGCCTTTAGATTGATCCTCTGAGGGAGAAGCTGACACCCTAGAGAGACTGTGAGAAACCCCGATTTCCCTGGAAATGAACTGCTGGAGGATTGTGACTGATCTCCGGGACATTTATGCCATTACTGGACTACTTTACCCTCTGTGTGGGGGATTATTTGATGGACCTTCTCACTTGCTTGGAATAAATGTTCTTTGGATTGCTCAATCATCTCTTGCTCTGTTGATTGTGTGATATTGGAGAAGGACCCCGTTACACCCATAGCATCTTCAGGGGTGTATATTTTTGAGTCATACTGAGAACATGAGGCCAGAGAAAATTGCACAACTGTAGAGGTCAAAATAAGGTTTTAAAATGAATCTGAGGTTATAAGACGTACAACACAGGTTTTTCTATTCTAATGCATGTTTACTATTATATTTTGTTGCTGATATACTGTATTTTTAACCTATGCTGAACTCCATTTTACTAAATTTGTAGACTTATATAAAATTTCTAGAATAATTAAATTCCACTCAAATAAGTGCTTACGTCTAGGCAAAATTTGTAACTCGGATTCAAAATTGGCTCAGAGTTATGTCTACGATTAGCATAGGAACTTACACATTTTGGATAGTAAGGATTTTTGGTTCCTCAGATTCCGTCATAGGAACTAAAGGTGTTAAAGTAATAAAATAAACAGTATTCACTAAGCTACCTATAATGGTGGCTGTAGCCACTGATTACATTTTATCACGCAGGTCAACAAAGCTACAAATTCACAGAAACAGGGCCCAATCACTTAACTTTGAAAACATGATTTTATATTATACCCTTAGAATTTTTTAATATTCAGAATTTTAACTCTGTGCTTTACCACAAAGATCAAATGCTAATGAAACTGCATAAAAAAAACATTCATTACTTGAAAAGAATCACAATCATTTTTTTTTTTTAAAAATTCTAAACTTAACATTAATTTAATTTTGATTTTGCTTTTTACCACCCTATTTCATTGATGCCATATTCACTTATGGTTAAGACTAGCAGGCAATAATTACCAGATATAGTGCTAAGCAAGCGATCTTTGTGTCATAGAGTTTGACCTTGTAAGGATAATGAGACAAGGAGAATTCAGAACAGATGAAAGCCAAGTACACCTACTTTATCTAGTGACAGCCAGGGAACACCTTCATGCTCAATCAATTCTCGCTAATGAGACAAGATGGGGTAAGATGGTAAAATAGCAGGAACTGGCAACATTTTTTTCTGCTTAATGATCTATAACTTGCGAGGTACAGTAAAATTGTCACTTAGGTTTAAAGCAATAATATGAGTATACAAGAAAAGAGACATATTAAAATATGATATCTTATATGCTCTTTTATTGAAATGCTAATGAGAAGATGAAGGTCTATGGCACAGGAATTAAGAGAAATCCACAATCTATATGACCTTTTATTGAGCATATTTTATCTAATGAACACAGAGAAGAGCTTTATGATAAAGGACGAACTGCAGATAAATGTATATTAAAGATCTGATCGCTACCCGTAGTAGAGGAATCTGCATTAGGTTGGTTACAGTACCTGTCCAAGTGTTAATTGTTATAGATTGACCCCCACATTTATTATTTATGAAAGCATACATTTTTTCATGATTTGAACCAGTGTAGTTAAAGTTATCTTTCATTTGTGGGAAAATGTATTTAAAGGAATCACTTTCAGTAGTCATCTTGCAGTCATTACAGGCAGGTTAAGCATGGGGCGGATAACACGTGGAAATAAAGTTTTTAGTTACAACTCACCTCCTCTGCTTCCCTGTCAGAGAACATGCCCCCAAAACATTCCCATAAAAATTCTTTGTTTTTTTGTGACTGAGGCCAATGTTGGTACTGTAAAGCAAATCTCTTTATATTAGTCTAGGTAAGATGCCCCAATAAACCTCTGCAGAAAATACTATACATTTAGAAAATTAAAATAAAAAAATCAGTCATTAGTTTTAATTAATAAAATATGTAAATAATGAATCAATTTCCTTATAATTTGAAAACTGAAAAAAAGCCAGTTCCGTCTAGTTTTAATTGATAAAACTTATATACAGCCTAGTATAGACTAGCTATAGCTGGCATTAACGGAATTATTGAGCCAACATATACAGTCATGGCCAAATGTTTTGAGAATGACGCCAACATTATATTTTCACATGATCTGTTGCCCTCTGGTTTTTAATAGTGTTTTCTGATGTTTACATCACATACAGAAATACAATTGCAATCATATTATGAGTACCAAAAGGTTATATTGACAGTTAGAATGAGTTAATGCAGCAAGTCAATATTTGCAGTGTTGACCCTTCTTCTTCAGGACCTCTGCAATTCTCCCTGGCAAGCTCTCAATCAACTTCTGGATCAAATCCTGACTGATAGCTGTCCATTCTTGCATAAGCAATGCTTGCATTTTGCCAGAATTTGTTGATTTTCTTGATGATTGCCCACAAGTTCTCAATGGGATTAAGATCTGGGGAGTTTCCATGCCATGGACCCAAAATCTCTATGTTTTGTTCCATGAGCCATTTAGTGATTACCTTTGCTTTATGGCAAGGAGCTCCATCATGCTGGAAAAGGCATTGTTGGGCGCCAAACTGCTCTTGGATAGTTGGGAGAAGTTGCTCTTGGAGGACATTCTGGTACCATTCTTTATTCATGGCTGTGTTTTTAGGCAAGACTGTGAGTGAGCTGATTCCCTTGGCTGAGAAGCAACCCCACACATGAATCGTTTCAGGATGCTTAACAGTTGGCATGAGACAAGACTGGTGGTAGCGCTCATCTCTTCTTCTCCTAATAAGGTGTTTTCCAGATGTCCCAAACAATCGAAAAGGGGATTCATCTGAGAAAATGACTTTAACCCAGTCCTCAGCAGTCCACTCCCTGTAGCTTTTGCAGAATATCAGTCGGTCCCTGATGTTTTTTCTGGAGAGAAGTTGCTTCTTTGCTGCCCTCCTTGAAACCAGGCCTTGCTCAAGCAGTCTCCGCCTCACAGTGCGTGCAGAAGCACTCACACCAGCCTGCTGCCATTGCTGAGCTAGCTCGACACTGCTGGTAGTCCGATCCTGCAGCTGAAACAGTTTTAAGATACGGTCCTGGCGTTTGCTGGTCCTTCTTGGGCGCCCTGTAGCCCTTTTGGCAACAATGGAAGCTCTCTCCTTGAAGTTCTTGATGATGCGATAGATTGTTGACTGAGGTGCAATCTTTGTAGCTGCGATACTCTTCCCTGTTAGGCCATTTTTGTGCAGAGCAATGATGGCTGCACGTGTTTCTTTAGAGATAACCATGGTTAACTGAAGAGAAACAATGATACCAAGCACCAGCCTCCTTTTAAAGTGTCCAGTGGTGTCATTCTTACTTAATCATGACTGATTGATTGCCAGCCCTGTCCTCGTCAACACCCACACCTGTGTTAATGGAACAATCACTAAAACAATGTTAGCTGCTCCTTTTAAGGCAGGAATGCAATGATGTTGAAATGTGTTTTGGGGGTTAAAGTTCATTTTCTTAGCCAATATTGACTTTTGCAAGTAATTGCTGTTAAGCTGATCACTCTTTATGACATTCTGGAGTATATGCAAATTACCATTAGAAAAACTTAAGCAGTAGACTTTGTAAAAATTAATATTTGTAGCATTTCCAAAACTTTTGGCCATGACTGTATAGGAGGGGAGCGATTAGCTCACCCACAGCATATGACCAAAGAAGATTAACAAGCAGCCCAGCAGGGATTAACTGTTGCTAGACTGCCTATGAAGTACAAGTCTGTGGGTCAACGTTCAAGTCTCCCCACACAAAAGTCTGGACCAGGCACAGGTTTACAGTCAGCTGCCCATTTATAGTTGGAACTGATGTCACGCAAATGTTGCTGTACCTTCTCCCAGGTAGACGATAAGGATGAGACAAACAAATCCTCCCCAGGTACCCATGACGAGTGCTTCTCCTGAAACGTACAGCACAGGAGAGGCCCCAGTAGATTCACGACAATGATTATTAAGGACAAATGCGGAGGGAGGAAGGAAAGATAACCACTCTTCCTGCTTATCAGTTAGATACAAAACAATTTAAATACTGCTCTAAATTCTGATTTACATGTTTTGTTTGCATATTAGATTCAGGGTTGAATGCCGAAGAATGAGATAACTAAATCCCTATCCAAGAGCAAAATTTGGCAATGAACTGAGTTCCTCTATCCAAGACAATATTAGAGGGTGGAAGTTTGGACACTATATGATGATATTGAAGTCGAGTATTCTTAAACTTTTCTTGGTCACCATTCCAGACTTGTGTAGTATGTATCACACAGTGCTTGTATGGATGTCTATGACCACATGATTATGAAGCATATGAGCCACCTCCACTGCCATATTTGTTGCACCAGAACTGATAGACCTTGTGATAGGCTGACTTGTTGACTCTAATATTTTGCCTTGATGTCCTCCTGTTAGCTTTTGAATGAATGGACGACCTTCATTTCGTATTCTTCTAACTGTCATGGCGCTCACATGACACAGTTTGGCAATTTTCTTGGCCATGAGCTAGATGATGCTGTTTCTCTTTTCTTGGCAAATCTTCTGAATGGCTGCTCCTCAATTTGAACTATTGACCTTTCACTTGGAAATCAACTTCATAAAACTCTGAGCTATTAGGGAATGTGAGAACAGGTTGTAATTTGTAGTTGACAGGAAAAAAATAATTTTTCAAATACCAGGAGCAAAACAGGGACAATGCAGTGACATGACAAGAATCTGCATATCTAATTACAGGCTAAATAGCTGCAAGTCAAATGTATGTATGCGATAGCCAATATCATTATCAATAAAATGAAAGTAGTATCACACTCAAAGATGTAGTGGATGACGAGATCTAGAGCCTGAAAATCAAAAGTTCAAAACATTGTTACCCTTTTGCTTGTCACTGTATAATAAGTTCCTTAAAATGGAGGTTGATAAGGTCAACAAAGTAGGAATAGACTTTGTGATACATTCAGTGCTCACTAAACATATATGCAATTATCAGCATTGTCTCAGTTGGAATGTGTCAGCAGGGCTGGCTCAAGGATTTCGTGGGCCCCGGGTGAAGAAGTCTTAGTGGGCCCCATACACACACACACACACACACACAGACAAATGTGGTGCCCTGGACAAGCCAGGGGCCACAGAGAACAACACCAACACACCTCACACTCCCGGTCAGGCACACCGAAGTCAGACACAAACCCTTGTTGCCTTCCTCCAGGGGCTGATGTTCACACCAGGGGGGTGGGCCAGGCGGTTGGCCCCACCCACCGAGGAGTTCACAGTCCTGGAGGCGGGAAAAGCAGACAGATCAGTTTTGGAAGTGGAAGTGAGAGGAAGTGAAGTGGTAGTAGAGCAGACTGAAGTTGGTCCGGGTGTGTGGCCCGGACAGATCAGCAAGGTTGGCAGACGGTGGTGACCGTCTGCAGGAGTGGCCTATCGGAGTCTACCGTAAGGACCGTGGACGGGCGGTGGCCCGGCGGTACCGGACCGATACACAAAGAGAAGTCAGCACCATCTGGCAGGGGCTTCCGGACCCCGGCAAGGCTAGCAGTCGCCGTGAATTTGCCAAATCTGTCAGCGAAGGGAACCTCCTGGGTTTCCCAGCAGCCAGGTCCCGACAGAAGGCATCAGTCCAACCGTGAGAGGGAAACACAGCCACCACCAAGGCTACCGTTCCCAGGGCCAGAGCCTGCAGGCAAAAGGGACTCCTCTGGCCCATATCCAAGCTGGGGAGCGGGTTACCGGTGGGAACCCATTGGAACCGTTTACAGTACATAGGTGCAGGGAAAGGCAGTCACCATCAACCTGCCGGGAGAAACAACACCGCAGCCGTCTGTGGGACCCGTCCATCCAGCCGTGTGTTTTACCGAGAACTGTGTCCTCATCATTGGCTGAGTGAGTACCACTGTGCCGTGCGGCACAGCGCTGCCCCCGTGACCCTGCACCTCATCAGGCCCCGTAACCCGCCTGCCATCCATCCCTACCCCATCACCGGGCCCCGGGACAACCAACCCCCTACCCACGGAGGGGAGAACTAACAACAAAGCTGCTCCCTGTCACCGCTCCCGGGATCCCCGTCCAGAGCAGCGGTGGTGTCACCAACTTCACCACAACCATGGGTGGCGTCACGGACAATAACCCAATCCCCACCATCCAATCAAACCCCTTTTCACTCACGGGTGAGGAACACCGCTCGAGTCCCCGGGATCCGGCCCACCGCTCGAGCCACCACAGAGCAGCGGCAGCAGTAGCCGGACCCGAGCAGTGGGAGAGCGCAGCGTCCCCTCCTCCACCCGTGACACAAGCACATACACAAACATATACGAAGATACGTATACATACAGACATATGTACATATATACATATTTGAAGACAAATTCACAAAAATACATTATAAAATCTCACCATTTCCTATGCAAATGATCTGTGTTGGCCAGATCTATTTCGGCTCCTGTACCCCTCCTGCTGCTATTCGCCGTCCTCCTGTCATGTTTGGCATGGATGACGATGCTGCTGCCGTCATCATGCACGCTGCTGGCGAAGTCTCGCGCAGGCGCAGTTTGCTGAGCCCCTATCGTGGGCCTGAGCAGAAAACAGTTTCCCGCACGCCGGTGATATACTTGCGCTGGCGCGAGATTATGGGCGGGTACTAGGATGACGCTGGTGAGGTCATGCACAGTGCCGCACATAATCTTGCGCCTGCACAAATACATCACTGGTGCGCGCGAGGGAAACAGTTTTCTGCTCAGGCCCACGATAGAGGCACAACGAACTGCGCCTGTGCGAGACTTCTCCAGCAGTGTGGATGATGATGGCGTCGTCGCTAACCATGTCAATCATGACAGGAGGACGGCGAACAGGGTCAGGAGGGGGGGCAGGAGCCGAAATAGAGCCTGGCCATTTGGCCAGCACAGATCATTTGCATAGGAAATGGTGAGATTTCATAAAGTTCTTTTGGGGTCTGCAAGGTGGGTCAGCAACAAGGTGCACCTTCATTCAATGCAGCCCAGGAGCTGCAGAAGATGACACTTTTGTTTTAATAGGGAAAAAATTGGTGACAGGTTCCCTTTAATCCTTATTTATGTTGGTTATATACAAGTTAGAAAGAACCTAACAGCTTATACATGTTGCCAGAGGGCAGCATGCATGTATCCACACACTAGCTGCATGATCTCAACCAGGTACAGGGCCTTGTAAAAGTATTCACTACCTTGGCTTTTCACCTATTTTGTTACATTAAAACCTGTGCTTAAACATTTTTGTAATCTGATTTGTGGAAGATGTATCCGCAATAAATAGTTTAAGCCCTTAACGACCGCCGATATGCCTTTTAACGTCGGTAATTAAGGGTACTTCTTCCGATCCGCCGCTTTTTTACGGCGGTCGGAAAAAAGGGTATAGCGCCCCCCAGAGTCAGAAAATCTCCGGGATTTCAGCTACCGAGGGTAGCTGAGACCCTGGAGATCATGATTCAGGATGTTTTTTCCATCCCCCGCTCACGTGATCACCGGTATACACCGTACACCGATGATCACGTTACAGTAAATGACAGCGCCGGTAAAAAATTATTTATCTCCCATCTGGCATAAACAAACATGTCAGATGGGCGATACATCTCCTGCCCGGTCCCCCGGTGTCGCCAAAGTGCCCCCCCGACCCCCCTCAACCCGAAAATCCAAGATGGCCGCGCGCACACCGGCGCGCACAGCAGCGCGCCGACCGCATTTACCCTTTTCCTCTGGTGTCTGTCGCATGTGAGATCTCCAAACAAGTAATAGACAAAGCTGTTGAGAAGTTCAAGTTAGGGTTGAGTTCTAAACAAATATCCAAATCTCTGATGATTCCCCACAGCACCATGAAATCCATTATCACCAAATGGAAAGAACATGGTATCACAACAAACATGCCAAGGGAGGGCTGCCCACCAATACTCTCAGCCTAGGCATTAATCAGAGAGGCAGCACAGAGGCCAAAGGTAACCCTGAAGGAGCTGCAAAGTTCCCAAGCAGACTAGAGTATCTGTGTATATGACCACAATTAGCCACGCACTCCATAGAGCTGCCAGAAATTAGAAGACTCATTTTGTGTTTGCCAAAAGACATGTGGGAGACTCCCTGAATTGATGGAGGAAGGTGCTTGGTCAAATAAGACCAAAATTAAAGTTTTTGGCAAGTTCATCATCCCCCCAAGAACACCATCCCCACAGGATGTCTTTTGGCAGCAGGGACAGGGAGAATGGTTTGAGTGGAGTGGAAGATGGATGGTGCAAAATACAGGGATGTTCTTGAGCAAAATTGGTCTCACACTGTCAGTGACTTGAGACTAGGACAGTTTTCGCCAGCCAACAAGACAATGAACTAAAGTATACTGCTAAAGCAATACTCAAGAGGTTTAAGGGGAAACGTGTAAATGTATTGGAATGGCCTAGTCAAGGCCCAGACCTTTGATCCAATTCAGAATCTGTGGTCAGACTTGAAGATTGCTGTTCACCAAGGAAAACCATCTAAAGGCTGCTTCTCACTTGTGAGTTTCTTGCAGTAGAGCAATGCGAGAAAATCTCGCATTGGAATCGGACACATGTTAGTGAATGATTCAGCTCGCATTTGCAATTTTTTTCTCAGTCCAAATCGGACTGAGAAAAAAATCGCAGCATGCTGCTTTTTTGCGAGTTTCTACTGCAAGTCTCTCCAATGCAAGTCTATGGGAGCGTGTAAAAAATCGGATGTCACGGGACGGCACTCACACCATCCTAGTGACATCCAATTTTCTAAATACATTTCTCGCATGTTTCCTAAAACACTGGAAACGAGTGATGTCTCACAATGTCTGTCAATCACTATTCTCTGTCAGTCGGTCTCTCCCTCTCGGTCTCTATTCTCTCTCTGTCGGTCGGTCTGTCGGTCGGTCACTATCTCTGTCCCTCACTCTCTGTCCATGTCTGTCTATCCCTCTCCCCCCCTCTCTCATACTCACCAATCCCCGATCACCAGCGCGGCGCTGCACGGCGTTCATACTGCTCCGGCGGCTTCTCCTCTTTTGAAAAAGCCGGCCGCTCATAATTCAATCTCGTATTCCCTACTTTACCCGCCCATCAGCACCTATGATTGGTTGCAGTCAGACACGCCCCCACGCTGAGTGACAGCTGTCTCACTGCAACCAATCACAGCAGCCGGTGGGCGTGTCTATGCTGTGCATTAAAATAAATAAATAATTAAAAAAACTGCGTGCAGTCCCCCCCCCATTTTAATACCAGCCAGATAAAGCCATACGGCTGAAGGCTGGTATTCTCAGGATGGGGAGCTCCACGTTATGGGGGTCCCCCAGCCTAACAATATCAGCCAGCAGCCGCCCAGAATGGCTGCTTCTATTAGATGCGACTGTTCTGGGACTGTACCCGGCTCTTCCTGATTTGCCCTGTTGCGTTGTCAATCGGGGTAATAAGGAGTTAATGGCAGCCCATAGCTGCCACTAAATCCTAGATTAATCATTGCAGGCGTCTATGAGACACCCCCAATGATTAACCTGTAAATTAAAGTTAATAAACACACACAGTGAAAAAATCCTTTATTTGAAATAATAAACAATAACAAAGACCCTCGTTCACCACTTTATTAAGTACGCAAAAAACCCATCCTTGTCCGACATAATCCACGGAGGTCCCGCGTCGCTTCCAGCTCTGCTACATGAAGGTGACAGGAGCTGCAGCAGACACCGCTGCTCCTGTCACCTCCACGCAGCAACTGAGGTGAGAAGCGAGATCAGCTGATGTCAGTCAGGTAACTCGTGGCCACCGCTGGATCCTCTAACAGTGACAGCAAGTCGCCTGAGTGACAGCGATGAAGTCACAGGTGAGTTGCGGTCACGGGGGGAGGAATCCAGCTGGCCACGGGTAACCTGAGTGACAGCAGCGCTAATCACGCTGCTCAATTCAGTCACTCAGGGGATTAGTGGTCACCGGTGAGTCCTTCACGGGTGACCGCTAATCAGGACGCGACACAGACAGAGCCGCGGCATGACAAGGAAGTCAGGTGAAGTTCACCCGAGTTCATTCTGATCGTGCGGCTCTGTCTGTGTCTGCTGTCATCTGCCATTCAGCTCTGCTACATGGCTGTCTGTGGCTGCTGTCAGCGGCCATGTAGCAGAGCTGAATGGCAGATGACAGCTGCTGAGAAAAAAAAAGGATAACAGATGGATCACACACACATTGCACACGCACTGCAATCATGAGAAAAATCTCAGGATCGCAGTGCAGTTGCATTGCACTCTGACCTAATGTGAACTAAAATCAGCCAAGGTTTTTTCAGCCAACTCGGACCGATTTTACTTGCATAGATGTGTTTCCAGCCTAACTTGAAGGAGATGGAGCAGTTTTGCCCTTAGGAATGGGCAAAAATTCCAGTGGCAAGATGTTGAAAGTTCATAGAGAGTTATCCAAAGTGACTTGCAGCTGTAATTGCCACCAAAGGAGGCTTTACAAAGTAATGTCTTTATAGGGGTGAATAGCTATTCATGCTGAAGTTTTCAGTTATTTTTAGAGATGAGCCACCCCTCTAGTGTTCAAGTGTGGTTCGGTTCGTCGAACAACGGGTGTGTTCGTCGAAAGTTCGACGAACGTTCGTCTAACACCGTCGAACCCCATTGGAAACAATGGCAGGCAAACACAAACACATACAAACACATAGAAAACACCTTCTAAGGTGTCCAAAAGGTGACAAACCACTCATAAGACACCACAAACACATGGAAAAGTTGCAAGTACATATACTCTTGCTGAAAGAAAAGAGCTGGACGAGTAAAAGGAGGAGAAGACACAGATATAGGCATGTCATGCCCTTCTAAAATCATGTAAAAAACATCACGTGGACTCCAACAAGAGTCTCCATTTTTTCAAAAAATTTGACCACAGACACCACTTAAGTGACATCAATTGTCCTACAGTTGCAAACTTAAAATGTTGATTTGCATGAAGCACAATCAAAAATACAGAAGCCTTTACTCTCCTCAGGATGACACAGGGGTAGAAAAGTCCTTGCGGATCCATGATTTTGTTCATCTTGATGAACGTTAGTCTATCCACATTGTCAAAGGACAGACGCGTGTGCTTATCTGTCAGCACCCCCCAAGAGCACTGAATACACGTTCTGAGAGAACGCTGGCTGCGGGACATGACAAGATCTCCAAGGCATAAGTGGCGAGCTCAGGCCATTTTTCCAGATTGGAAGCCCAAAATGAGCAAGGCACCAGTTGCACAGTCATGGCATCGATATTCACTTGGAGACACTCCTGTATCATCCTCTCCAGGCGTTGACTATGTGTCAGACTTCTTGTGTCTTGTGGCCTTGCAAAGGATGGTCTAAAAAATTCATGAAACGATTCCATAAAATTGCTGTTACCACCAGATAGGGTGTTGCTGGTACGGTTTGAGTGATGATGACTCGACAGTCCCATGGTTAGCAAGTTAGAACTGTGAGAGTCACTCTGTACACTACTGGTGTTTAGTGGAAAAGCCAATCTCATATTGTGTAACAGCTTCTGCTGATACTCCTGCATACGTGCATCCCTTTCTAAGGCAGGAATTATTTTGCCAAATTTTGACTTGTACTGGGGATCTAAGAGTGTGGCAACCCAGTAGTCAGCATTACTTAGAATTCTGAGAATTCGAGGGTCATGTTGTAGGTAGTGCAGCAAGAGGGCGCACATGTGTCTTGCGCATTCATGAGGACCAAGTCCTTGCTGTGTTGGTGGCGGCGAGGTGAGAATCATGCTTCCTTCCCCTGCCCTCTCCCCCCAACCTCACACAACAGAAATGTCATCAAGGTCTCACTCATCTGCTGAGACTTCCATGCCCATCGCCAGTTTGTCCTCTATTTCTTTCTTGGCTCCTGCACCTTTCTCAACAGTTTGGCTGCTACCATGCGCTCTTGTTAATCCCTCTCCCCACCGTCCCATGCCTGCCGCCTTGGTGCTGCTGACCATCTGGACCTCGTAGATCTTGGTATCCCTTCCGCATATGAATCCTCCTGTACTTCCTCCCCTTCCTCTTGTCCCACCACCTGACTCCGAATGCTGTTTAGAGTTTGCTCCAGCATGTAAATGACTGGAATTGTCATGCTGTTAATGGCATCGTCAGCGCTAAACATCTACGTCGCCATGTCGAAACTGTGCAGAAGGGTGCATAGGTCCTTGATCTGAGACCACTCCAGCAGCGTGATCTTCCCCACCTCTGGATCTCGTTGACCCAGGCTTATATGTCATAACATATTGCACCAGGGCTCGGCGGTGCTGCCACAGTTGCTGCAACATGTGGAGAGTCAAATTCCAGTGTGTCGGCACATCGCATTTCAGCCGGTGAACCGGCAGGCCGAAAGACTTCTGGAGCGATGCAAGTCGTTCAGCTGCGGGGTGTGAACGGCGGAAGTGAGCACATAGTGACCGTGCCCTCTGTAGGCTGGGATAGTGGGTTAAAAATTGCTGGACAACAAGGTTCAACACGTGAGCCATACAAGGCACGTGTGTCACATTGCCCCGGCGAAGGGCCGTACCCAGGTTTGCAGCATTGTCCCACACGGCCTTCCCTGGCTGCAGGTTGAGTGGAGACAACCATTGATGAAACTCAGTCTCCAGAGCTGACCACAACTCGTCAGCTGTGTGACTCACATTCCCAGACATTTCAACGCAAAGACCGCCTGATACTGTTGAGCACTGCTGCCAGCATAGTAAGGAGGTGGGCGGGATTCCTTGTGCACAGTTACAACGGGTGGCCTTGTGAAGCCCCACAGGTGTTGTGTCGGTGCATTACCTTCAGGGACTCCACTCGGCTGTATCTTGTTACAGGTAGGAAATCTTCTATTTGTCGTGACGCCACTCTCAGATTTGCGGTCAGTGGGGACCGCCACTGCAGGTTAAGGGCTGCCTGGGGCTGATGGTGGGTGCAGTCGGATGTAGTAGCCTCCTGAGAGTGAGGCAAGCCCCAGGGCCCTGTGTAGATGTGTAGAACTACAAGGCGCAGAATGACTCCACACAAGCAGGATGTCTTTCAGGGTTTTTACTCACAGTTGATGGCAAGGTGAGTGACCCGGGCATAGCTGGGATGGACCAAGTGGGAACCAGGTGTCCTTCAGGCTGACTTCTGATGGTGACTACCAACTCGCCTTCCTTAGCCCTTTTAGGTTTGGGGTGACCCCGACTTTTAGTCCCTATGGGGATCACCCAGGGAAGATGCTGCAGCCTCTCTCCCCTTCGTTTGCCGTTTGCTTGTCGCCTGGACCAGGCCACTCCAGCTACTTGCCTCCTGCGACCTATGGGCCCTAACTGTGGCTACGTGGCTGCGGCTTTTGGTTGTGGTGGTGTGGGCTTTGAGGGCCCCACACCGGCAGGTTTGGCAGGGAAAGGTGAATCTATCCTCGCTCCGGGATCTGCCGCCCGTTTGGGCCTGGTACTCTCTAGCAGTCTCCTTACTTCCCACTCCGTGCCCTCTCTTTAGCTGAAGATGGATTTCGGGTAGCACTCCTAGTTGACCGTTCTCCCCCGTTGATAGCCACTGCGCGGACGCTGTCAGACTACAGCAGCCCACGGGATCTGCTCCTCACTTGAGCTCCCTGGACTCTGCACTGAACCGGCTCACATCTGGGACCTTCGCTGCTGCTCCTGTCTGAGCTTCACTTTCCTGCTCCTCACTCCTCCGCACTCTGCTTCAGACTCTAGACTGTTTACTCCTCCTTCTCTTTTCCCTTTTGTGCCTGCCTACGCCACCTAGCAACCAGACTCTCTTCCACACCCCTTGATTGGAGATGGAGGCTCTACCCCCTCCACTATTCCAGTGGAGGTGAAGGCTTGCCCCCTCCTGGGTTCCCCAGGGGTCCTCTCAAAGGTACATGTGTGAGACCTGATCACTATGCGCCTGTGTAGTCACACCTCGGTCAGCCTTCTGGATTACCTGTATTGTACTGTCCCCAGCATGGGTGCAGTACTCAGTGGTGCCTGACCAGGTCAGGGGCGCCACATTCCCCCTTAGTTATCACCAGCACGTCCTCGGGCTGCAAGACAACATTTTAAAATGCGTAAAACAGTAAAAGCATGGTAAAACATTTTAAGACCACCAGTTATCATACATCACCACCCTCCACCCACAAGTCCGTTAACCCACCCAAAACCCTCTCACGTTGGCCGCGCCTTCAGCCACTTCTGGCAGGATGTAGAGGCGGCTTTCATGGGCTGGTGGTTTCAGGGTCTACCTGGCCTGGTGGATCCGCGCCTTCAGCCTCTTCTGGCAGGATGTAGAGGCGGCCTCCACAGTTGGTGCTGACCAGGTACCCTCTTTGTGGTGGAGAGCCAGGCCCCATAAACAGGCATGCTCTCTGGTCGCAGGCGAGCCAAGGCCCTATATACGGACGGACTCCTCCTGGTTGCAGACGAGCCAAGCCCCTAAACAGGCTGGCTCTGGTGGTGGTGCCACTAGTGTAACTATTTACAATGCGAGAGTTTGTGGCTATAGCAAGTTCATAGCCTTAAGGTTTATTTCTCACAATAGTTTTTGTGGGCACATGCTTAAACGTGAACGTTGCAAAACTTCAAACTTTTTAACTGGTCAAACAGTAACTTGGTGTACTTCTTTCTTTTGCTTTTTCTCTACTCCTCTTTACCAGGGCTTTGGCCTGTAGGGCTGCGGCACCTGTTGGTTTCTTGACCTTTTTCCTCATCTGTAGTGGTCTCATCTGTAGGGTCTTTCTCTGTTCTTTCTTTATCTCTATCTTTCCTTTCTTCTTCTGTGTCTCTGTCTTCATCCTCTGTTGTAACTGCAGGGCTTCTGCAAGGACTGCTAGGGCATGGTGCAACATCTAGGGCATACCAGCCTCTTTCTCCCTGATGCATAGTGAACTCCACTGAGTCTCCTATCTTCAAATTTCTTCCAGGGTGTCCTCTGGGCAGGTGGGCTCTCACATCCCTTCTATTAACGAAAATCCCTCCCTTCACGCCAGGTGATACTATAAAGCCGTATCCTGATTTGAGGCTAAAATCTTCGACAATTCCTCGACGCAGGGGTCCTCTGACCTGTGCTTTGGACCTTCTCAGAAACCGTTTCTCCTCTAGGTCTCTGGTGGTGACTTCGTCTTTCTGTTCAGGAGACTGTGGTGTTGGAGGATACTTTGTACTACCGCCTCGGCGCCGTGTCTTGCGGGCTGAATTCTGCGCAGTACAACTTACAAGCTCCCAGGTGGGGCGG
Source organism: Anomaloglossus baeobatrachus (assembly GCF_048569485.1). Lineage (NCBI taxonomy): Eukaryota > Metazoa > Chordata > Amphibia > Anura > Aromobatidae > Anomaloglossus > Anomaloglossus baeobatrachus. Next base: position 123,900,373 of record NC_134358.1, read on the forward strand.
TAAGGCAGGTCTTCCTCAGCAGGAGGTGTCAGGTCTTCCTCATCCCAGCGGGAATATGGCAGCATCTCCGGCTCTGGGACTAGCACTGCTGCGGGCTGCGGGGGCAACTCCTCAACCTCTCGCCCTCCTCTCCCCCTTAGTTCTTCGCTGCACTCTGGTCGTGGCAGCGCTGGGGATGAGTGTTCCTCAGCTGGCCCAGGCGGTGGACTCTTCGGCGTAGTTGCTGCAGGGGTTGCCTTAGGGGTGTTCGGAGGGAGCATGTATCGGTCCACCATCTCCTGTGGGAACTTAGCCTCCAGGTCAGCCTTCAACTGCCAGTATGCGGAGTCTTCACCTATCAGGGATTTCCTAGTAGGAACTTCTTTAGGCTGGGGAGCGGTGTCTGCTCTGGCCTTGCAGGCCGGGGAAAATGGTGAGGTAGTCTGTTCTTGGCGGGCCGGGCAGGGCATCGCTGCGGCGGCCTGGTCTTGGCGGGCCGCGCCTGGCATGGCGGCGGCCTGGTCTTGGCGGGCCGCGCCTGGCATGGCGGCGGCCTGGTTCAGCGTCGCTGTTGCAGAGGGCTCTGTGCAGGCTGAGCTGGGCGTCGCTGCAGTGATCGGGGCTTGATGGGCCGCACCTGGCGTGGCTGCGGCCTGGTTCAGCATCTCACTTGCGGCGCGGACGAGCGTCACTGCTGCGGTGGGGTCTTGGCGGACTGGGCTCAGCAGGGTGGCAGCCTGGGTCAGCGTCACACCTGCAGCACGGATGAGTATCGCCGTGGCAGTCGGGCCCTTGCGAGCCGGGCGGGGCATCGCTGCGGCGGCCTGGACTTGGCGGGCCGCACCTAGCGTGGCTGCGGCCTCGCTCAGCGTCGCCGCGCCGGGCGCCTCCTCTGGGACCGCGGGCGTAGCTGCAGGGGTCGGGGCACTTGCGCTGGCCGGGGCAACTCCGGACTCACCCATCGGTGGCACCATCGGGGTCTGAGTCGTCGCCGCTCGGTCTGGCATGCGTCGCGCGGCTCCCTCCTCATAGGTCCGAACCGCCGCCGCCATCTCCAGAAGCTCCGTGCGTTCTTCTCTGAGCTGTCGCATAATCCTGGCCTCCAGCTGGTCGCAGAAAATAGCAAGCTCCCGGCACCACCAGGCAGCAGTGCCTGGTTCTGGGTATCCGCGTCTGGACTCCATTTTCTCTAGCAAGCTGCTGGCTTCTCTTCTGCTCCGCCGTCTCTGAACGCTTCCGCTTTCTTCACACACGAGGTCGGGACCCAGCAGGGGATCTCTGGGTAGCCACACCTCTTCGTGGGCGGTAACTTCTCCCAGCGCGGGCTGCTGTTGTTTTTCAGCGCGCTTTTCATGGTGGCAATATGGCGGCGCTTCCAATTTTTCAAGCGGACCGCCCAGGCACATGGTCACCTGTCTGAACAGGTCTAGTCCTTATCCTGTTCGTGACGCCAGATGTGAAGCCCCACAGGTGTTGTGTCGGTGCATTACCTTCAGGGACTCCACTCGGCTGTATCTTGTTACAGGTAGGAAATCTTCTATTTGTCGTGACGCCACTCTCAGATTTGCGGTCAGTGGGGACCGCCACTGCAGGTTAAGGGCTGCCTGGGGCTGATGGTGGGTGCAGTCGGATGTAGTAGCCTCCTGAGAGTGAGGCAAGCCCCAGGGCCCTGTGTAGATGTGTAGAACTACAAGGCGCAGAATGACTCCACACAAGCAGGATGTCTTTCAGGGTTTTTACTCACAGTTGATGGCAAGGTGAGTGACCCGGGCATAGCTGGGATGGACCAAGTGGGAACCAGGTGTCCTTCAGGCTGACTTCTGATGGTGACTACCAACTCGCCTTCCTTAGCCCTTTTAGGTTTGGGGTGACCCCGACTTTTAGTCCCTATGGGGATCACCCAGGGAAGATGCTGCAGCCTCTCTCCCCTTCGTTTGCCGTTTGCTTGTCGCCTGGACCAGGCCACTCCAGCTACTTGCCTCCTGCGACCTATGGGCCCTAACTGTGGCTACGTGGCTGCGGCTTTTGGTTGTGGTGGTGTGGGCTTTGAGGGCCCCACACCGGCAGGTTTGGCAGGGAAAGGTGAATCTATCCTCGCTCCGGGATCTGCCGCCCGTTTGGGCCTGGTACTCTCTAGCAGTCTCCTTACTTCCCACTCCGTGCCCTCTCTTTAGCTGAAGATGGATTTCGGGTAGCACTCCTAGTTGACCGTTCTCCCCCGTTGATAGCCACTGCGCGGACGCTGTCAGACTACAGCAGCCCACGGGATCTGCTCCTCACTTGAGCTCCCTGGACTCTGCACTGAACCGGCTCACATCTGGGACCTTCGCTGCTGCTCCTGTCTGAGCTTCACTTTCCTGCTCCTCACTCCTCCGCACTCTGCTTCAGACTCTAGACTGTTTACTCCTCCTTCTCTTTTCCCTTTTGTGCCTGCCTACGCCACCTAGCAACCAGACTCTCTTCCACACCCCTTGATTGGAGATGGAGGCTCTACCCCCTCCACTATTCCAGTGGAGGTGAAGGCTTGCCCCCTCCTGGGTTCCCCAGGGGTCCTCTCAAAGGTACATGTGTGAGACCTGATCACTATGCGCCTGTGTAGTCACACCTCGGTCAGCCTTCTGGATTACCTGTATTGTACTGTCCCCAGCATGGGTGCAGTACTCAGTGGTGCCTGACCAGGTCAGGGGCGCCACAGCCTGACCAGACAGGCTTTGGGCAGAGGTGGAGGACCCAGACGAGGTGTAAGAGGCAGAAGCAGTTGAGGAACTTCTACATACAGAGGATTGACGCACAACTCATGGGGACGGCAAGACTTGTACAGCAGACCCTTCTCCATCTCTCACCATAGTTACCCAGTGCCCAGTCAGCGACATGTAACGCCCCTGTCCATGCTTACTGGTCCAAGTATCTGTGGTGAAATGCACCCTGTCACACACAGAGTTTATCAAGGAAGCAGTGATGTTGTGTGCAACCTGCTGTGGTAGCGTGGGCATGCCTTTCTTGGAGAAGGAGTGACAGCTCTTGGGGCACTGCAATGGGCATAAGGTCTCGAAAATCCTCGGTCTCAAAAGGGTGTAAAGGCAGCCTTTCTGTAGCCAACAAGTTGCAGATGATGAAACTCAACCTCTTAGTCATGTCATGCCCTTCGAAAATCATGTGAAACACAGCGAGGGGACTCCAACCACAGTCTCCCTCGTTTCCACTAATTGGGCCACACACCCCACTTGACTGGCATCACTTGACCCCCCTTTTCAATATGAAAAAGATGCTTTGCATGAAGCACTCTCAAAAATACACGTGCCTTTCACGTCCCCTGGATGACCCAGGGGAAGAAAAGTCCTCTGAGAGCCATGACTTGTGCATCTTGGTTCTTTTTTCAAAAGTGAGGGGACTCCAACCACAGTCTCCCTCGTTTCCACTAATTGGGCCACACACACCCCACTTGACTGGCATCACTTGATCCCCCTTCTCAAAATGAAAAAGATGCTTTGCATGAAGCTCTCTCAAAAATACGCATGCCTTTCACGTCCCCTGGATGACCCAGGGTAAGAAAAGTCCTCTGAGAGCCATGACTTGTTCATCTTGGTTCTTTTTTCAAAAGCGAGGGGACTCCAACCACAGTCTCCCTCGTTTCCACTAATTGGGCCACACACACCCCACTTGACTGGCATCAGTTGACCCCCCTTTTGAAAAAGAAAAAGATGCTTTGCATGAAGCACTCTCAAAAATACGCGTGCCTTTCGCCTCCCCTGGCTGACCCAGGGGAAGAAAAGTCCTCTGAGAGCCATGTCCACATTGTCAGTGGACAGACACGTGTGCTTATCTGCCAGCAGACCCCCAGCAGCACTGAAGACAGGAGAGTGAGACCGAGTTTCATCAATGGTTGTCTCCACTCAACCAGCAGCCAGGGAAGGTCGGGTGCGACAATGATGCAAACCAGTCTGCGACCCTTCTTCAGGGCAATGTGACACACGTGCCTTGTATGGCTCACGTGTTGAACCTGGTTGTCCAGAAATTTTTAAAACACTATCCTGGCCTACATGGCCTTCTGACCAGGGCACGGTGTAACGCCTGCCTGGATCGACACACTCAGATGGGCTGTAAAGGATAGGCTAGAGGGAAGCCACTCACCAAGCTGGACACCCAGAACCCTGAAACCCTTTAACCCCTATACAGTGATTTGGAATTACACAGGGCCCAAGTTGATCAATACCTGTGGAAGGCTGCAGTTCCAGAGAATAGTAGTCAGGCAGGGTCAAAACATTAATTGAGGAAGAGGAACAGAATGGGATGGCCAGGACTTAATCAGAAAACAAGCAGAGGTGAAATGCGGATCGGCCAACGAGGTACATAAACAGCAAGCAGGAAAAGTAGTCACAGGTAACAAGCACACAAAATCATAAAACTGAACTGGGGGTAACAGTAACAAGAGGTTCATAGCTTTGTCTGGCAGTGGTCTGCAGACAGGAGGGGCCTAAAAAGGGGTGCGGTGTATTCCCATTGGTTGTAGCTGAATGATGGTACTTCATCTGTGAGATACCCACCACCTACATTCAGCCTGTGGTTCTGCATCTGTCAAGGTAACGCAACCCAGTGGGTGAGCATAACCTGCGTCCACCTGCACCGCTGGCATCGACTCCTTTCCCATCATCAGCACTATGCACGAAAGGAACACGTTGTCACCTGGCGACCGGAGTACAAATTGATTGAGTGGACTACGTTGGTGACTTAACAGCCGTGTGCGGCAATGATGCAAACCTGTCTGCGGCCCTTCGTCAGGGCAATGTGACACACGTGCCTTGTATGGCTCATGTGTTGAATCTGATTCTTCAGCAATTTTTAAAATACCATCCCGGCCTACATGGCCTTGTGCAGCGGGCACGCTGCTATGTGCTCACTTTCATCCTTTGCACCCAGCAGCTCAACAACTTTCATCGCTCCTGAAGTCTTAGGGTCTGGCGGTTAAACGCCTGAAATGTGATGTTCCGACACGCAGGAATTTGAATCTGCACATGTTGCAGCGTCTGTGGCAGCACCGCAGAGCCCTGCTGAAATACGGTATGACGTATACCCTGGGCTAACTTGATCCAGAGGTGGTGCAGATCACGCTGCTGGAGTGGTGTCAGATCAAGGACCTATGCACCCTTCTACACAGTTTACAAATATCGACGAAGATCTTTAGCACTGGCGATGCCATTCTCAGCGTGACAATTCTGGTCATCTACAAGATGGAGCACACTGTAAGCATTATTCGGAGTCAGGTGTTGGTCCAAGAGGAAGGGGAGGAAGTACAGGAGGAGTCATATGCAGAAGGGATAATAAGATCTACAAGGTCCAGACGGTGAGCGGCACCTAGGCGGAAGTCAAGGGACGGTGGGGGAGAGGGATTAAACAAGGGCGCATAGTATCTGCAAAAATTGTTGAGGAAGGTGCAGGAGCCCATGAAGAAATGGAGGACGAACTGGCGATGGGCATGGAAGACTCAGCAGATGAGTGAGAGCTTGCTCACATTTAGGTTGTGCGAGGTTGGGGGGAGAGGGCAGTGGAAGGAGGCACGATTCTCACTTCTCTGCCACCAACACACCAAGGACTTGGTCCTCCTGGATGCACAAGACACATGAGCGCCTTCTTGCTGCACTACCTACAACATGACCCTCAGATTGTATGAATTCGAAGTAATGCTAACTACTGGGTTGCCACACTGTTAGATCCCCGGTACAAGACAAAATTTGGCGAACTAATTCCTTCCATAGAAAGGGACGCACGTATACAGGAGTATCTGCAGAAGGTGGTACGGATTCTTAGATCTGCTTTTCCAGTAAACACCAGTGCTGCACAGAGTGAATCTCAACGCTTTGTCATGGATAGGAGGAAATGGTCTTTTACTTGTCCACATCTGAGGGACGGAGTGCTGGCTGCTGTGCTGAGATGGCATTGAGTACGGTGTCCCTGCAGAGTTGCACTTTTGGTCATATACCAAATGAGTTCAAAAAGGACAGATGCTGGTGGAAAGGGGAACAGGTGTGTTGGAAAGGGGAAAAAAGTTTTTGCCTGAGGGTTTGTTGGTTAAGCAACAGTAACATTTGATGAAGAAACACCATCTGTTACGGTGGGACTGGCAGATTTGGATAAGGTGGTATATACTATGTTACCGCTATATAACGAAAATTAATAAGAAAAGAAAGAGAAAGGTATATATCCCCATCAGCAGTCAATGTCCACCGTGCTCCCAGATGGAAAAGGAGAGGTTGGCAACTGGAAGGTTAGGTGGAGGATACAGAGCTGTGTGGCTATGAAACTAATAGTTGCTTGAACCGAGTTAGACGCCACTCGGATCTGGAGACTGGGAGCCCTGTTAGCGTCACAGGGTCCACACGCCCACCCAGCCCAGGAACTCCCTGTTAACATCACAGGGGCCATTCAGTACGCTGACCGTGTGCATTGGGGCCACACCTGTGGACAGCAGGTGCATCAGCAGCAGCAGGCCTGTTAATGCCACTGGGCTGCACAAGCAGGACTTGTAGGACAGGAGCTGGTCTTAACCGTTCTGCGTTACCAACTGTGGTGGCGGCCTGCATTGACGCCCTATCCCTGCCTACCTCTGGCCTAAAGCCGCAATGGGTTCAACACATAGAGGTGTGCTCTTTCGGAGCATAATAGAAGACTGCTCACCTCCTTGTTGGCTCCAGCCCATTTTATAACCTTGGTCCGCCCCAAACCAGGGTGGACCACAATGCACCTCCTGGAGACAAAAGCAGAGTGACACGCATAACTAGCGTCCTATTTGGAACCGAATCTTCAATAATGACCTCATGGCTGCCATGACACAAACACCTCACCAGTTATCGTCTGACCATCAATAATGAGGTGACAAGTCAAGTCATAGGGGCGGGCCTCTGCAAGCCATTTGGGAGTGGCCTAGCCACATCGTCAGGACACCTGATGCCCTGTGGTCTATATGGGCCCCCCACATCAGGGGCAGGGCCAAAGAGTTCATTACCGGACCTAGTCTCTGATGCAGTAAGTGCCTGAGCATGCTCAGTTGCATGAAATACAGTCTCTGAAAAAAGACTATCAGCTTTAGCATGGTGTCTAGGCACAAAACAGGACTTAGACCCGGCACGGAATGCAAGTCCTTGTGCAAAGAGGCTTTTTGAACTAAGTGTGGGAGCATGCGCTGTATCCCGAAATGAAGACTTAGCCTCAGGAATGGCACAGTCAGGCTGAGCATACTCACTAGGCGAAACACTGTAGTTAGGCTGCAGCTGGGGTAAATCGGCACACGCATGCGCACTAGCTGCCTCTCCACACTTAGACGTGGAGGAGAAATTGCTCTTCGGGTGTGGACTTGGAGATGCTGTCTATGAACAGAAGGAAAAGCTAAAGGAAGCATCACTTTCTATCCCTCCGAATTATCAAATGCAGCAATGAATTCCCTGAGTTTGCTATAAAATTAGCGTAGCAAAATGTGCAGGAGGGTGTCATGCAGAGGTGCTAGAAATAGCTTAGCACCTGTGGGGCACAAATGGAGTACAATAGCCACTTTTTGTATGCCACTAAGTTGCAGCAGTTTTTGCTATTATTATAGCTTTTAAAAACAGAGCAGGAGGGTGTCATGCAGAGGTGCTGTAAATAGCTTGGCACCTGTGGGGCACAAATGGAGTACAACAGCCACTTTTTGTATGCCACTAAGTTGCAGCAGTTTTTGCTAGTATAATGGCTTAGTAACAATGAGTTTGAGTGTGCAATGCAGGCAGACGTGCTGCAAATATCTTTGCACTACTGGGACTATACAGAAGTCCAATAGCCACGTTTAGGATGCCACTAAGTTCACTCAGTGTTTGCTAGTATAATGGCTTAGTAACAATGAGTTTTAGTGTGCAATGCAGGCAGACGTGCTGCAAATATCTTTGCACTAGTGGGACAATACAGAAGTCCAATAGCCACGTTTAGGATGCCACTAAGTTCACTCAGTGTTTGCTAGTATAATGGCTTAGTAACAATGAGTTTGAGTGTGCAATGCAGGCAGACGTGCTGCAAATATCTTTGCACTACTGGGACTATACAGAAGTCCAATAGCCACGTTTAGGATGCCACTAAGTTCACTCAGTGTTTGCTAGTATAATGACTTAGTAACAATGAGTTTGAGTGTGCAAAGGCCAGGAGGGTACAGTGGCAGGGTTGTGGGTCTCTGGGTAGAGGAAAGGAAGCCTGCCTTTCTATCCCTCCTAATGGGGAAATGCAGCGGGGAAATCCCTGACCTTAGCTACACAGACACTGTCATCTTGTGTAGCTGTTAAACTCTGTTTTCACGGACCTGACTGTCACCTATAGCTCTGACCCTGCCGGTATGAGCCCTTAAAAGGACTGATAGAAAGTGCTATCCCTATTCTGTATAGCGCTGTGTATAGAGCGTACACAGCAGTATCGGCGATAGGAGCTGCGCCAGTGATGACTGACACCAAGGACGCAGAAGGCAGATAATGGCGTGCTGGAGGAAAATGTCCGGTTTTATAATGCAGGGACATGTGACATGGACATCCTATCACACATGCCGTTGCTTCTCTGGCTAAAAGTCCACTTAGCTGTGTGTGTGTCTGGGATTGGCTGACATGCTGGCCCGCCCAACTACACGCGCACGCTTAGGGAAGGAAGACAAGGAAAAAAAAAAATAAAATGGCGATCGCCATTATCCAAACAGCAGTGATCTGAATGCGCTGTTCCCGCACACTATACACTGAAATTTCATAATAGTGTGAGTCACAGAGTGACTTACACTATTACAGCGGAAAGCCAGCTAGGAATTAGCTGATCTTTTTGCTGCTAGAACCGTTCTCGAACGTATCTAGAACTATCGAGCTTTAGCAAAAAGCTCGAGTTCTAGTTCGATCTAGAACAGCCCCCAAAATCACTCGAGCCGCGAACTGGAGAACCTCGAACCGCGAACCGTGCTCAACTCTAGTCCCTAATCCCTAAACCGATGTGTAGATTGCACTGTATAAGTGTATTGCACCCACAGCAGCAGCGAGGGTGGTGACTGACAGACACGCGCAGCACGGAGATAATGGTAGCGATGGGGAAAATGGCCGGGTCTTATAGGGCAAGGACATGTGACATGCACAGCCAATGAAACATGCCCTTGCTTGTCTAGCAAAAATCCACTTTGCTGTGTGTGTCTGTGATTGGCTGACAGCCTGGCCCACCCCACTGTATGCGCGGTTAGAAAAAAAAATGGCGATCGACATTCTTTCAGCACTCAGCAGCACTGATCTAAACCCCGTTTCCCCCCCGCACACTATACACTGAATTTTGATAATATCATTATTAACAGTGACTGACAGTATTACAGTGAAAAGCCAGCTAGTAACTAGCTACGCTTTTGGTGATCAAACCGGTATCGAACGGTAACTCGAACGGTCGAACGTTAAGCAAATTGTTCGAGTTTGTCGAACGACTCGAACATCGCCCGAAGCAACTCGAATTTGAAATTGGCGAACGGTTCGATTCGAACACCGCTCATGTCTAGTTATTTTGCCATTTATTTGCTTCACAATAAAAAGAAAATGAAATATTCACAGTTGTAGTCATGTTCTTCACATGAACAGAGACAAACATGAAAAAACCCTGAAATTCCAGGCTGTGAGGTAGTGTTGGGCTCTGTTCAGATTGCAGATTCTGACACTCTGCTCAATGGTTTCTCTGTTGTTTGGGATTAATACAGGCAGACTCAGGTGTTGTCCAGATGTAGGTTGATTCATAGCGAAAATAGCAAGAATTAATCTCTGCTGGTCTGCTTGCTCCTTTAGTCACAGATTGTGGGGAGGCCTATCACATCTGCTCCCTTCTTATTTATGCTGGTTGAACGTTTCCAGCCGTGCCAGCTATTGTTTGTCTTTCTTGGTTTGTGAGATGCGGTATCCCAGACTTTCTCATGAAAATTGTCCTATTGCTTGGTGTGGTTGTACCGTTTACCCCTTTTTTTTGTAGCTGTCTTCCTGCTCTTATTTTTCCTCCTGTATTTCTTATTGTCTTAAACTTTGTGTGTGTGTGCTGTGCGAGAGAGTTTTGGCTTTCCCTTGTCTGTCTTTATCTGTGGGTTTCATCACACTCCTGTCCTGTCCCTCCCTGGGAGGAGGGGAAGGGGAAACCAGATAAGGACTGGTCAGGAGCAGGGTCAGGAGGAAGACTCCAGCCTCTCCACCATTAGGAGTATCCCTAAGAGTGTCTGATATGATGGCTGCAGCTGGGACAGCTTATGGGGCAAGCGTTGCCAGTATGGATGAGTGCAGCATCAGGTATGCAGAAACAACTAGTATGGATTGGTGTAACTACGGGTAAGACAGGTACAGCTGGTGCGGATTGGTACAAACGCAAGCATTGCAGATACAGCTGGTATGGTGTAGCAGCACATATATCAGGTACTGGAATACAGAAGGGTAATATGATACAGCACACAGCAATACAGCAGCAGTGGCATAAGGGACCTCACAATTAGCAACATGTATCTAAAGGATAGACCACATTTCGCAGGGGAAAATGCCTTAAATACCTAATGCATTGCAGCTGGGTTATGGCCCTTTAAGAATAGACGTGTGTGCGCTTGTGCACCCTAAGAGTGCTCACAGAAGGCTGTTGCAGTGTGCAGGAGGGACCAGAGACAGAGTAGATACTGCTGAGCAACCAGGAGGGTGAGTAAGCCAGTTTACCCATCAGGGGAGGAGGGCAGGACAGTGCAGGGATGCCAGTAACAAAGTTACAACAAGTACCGAGCACCCGAGGACCAAACAGTTTACTCATCACCACTAGTGACAATATTAAATATCTAAATACTAGCTGTAGTGCCCGCATTGCTCGAGATAGTAACTATCTCTCTATCTCTCCACCTCTCTCCCAGTCTCTCTATCTGTCTTTCTCTGTCGCTTTCTGTCTGTCTGTCTGTTTCCCTGTCTGTCTCTGTCTGTTGTTTGTCTATCTGTGTGTTTGTCTATTTCCATGTCTATCTCAGTCTGTCTGTCTATCTGGGTGTTTGTCTCTCTCCCTGTCTGTCTCTGTATCCCTTAGTCTGTCTGTCTCTCTCTATCTGTCTATCTGTATGTCTCTGTCTCTGTCGGTTTGTCTCTCTGTCTGTCTGTCTCTTGGCCTGTCTGCCTCTGTCTATCTCTGTCCCTTTCCCTGTCTGTCTCTGTATCTCTTTGTCTGTCTCTCTCTATCTGTATATCTGTCTGTCTGTCTCTTTCCCTGTCTCTGTGTGTCTGTGTGTTTGTCTGTGTCTTTCTCTGTCTGTCTTTCTCTGTCTGTCTGTCTCTGTCTGTCTCTCTCTCTATCCAAGTCTGTCTCTGTCTGTCTATCTGTCTTTCTGTCTCTGTATCATTCTCTCTGTCTCTCTTTCTGTGTCTGTTTGTCTCTGTGTGTCTGTCTCTGTGTGTTTGTCTCTTTCCTTGTCTGTCTATTTCTCTATCTCTCCGTTTGTCTCGATTTGTCTCTCTATCTGTCTTTGTGTCTGTCTGTCTCTCTCTGTCTTTATCTGTCTCTCTCACTGTCTGTCTCTTTGTCTGTCACTTTCCCTGTCTGTCTCTTTCCCTGTTTATCTGTCTCTCTGTCTCTTTCCCTGTCTGTCTCTTTCCCTGTTTGCCTCTGTCTGTCTTCCTCTGTTTGTCAGTCTCTTTCCTTGACTTCCTCTGTCTGTCTCTTTCCCTGTCTGCCTGCCTCTTTCCCTGTCTGCCTCTGTCTGTCTGTATCTTTCCCTGTCTGTCTCTTTCCTTGTCTGTCTCTTCACCCCTGTCTGCCTGTCTCTTTCACTTTATCTCTTTCCCTGTTTCTGTCTGTCTCTTTAACTGTCTGTCTATTTCCCTGCCTGTCTCTTTCCCTGTCTGCCTCTGTCTCTATATCTTTTCTACTGTTTCTGTCTGTCTCTTTACCTGTCTGTCTCTTTCCCTGTCTGTCTCTTTCCTTGTCTGCCTCTGTCTCTCTATCTCTTTCCCTGTCACTTTAACAGTCTGTCTCTTTCCTTGTTTCCTTGTCTGTGTCTTTCCCTGTCTGTCTCTTACCCTGTCTGTATCTTAACCTGTCTGCCTCTTTCCCTGTCTGTCTTTGTCACTCTCTGTCTGTCTCTTTCCCTGTATGTCTTTTTTCCTGTCTGTTTCTTTCCATCTGTCTCTTTCTGTCTGTCTCTTTCTCTGTGTGTCTCTTCCCCTGTGTGTCTGTCTCTTTCCCTGTCTGCCTTTTGTCTGTCTCTCTGTCTGTCTCTTTCGCTGTTTGTCTGTGCCTATGTCTGTCTGTCTGTCTTTTTCCTGTCTGTCTCTATCTCTCTGTCTCTTTCCCTGTCTGTCTCTCTGTCTCTCTCTGTCTCTCCACTGATATCATATTACCTCACATATAAGCTTCTTATACTAATGTGTCACCCAGGGCTCTAGGGTACTTGGTCCCGGGCCGTATATGTACGGGGATGCTGTGTCACGGGTGTGCTATGGCCATTGCCCGGTTCCTTGACCCTGGGGCGCTTTAAAAAGGGGGATATATACAGGGTAGATGAAAAAGTTTATGTTGTGACGCCACTTGCGGGTTGTGGCTAAATAGTTGGAGCCGTTGCTGCACAGTTTATGTCCACTGAGGCTGGTGGTGATGGCAGCTGGGATGTTGGGCCCTCCGCAAGTAAGACTGAGACCCAGGGTGTAGATGATGGTGTGCGATGTAGAAAGGACAGAGACCACACGATGGGGATTCAGTTCAACTTAGGTTTTACCCACAACAGGTGATAACGCTGGACGGCTGGTTCAGAGCACTGGTCCCAGTAGTAGTAGTCCCAGTGTCTGTGTGGTACCCTGATGGCTTCTTTCCCCCACACCTCTCTGTTGTTTTGTGGAACCCCATAGCTTGGAGCGCCTGGGAGTCCCCTCCTGTTAGTTGTCAGGCTCTGGTCTGTACAGCGAGTAGTGAGAACCCTGTAGGGTCAGTACTCTGGTCCGGTCCCTGGCTCAATCGTTACTGCTGGTGCCCCCAGATTCTTGGGTCAGTGAGGTCCGTGACAGTCCCTTCACTGAGCAGGTATTTGTTAGGCAGCTTGCAGCGATCACCTAACCTAGGGCCCTGTGCCTCTTCGGTGCCTTGATTCCAGGGGTACCTCATCATACCCTCCCTGGCAACTGCTCTCCTGTACCAGTTAGGTCACTGTTACACGACTCCGTCTTGAGACACGTCCGTCTCCTTCCCTTGTCACTTTACACTTTTCACTACTGTCTCTCTCCTTCCCCGGGGTTATTGAGTAGTGGATTGGATCGGCTCCACCCCTAGGTGGCCATCCATTGGGTCCCCAACTAGTCAGTCATCCCTATCTGGGTGAGGGAACTGGGGATGTTATTGTGTTTTGTATGTGTGTGTGTGTGTGTGTGTATGTGTTTTGATTGGTACCGGCATTGAGCTTCCAGGTCCCTGAGGGTAGGCCCTGCATCCGTGACAGGATGCAGTACCTAGTAGTGTCCTGAAGGGTTCAGGAGCGCTATATTCCCCCTTGGTTAAAGACAGCACGTCCGCGGGCTGCAAAAAGTAACACATTTTACATCTTCAACTTTAAAACTTTCAACATTCTTCCCCCACAGGGGAGGCATTGCTTAAAATGTTTCCATCCCGGAGCACATCCCCCTTGTCACCCACCACCCAAAGATCCTGGTACCCATAACCCCTAGGAGGAAGGTCATCGGTTTCCATGGTGACCGATTCTTGGCCGACTCTAAGCAGACCCTTCCTGAAACCATCCTCTCAATGGTGGTGTCCATTAGGGTCCTTGAATAGGATGTACTCTGGTTTTGGCAGAAATAGTGCAACTATTTACACTGCGAGAGTTCGGGTCATTCCCAGTCTGATGTCCAGCGGTCCATTTTTATATCAAAAACTGTGCAGTATTATGCAAACATTTTTCACATTATTTACACTTTATCACTCTATTTACATAAAGACATTGTTTCACACATCTTCTGTGAATCTCTACTCTCTGAATTTAAGTGGGGGCTGACCAAAGTTACTATGTGTGGATCCACGTAACCCTGGTGTTTCAGCTACTCCCTGTTGTGTTCTAGTGTCTACTTCGAGTGTTTCGTTTCTAGCTATAGGTGGACTAGGCAATTGTCTGCATATTCTTGGTCTCTCTGTTGAACTGGCTGATGTACTGTTTGGCGGTTCCTCTGGAACTGGAACTGTTTATTCCATGGGTTGTGGGAACGTGATTACTGGCACAATTATCGCTCCATTGTACTGAGGCCAATTTTCTGGAAAGTCTCCCAGTATGGTACGTATTACTCTCTCTCTTCTCAAACACCTGAGTTGTACAGGGTTCTTCTTTGTCTGAAGGTTTCAATGGTTCTGGACACTTCTGCAATTGATCTCTTGAAACAGTTAATTAAGTTTTCCCTTTATCCTTGCTGATTAGGCAGGTTTTCTTGTTGTTGAAATTAGAAGAGGGCACAATATAGGGTTCTTTTTCCCATGGATCATCAAGTTTGCAAGCTTTCGCCTTTCTTTTAGGACTATTTCTCCAGGTATCAAAGGAACAGCATGTGTTTTCTTATTATAGTCTTTCTCTTGTTTTTCCCGACTTTGGCTCAAACTCTGCTCAACATATTCTTGGATTCTTTTGTATTGGGCTTGACGATTAGAGTCCCAATCTACATCTGGTGAATTGGTTTCTGGAATTTCAACTCCATTTCAAGATCTACTGGCAACCGTTCGAGTCTTGCTCGCATCAGATATGTTGGCGTATATCTAGTGGAATTTACAGGAATGTTATTGTACATATCCACTAAGTCCGGTAACTTTTCCGGCAACATATTTCTTTCTTCTAGCTGCAGGGTTTTCATTTTCTCACACATTCCATTTGCTTGTGCATGGTAGGGTGTAGTACGAGTCTTTCTACAGCTATACAAGGTACAGAATTCCCTGAATATTTTGGCTTCAAAAGTGGGACCCTGATTCGTCAATACCTGTTCTGGGTATCCATGAGGTCTACAAAAGTGAGCCTGAAAGGCTTTTGCTGCAGTACTTGCTGTTAAGTCCTTCACAGGTATGACCACTAAGAATTTGGAGTAGTGGCCCACCATGGTAAAAGCGTAGGTATAGCCTGTTCGACTGGGTGTTAACTTTACATGGTCCAGGGCAACAATCTCCAAGGGCTGCTTGGTGACAATGGGTTGCAGCGGTGCATTTTGACTGCTATTATCTTATCTCCTCAGAGCACAAGGACCACAGTTTCTGCACCATTCTTCTATAGTGATTCTCATTCCAATCCAATAGAACCAATCACGCAGCAACGCTTCCAGCTTCTTCCACCCGAAGTAGCCCGCTTGATCATAGTACGCTTCAAAATCTACCGGGACATGTGCTTTAGGTACCACCACTTGGCACACCCTTTCATGAGTTTTGGGGTTTGTAAGACTTCGGCACAATTTACCTCAGTGGACATATAGCCTGCTTCTTTCTTTCCACAACCGCTGGGCTTCTAACGGAGCTTCAGGACCTGGGTACACATCTGGTTGGCCTATTAATTACTTGACCAGTCTCACCGCAGGGTCAATGTCTTGAGCTTCCTTCCAACTATGGTGAGGTAGCGGATCCAATGTGGTTTCTTGGCGCATGCTGTGAGGCTGCTGATTCTGTAGGTCACTGGGATGATGAAATGCTGGCAACTCGATTTCTTCTAGTTTGTCCACGTCTATCCCTCGTTTGACAGGAGAGGCATCTGGGATAGCGCGTCCGCATTGGCATTCTTGCGACCAGCCCGATACTTGATGGTAAAGTCATAGTTCGCCAGTAGAGCCATCCAGCATTGTTCTAACGCACCGAGCTTCGCCATATCCAGGTGAGTCAGGGGATTATTTTCTTTGAAGATGGTAAACTTTTCAGCTGCTAGATAGTGTTTAAACCTTTCTGTTACTGCCCAGATCAAGGCCAGGAACTCCAGCTTGAAGGAGCTGTAGTTTTCGGGATTCCTTTCAGTAGGACAGAGCTTCCTGATTGCGTAGGCAATTACTTTTTCTTTGCCATTTTGTACTTGAAACAGTAATCAGGATATGCCAGGATCTCATCCCCTGTCAGGGCCAACTTCATCTGTCTAAAGGAATTCTCTTCTCCCTCACCCCATTGAAATGGAGGACCAGAAGTCTTGCCCTTCTTGGCCTGGCCTAACAGGAGTTTTTGCAAGGGTGCCGCCATCTTTGTGTAGTCCTTTATGAATCTCCTGTAGTATCTCACCAGGCCTAGAAACTGACGTACCGCTTTGATGGCGGTCGGTCTTGGCCAATTCTTGATGGCTGTAATCTTTTAGGGGTCTGGCGCCACTCCTTCTATGCTGACCACATGACCGAGATACTGAACCTTGGGTTTCAATAGATGGCACTTGGACGGTTTCAACTTCATCCCGTACTTTGATAATGCTTCGAATACCTCAGCAAGATGTTCAAGATGTTGCTCATAGGTTTTTGAGTATACGATCACATCATCCAGGTAGAGCAGTATAGTCTTGAAGTTACGATGTCCTACGCAACATCCCATCAGCATCTGGAACGTTCCCAGCATGTTACACAGTCCAGACCACATGCTGTTAAATTCACACAACCCCATGGGTGTGGCAAATGCAGTCTTCTCCCGATCCTCTTCGGCGACAGAGACCTGCCAATAGCCACTGATGAGATCTAGGGTAGAGAAGTAGTTAGCAGCCTTCAATGCAGCCAGCGACTTTTCTATATGGCAGGGGTCTCAAACTCGGCTGGGTTTATGAGCCGCACAGAGGGAAAAAAATAATTTGGGGGCCTGCATTCTTTGCAGGACAGTGACATTTTTATTGGTACCATATATTTTGTTTCTTACACACCTCTGGATCACTGTTTTTGAACATTTTTCACTTGTTTATTATAACAAATGTGCAATTCTTTGTTTAAACATTAAAAAAAAAAATGTGATGGTAAAAAAGTCATGCCTTATTTTGAATTTGTTTTTTTTTTACATTTTATCCCTTTCTTTTTTGGCCAACATCTTTTAGTAATGTTCCCCATCTTGTTGTAATGTGCCCATCCTTGTCCTCTTGTAGTATTGGTCCCCATCCTAGTTCCCATCCTACAGTAATGTGCTCATGATTGTCCCCATCCTATAGTAATGTTCCCCATCCTTGTCCCCATCTTGTAGTAATGTGCCTCATCCTTGTCCCCATCCTATAGTAATGTTCGCCATCCTTCTCCCCATCTTGTAGTAATGTGCCTCATCCTTGTCCCCATCCAATAGTAATGTTCCCCATGCTTGCCCCCATATTGTAGTAATGTGCCTCATCCTTGTCCCCATCCTATAGTAATGTCCCCAGCCTTGTCCCCATCTTATCGTAATGTGCCATCCTGTAGTAATGTGTTCATACTTGTCCCCATCTTATAGTAATGTCCCCAACCTATAGTAATGTGCCCATCCTGTAGTAATTTGTCCATCCTTGTTCCCATCTTATAGTAATATTCCCCATCCTTGTCCCCTTGTAGCAATCTCCCTATCCTGTAGTACTGTCCCCATCCTATAGTACTGTCCCCATCCTATAGTTGTCCAAATCTATAGTCATGTGCCCATCCTACAGTAATGTCCCTATCCTATAGTAATGCGCCCACCTTGTCCCCATCCTATAGTAATGTGCCCACCTTGTCCCCATCCTATAGTAATGTCCCCATTCTATAGTTATGTGCCAACCTTATCCCCATCCTATGGTAATATCCCCATCCTATAGTAATGTGCCCACCTTGTCCCAATCCTATAGTAATGTCCCCAGCCTTGTCCCCATCCTGTAGCAATGTTCCCATCCAATAGTAATGTGCCTATCCTATAGTAATGTCCCCAGCCTTATCCCTATCCTATAGTAATGTTTCCCATCCTTGTCCCCTTGTAGTAATGTCCCTATCCTGTAGTACTGTGCCCACCTTGTCCCCACCCTATAGTAATGTTCACAGCCTTGTCCCCATCCTGCAGTAATGTCCCTATCCAATAGTAATGTGCCTATCCTATAGTAATGTCCCCAGCCTTATCCCTATCCTATAGTAATGTTTCCCATCCTTGTCCTCTTATAGTAATGTCCCTATCGTGTAGTACTGTGCCCATCCTAGTCCCCATCCTATAGTAATGTCCCCAGCCTTGTCCCCATCCTATAGTAATGTCCCCAGCATTGTCCCCATTCTATAGTAATGTCCCCATCCAATAGTATTGTACCCATCCTTGTAATGTCCCCAGCCTTGTCCCCATGCTATTGTAATGTGCCCACCTTGTCCCTATCCTATAGTAATGTTCCCACCTTGTCCCTATTCTATAGTAATGTGCCCACTTTGTCCCTATCCTATAGTAATGTGGCGTCGAAAGGGAGCAGTGGCGCTATAACTTACCGATTGCTCTCCTCAGCTTCCATAGATGCCAGAGTGAAGCTGAGGGGAGTGGTCTCCGGCCCCAGATCCACAGTGATTGGAGAGATCGGTCACAAGGCTAAAACATTCATCTGACATAAAGCGCAGACAGTAGCTGTGGCCCCTGCACAAGCCACGATAGTTAACAGGGGCATGGGCCTGGGGGCCGCATGCAGCCCACGGGCCGGGTTTTTGAGACCACTGTTATACAGGGTAGCGGATAAGCATCCTTGTGGG
This sequence comes from Anomaloglossus baeobatrachus, assembly GCF_048569485.1. Classification (NCBI taxonomy): domain Eukaryota; kingdom Metazoa; phylum Chordata; class Amphibia; order Anura; family Aromobatidae; genus Anomaloglossus; species Anomaloglossus baeobatrachus. The sequence goes on from NC_134358.1 coordinate 123,918,999, forward strand.
GGGATTCGATTAATCTGCCTATAGTCCACACGCATTCTCATGGTGCCATCCTTCTTCTTGACCAGAACCAGTGGAGCTGCCCAGGGGCTACAACTATCCTTAATGACCTCAGCCTCCTTCATGTTCCTCAACATCTCCTTGGCACACTGATAGTGAGTTGGTGGTATAGGCCTGTATCTCTCTTTGATGGGTGGATGATTTCCTGTGGGTATGTGATGTTGTACCCCTTTTATCCTCCCAAAGTCTAGTGGATGCTTGCTGAAAACTTGCTTGTATTCCTGTACTACCCGGTAGACTCCCTGTTTCTGGTGTGAAGGAGTGGAATCAGTACCTACATGCAGTTTCTGACACCAACCCTCTAACTGGTCTTGGGGACAATTGTCTGTTACCTGCTCTGGTGGGGTTGGGGACTCTGCTGTCTGAATAGCATCATCAGTGACAGTGAACAATTTGGCAATGGTGGCATACCTGGGCAATTTGGTTTCCTCTTCCCCATAGTTTAAGACCCGCACGGGCACTCTTCCCCGGCCGACATCAACCACCCCCCTGGCTGCCAGGACTGTGGATCAATGTTCAGAATATATGGGTTCTACCACTGCTTCATAGTATTGCCCATTGAGACCTATGCCCGCCCAACACCATATCATCATTTCACTTCATGGGGGTATCACAATAGGGCCAGCATCTATTACCCGTACGCTGCCAATTTCCCCACCAGAGAAGTTTACCTGTTGTCTCTGCAGGAGGGCTCTGATTTCTCTTTGCAGGACCCTCTGCTGCCTAGCGCCTACAGTTTCAGCAATCTGTTGGAGTAAAAATAGCACTTCCCCCAAACAATTTTCAATGACATTGGTTCCCAAAATCATCTTTGGATTCTTATCACTGGCATCTTTTTCCAGCACATTCAGTACTTGGTTCATTAACTCCACCCACTCCACTATTATGGTTAACTCCTTAAACTCAAACTGAGTAACTGGCAACCCGTTGACAGCATAAATAGTGAGGCCCGCATCCGTACAGGTGAGTTCAGCATCTGACCAAAACCTTCTATACAGTACATATGCAATGGTTGTTACCTGCGAGTCGCTATCCAACAATGCAGAAGTAGGGATTCCATCCAAAGTGATGGACAGAATAGGCCGTCCTCCTACATACCAGTCATGCTAATCAGATGGGCCTTGTCGTCTTATTCCTGGGCAGAGTCTGTGGTTTCAGGGGGCTGCAGGGCTTTTATGGCCCGGTCTTTTAGAACAACAAAGTCCACATTTGGGTGTTCCAAGGCCCACAGGCGCAGCTGCTTACAGTCCTCGCCTGATTATAACCCCTGCAGGAATTGTTCAACCATCATCCGGTTGCCTTCCGGATCACCGATGGGGTCTGCATGAGAGTTGAGCGATGTTCGAGGTTCACCAATTTCATGTTCAAGTGATTTTGAGGGTTGCTCGAGATTGAACTCAAACTCGAGCTTTTTGCTAAAAGCTCGACAGTTCGAGTTACGTTTGGGAACGGTTCGATCACCAAAAACAGGGCTTTTTACAGCTACAGTGTGCAGGGAGCCATCGCTGGCAGCCTGCAGTAAGCTGGTAACCAATGCAAATATCGGGTATCCAAGCAAAGCGCTTTGCTTGGTAACCCGATATTTATCCTGGTTACGTGTGCAGGGAGCCAACACTTCCCCGCTTGGCTCCGCCCCCTCCTGCACTCGGCATGTACACACACACACTCACACTCACCTGTCCCCAGCCATGCAGTCCCCGTCACTGACGTCCTCAGTGACACATGGCCCCGCTAGGCTCCACCCACTTCGCACTCCGCTGCCTGCACACATGGCCCCGCTAGGCTCCACCCACCTCGCACTCCACATACATTACCCCGCTTGGCTCCACCCACCTCGCACTCCGCACACATTACCCCACTTGGCTCCACCCACCTCGCACTCCGCACACATTACCCCACTTGGCTCCACCCACCTTGCACTGCGCACACATTACCCTGCTTGGCTCCACCCACCTCGGATTAACCTGCGGTGATGAAGTCCCACCCTCCCGACCTCAGCGCTGTCACTGTCTTCCATGGCCGCCACTTGTCACATCTCCTCCTCTCGCTGCCAACCCAAGACTGCGACTAGCGGTGACGTCACAGACTCCCGCGATGCTTGGCTGTGAAGGCGGCGGTCATTGAAGTCAGTTACAGCTCTGCTATCAGCAGTGCAGGAGATCGTCACCACAGGTAATGTACCTCGCTCCTGACAGCAGCACTTGTCATGCCCTGCAGTGACCTGGGCTGACCTATTGATGTTAGCTCAGGTCACTGCATTGCTCTCCCAGCCAATGGGGAACATGATGTTCTTCACTGACTGGGACCGTCATGGGAAACCCTTGGATTACAGCAGACCTGGATTTGTTTTTCTTTTTTGAGGAGTGTTTTTTCAAATAAAAATGTGTTTGTCGTCTATTTTTTTTTTATTACTGACTGGGTTGGTGATGTCGAGTATCTGATAGACGCCTGACCTCACGAACCCCAGGGCTTGATGCCAGGTGACATTACGCATCTGGTATTAACCCCATATATTACCCCGTTTGCCACCGCACCAGGGCACGGGATGAGCTGGGGCGAAGCACCAGGATTGGCGCAGGATGCGCCACTTTTGGGGCGGCTGCGGCCTGCTATTTTGAGGCTGGGGAGAGTCCAATAACCATGGACCTCCCTAGTCTGAGAATATCAGACCCCAACTGTCCGCTTTACCTTGGCTGGTGATCCAATTTTGGGGGGACTCTCATGTGTTTTTGTTTTTTTTTAATTATTTATTTAATTTAAAATAACAGCGTGGGGTGCCCTCAGTTTTGGATTACCAGCCAAGGTGAAGCTGCCAGCTGTGGTCTGCAGGCTGCAGCTGTCTGCTTTACCATAGCAGGCTATCAAAAATAGAGGGAACCCTACGTCATTTTTTTTAAAATGTTTTGCTAAATACAAGGCTAAGCACCCCTTAGTGCCACATGAAAGGCACCAAAGGGTGCAAAATTACAAAATGCAGGAGAGTGGGACATGATGTGTCTTTCTGCCATTATAATGACAGAATAGACTGATATGAAGTGCACAAGCACAGGAAAATCACCAGAGAGCTCTACGCTATGAAAAGCAGTAGAAAATGGCACTGAAGGGAACATGTGACCGCCTCATGTAGGTTGCAGCTATGAATCCTGGGTAAATTTATGTATTTTCCCTCCTTCAGTTTTTTTGCAGTACGCAAAAAAACAGAAGGCACACGGATGACAAACAGATGACATACGGACCGTATACGGAACGGAAACGGATGCCACATGGATGCACCCATGAAAAAAACAGACCGTTTTTTGCGGACCGCAAAAACGGATCGGTCATGTGAATGTAGCCTTATTCTGATCTGCCGTTTATAAACAGCAGGCAGAAATAAGTGAATAGCTCCCCCCAGCGACAGAAAATCTCCGGGGTTTCAGGGGGTAGCTGAGACCCTGGAGATCATGATTCAGGCCGTTTTTTTCGGTCCCGATATACACCGTATACCGATGATCACGTTACAGTAAAAAATTATTTATCTCCCATCTGGCATGAACAAACATGTCAGATGGGAGATTAATCTCCTCCCTGGTCCCCTCCGGTCCCCCGGTGTTGCCAAAGTGCCCCCCCCCGACCCCCTCCCGGAAATCCAAGATGGCCGCGCGCACAGCAGCGCGACGGCCGCATTCACCCTACTCCTCTGATTTCTGTTGCATATGCCATGACACATACGACAGAAAACTCCTCCCCAGGCCCTGCCAGGTCCCCCCTATAATCCCCCCGGTGTTCCCCGGTGTCCCATGGCAGCGTTGATTCCCCGCGGCCCCCTCCTTCACAATAGACGCTGCCGCATGCACAGAGCGGCTGTCAGCTCAGCTTCCTGTGTTCAGACACAGTGAGTGGCGGTAACCATGCATCTGTAAGCTACTGCAATGCCCTGCTCATGAGGTAAGGAACATAGTTGATCAGGAGAGCTATACTACATTTCTAAATGGAGGTATTTGATTTTATAGTTGCCTTGCTGAACGACTACCAAACATGAGAGTCCATTATACGCCACAAGAAAACATGTCTAAATAGCGAGCTCTGTTGTTTAGTATTCATTCAGCTGGATAACTGAACTTAAAGGGGTATTCCATCTCCAAGATCCTATCCCCAATATATAGTAGGTGGAATAGTAATAATATTAGGACATAACTATATTAGCAAATTTAGTATAGTTCTCCTGATTAGGCATGCCCTTACCTCATGAGCAGGGCATTGCAGCTTTGGTAGCAACAGTTACGACATGGACTCTGCTGCTGTGGACCCGGGGAGAGTGGGTGTAGATTCATTGCACCCACACTCCTCACATGGAGGGTCTGCACTCCTAGAAAATGGGGGATACGTTCCCTGAGCATGTCCCCCCATATTCTAGACAGTCCAGAGTCATCGTGGGACCCCCTTATTTTTTTTCCTTACAATAAATTGGTGAAATAGGGAATGTTTTGGGGACTGTTTTTTCAAATACATTTTTTTTGTGTATTTTTTTTGTTATTACTGACAGTTTGTGATGTCGGGTATCTGATAGACGCCATGACATCACAAACTGCTGGGTTTGATGTCAGGTGACCTTATAGCTAGTATGAACCCCATTTATTACCCCGTTTGCCACCGCACCAGGGCACGGGATGAGCTGGTGTGAAGCACCAGGATTGGCGCATCTAGTGGATGCGCCACTTCTGGAGCGCCTGCAGCCTGCTATTTTTAGGCTGTGAAGGGCCAATAACTATGGACCTTCCCACCCTGAGAATACGAGACCACAGCTGTCCGCTTTACCTTGGCTGGTGATCCAATTTAGGGGGGACCCTACTTTTTTTTTGTAATTATTAATATTTATAAAATAGTTATAAAAAAAGAGCTTGGGGTGACCTCCACATTGGATCCCCAACCACAGTAAAGCTGCCAGCTGTGGTTTTCAGGCTACAGCCTTCTAGCTGGCTATCAAAAATGGGGGGACCCAACGTCATTTTTTTTGTAACTATTTTTTTAAATAAAAAAAATGAATGGGCTTTTCTGTATTTTGATTGCCAGCCAAGGTAACGCCAGGCAGATGGGGGTGGCAACCCGTAGCTGTCTGCTTTATCTGCGCTGAGAATCAAAAATACCGCGGAGCGCTACGTCATTTTTTTTAAAGATTTATTTTTACAGCACTGTGATGTCCAGCAATCAAAATACAGGGAAGCCCTTTTTGTTTTTAGTTATTTAAATAAATAATTAAAAAAAATATATATGGGCTCCCGCTGCATTTTTTGTATTGCTAGCTAAGAGTAATCCAAGCAGCTACTGGGTGCTAACCCCCGCTGCTTGGTGTTACCTTCACTGGCAATGGAAAATCCAGGGAAGCATTTTTATTTTTTTTGCCAAAAAAATACAAAAAAATGACATGAGCTTCACCATATTTTTGTATGCTAGCCAGGTACAGCAGGCAGGTATGGGCTACCCCCAACCCCCAGCTGCCTATTTGTACCTGGCTGGGAACTAAAAATATAGGGAAGCCCTTTTTTTAATTATTTCATGAAATAATTAAAAAAAACAAAAACGACGTAGGCTTCGCCCCATTTTTGTGTCCAGCCGGGTACAACTAGGCAGCTGGGGACTGGATCCGCAGCACAGGTTAGCCCGAGCTTTCTGGGCCCCTCTGCTGCGAATTGCAGTCCACAGCCACCCCAGAAAATGGCGCTCTCATAGAAGCGCCATCTTCTGGCGCTGTATCCAACTCCTCCAGCTGCCCTGATGCCGGTGGCTCGCTGGGTAATAATGAGTTAATACTAGCTTTGTTTTACTAGCTAGTATTAAGTCAGAGATTCTTAATGTCAGGCAAGTTTGACCCAGCCATTAAGAATCTCCATTAAAGGGTTAAAAAAAGACACCACACAGAGAAAAACTACTTTAAGAGAAATAAATAAACAGACACATTAGAGACTCCATGTTTATTACTCCCTCTTATCCCTCCACGATCCTGCTCTTCTGTCTCCTTTTTTCTTCAGCCCATGCAGCTCTGCTCCATCAGCAGCACTGCATGGGAGAAAGACGCTTCTGCTCCCCGTGCAGGCTCCTCCGTGAGTGATCAGTGCTGCTGGCTGTTAGCGGTAATGTCACCGCTGACAGACGGGTTACCATAGCAACGGTGCTCCGATCACGTGATTCCCGGTGCCTCTGCGGCTGTAAGCGGTGACGTCACCGCTAACAGGCGCATTGCTATGGCAACGGTGATCTCCATCATTGACCGGCTGTGTCAGCCGGTCAATAACGGAACAGTGAAGTAGAACGGGAAGTCGACCGTGTGCCAGAGCATGTCGCCGATACACGGAGATACACAAACGTGCACCGTGTACAGGAGAGTGCAATGACAGGACCTAGCATGATGTCAAAGCCATGTGACCAGTCTGTAGCCAATGAGATAATAGACACGTGACTGGTCACATGGCTATTTTGACGTCACGATAGGTCCTGTAATCACTGCTGGTTACCGGGAGGACGCAGCAATTACCGATGGAAAAGCGGTGGGAGACAGAGTGCAGGATGCATCGTGTGGACAGGTAAGTGTTATGGCAATGTTTATTAACTGTATGTGTACATTTATAATGTGTTTTTATGTGTTTGTGATTGCCTCCCATTGTTTTCAATGGGGTTCGAGAGGTTCGTCGAACGGCTCGTCGAACCGCTCATCGAACGGAGCACCGTTCGACGAACCGAACCGAACTCGAACTCCAGGGGGGTGGCTCATCTCTAGTCTGCATGTCTCAAGGCCAGCAGTGCTGATTGCGATCTCAAGGCATAATCTCTGATACTGTCCTGGGACCACTGTTTACAGTTATAAAATCCCATTATCAGCTCTGCCTCTGTACAGGTTTCAAAAACAATTTTGAGCTTTTCAAAGATGGTGTTCACTGAGCCCCAATCGGCATCTGACCAGATCCCTATTTTCATTTCCGCCTCACCTATTAGCTGTCCCAGCACCACAGAAGCTCTTTGCCTACCAGTCATCACATACATGTCCAAGACAGTACAGATTTTCTTTTTAAATTCGAGTAAAGTGTCCGGTTTGCTATCATACTGGGGTAGCCACGCTGCTCCTGAAACGGCACGGTGATCAGCATGATTGGTGCCACCGCTTTGGCTCCGCGTGCGGCTGCTTGTGTTACCTGATCGGTTCCTGCTGGATTCCCGTCGCCTTGCATTACTGGAGCAGGCCCCGCTGCACTCCCGTCATCCGGTGCTTGCATTTTTCCTGTCCACCTTGGTTATTCTCACCACTCTCGTGGAACTGAAGCACTTTGGGAACTTCCGGGTTACAGCACTGCCTTCTTCCACCCGCGCTTGCAGGAGTTGTGGGCAGGATCCCCTTTTTCGTGCCTTTTTCACTACAGTGATGGCGCAGCCAGTTTTTCATAGTTAATAAAATGGCGGTAGTTGTTCACAAAAACAGTCCATGAAGCGCACGTTACCCATGTTAACGGGTCCAGTCCATATCCTACTGACAGTGCCAGAAAAAGCTGTGTCGCCCAGGGCTATGGGGGCCGGGCCGTATATGTACGGGGATGCTGTGTCACGGGTGTGCTATGGCCGTTGCCCAATTCCATGACCCTGGGGATGCTTTTAAAAGGGGGATATATACAGGGGAGATGAAAGAGTTTATGTCGTGACACCACTTGCGGGTTGTGGCTAAATAGTTGGAGCCATCGCTGCACAATTTATGTCCACTGGGGCTGGTGGTGATGGCAGCTGGGATGTTGGGCCCTCCACAAGTAGGGCTGAGCCCCAGGGTGTAGATGATGGGGTGCGGCTTAGAAAGGATGGAGACCACACGATGGGGGTGCAGTGCAATTAGGTTTTACTCACAGCAGGTGATGACGCTGGACGGCTGGTTCAGACCACTGGTTCCTGTAGTCCTAGTGCCGATGAGGTACCCTGATGGCTTCTTTCCCCCGCACCTCTCTGTCGTTTTGTGGAACCCCGTAGCTTGGAGTGCCTGAGAGTCCCCTCCTGTTAGTTGTCAGGCTCTGGTCCGTACGGCAGGCAGTGTGAACCCTGTAGGGTCGGTACTCTGGTCCGGTCCCTGGCTCAATCATTACTGCTGGTGCCCCCGGATTCTTGGGTCAGTGAGGGCCGTGGCAGTCCCCTCACGGTGCAGGTATTTGTTAGGCAGCTTGGAGCGTTCACGTAACCTAGGGCCCTATGCCCCGTTGGTGCCTTGGTTCCAGGGGTACCTCGTCGTACCCTCCCTGGCAACCGCTCTCCTGTACCAGTCAAGTCACCGTCTTGAGACACATCCATCTCCTTCCCTTGTCACTACTGTCTCTCTCCTCCCCCTGGGTGGTTGGCTAGTGGATTGAGTCGGCTCCACCCCTAGGTGGCCATCCATTAGGTTCCCAACTAGTCAGTCATCCCTATCTGGGTGAGGGAACTGGGGATGTTATGTGTTTTGATTGGTACCGGCATTGAGCTTCCAGGTCCCTGGGGGTAGGCCTTGCATCCGTGACAGGATGCAGTACCTAGTAGTGCCCTGAAGGGTTTAGGGGCGCTACACTAAGACACTTTGTTGCCTATAGTATCCAATCATAGCTCCTATCTATTAATGACTTGTAGCTCCCAGCTCCATTCACTTTAATGGAGGAAGGTTTTTTTTGGAGAGTAACTGTAAAACTGTTAAATTTCAAAACATAGTCTATGACGTTCCCTGAGTCACATGAGGCGACTGTGCATAGTGTTGTGATTGTAAATGCAATTCCTTTAGTGGACATACACACATACACAAATACACTCTGCTTTATATATTAGATGTTTATTTTTAATTTTTAAAATCCTTATTTTTAAAGTGGGGAAAAAGAAAGGGGGAAGAAATTAATTTGTATATTTTACACCTTCGGGGTCTTGAACTTTAACTTGGAATTGTCTTATCCTTTTTATTATGAACTATAATTTGACAAGAATACAAACATGACAAAGACGGAGGCCCAAGTAACTCATCAGTTCTTTAGGATTGTGCATCTGGGGACCAATGGAAGCCAGTGCACTTCCTCCATTTAATCTCCGCTGTCCAAGATTGAATCTGCCATTTCAAAGATCAATAGCAGCGATAATAGCTCAGCTCTGGCTGCTGCTGTTAGAGGCAGTAGTTTGCTTATTAACACCACGTGTGGAGAGAGTGTAATGGGTACCCTGGGCAGCCGAGGCCGAGGTGTGCATCTTTCAACCCCCAATTCACTCTACAGGAAATGGGGGTCCTGTCTGGGTGTGTGTGTTGCTGCTATCTTGACGATATGCCTCTGCAGACCACATACTGCTGCATGACATGGGAGAACAGGAACAGATGGAATACTAATGCATAAGGGAGAACAGAGTCCATAAAAAAACTTGTTTTTACTTAACAACTGGACGAGAATTACCTTATTTTTTGTTTTATAGGATGTGCCGAATTATAAGGTGCATCCGAAATTTAGAGGAGACAATAGGAAAAAATAGTTTTTAACCCCTTCAGCCCCCAGCTTATTTTGACCTTACTGACCTCGCCATTTTGCGCAATTCTGACCACTGTCCCTTTATGAAGTTATAACTCTGGAACGCTTCAACGGATCCTAGCGATTCTGAGATAGTTTTTTCATGACATATTGTACTTCATGAAAGTGGTAAATTTAGGCCAATATTTTTTGCATTTATTTTTGAAAATTTCGTAAATTTGGCGAAAATTTTGAAAATTTTGCAATTTTCAAAATTTGAAATTTTATGCCCATAAATATGAGAGATATGTCACACAAAATAGTTACTAAATAACATTTCCCACATGTCTACTTTACACCAGCGCAATTTTCTAAACAAATTTTTATTTAGTTAGGAAGTTAGAAGGGGTCAAAGTTCATCAGCCATTTCTCATTTTTCCAACAAAATTTACAATAAAAAAATTTTTAGGGACCACATCACATTTGGAGTGACTTTGAGAGGCCTAGATGACAGAAAATACCCAAAAGTGACCGCATTCTAAAAACTGCACCCTTCACTTTACTCAATACCATAGCCAAGAAGTTTATTAACCCTTTAGGTGCTTCACAGGAATCAAAGCAATGTGGAAGGAAAAAATTAAAATTTTACTTGTTTACACAAATGTGTTACTTTAGCCATAAAAATTAGCATTTTCACAAGGGTATAAGGAAAAAATGTACCATAAAATTTATTGTGCAGCTTCTCCTGAGTACGCTGATATCTCATATGTGGTGAAAATCAAATGTATGGGCGCACGGCTCGGACGGCAAGAAGCGCCAATTGACTTCTCAAACTCAAAATTATCTGGAATCGTTAGCGGATGCCATGTTGCGTTTGGAGAGCCCCTGGGGTGCCAAAACAATGGAGCTTCCCCACAAGTGACCCCATTTTGGAAACTAGACCCCTCATGGAATTTATATAGATGTTTAGTGAGCACTTTGAGCCCCTGGAGGCTTCACAGAAGTTTATAATGTTGAGCCGTGAAAATCAAAAAAAACCTAAATTTTTACCACAAAATTGTTACTTCAACCAGGTATTTTATTTTTCACAAGGGTATCAGGAAAAAGTGCACCATCACATTTATTGTGCAATTTCTCCTGAGTACACAGATACATCATATGCGCTGGAAATCAAATGTTTGGGTGCACAGCAGGGCTTGGAAAGCAAGGAGCGCCATTTGACTTTTTGAACGGAAAATTAGCTCCAAAAGTCAAATGGCGCTCGATGACTGGCCGAAGTTTGAACAGTCTATCAAAATTTGGGTCATCGCAGGGAAGGCTGTCCGCATTGTCCCTAAAATGGAGAAACTTATGAACGGCCTCAAACCATTTGTGGGTCATGACCATGCCAAATATTGGAGTTTGATATAAAATATCAGTACTGCAGTATTGGCGAAATTCTGGTTTCTTCACAATCCCCATGTGAAGGACCAGGCCCCAATATTTCATCATTTCTACTGAGTCAATGGGACTCCAAGTACAGTCATATGAAAAAGTTTGGGCACCCCTATTAATGTTAACCTTTTTTCTTTATAACAATTTGGGGTTTTGCAACAGCTATTTCAGTTTCATATATCTAATAACTGATGGACTGAGTAATATTTCTGGATTGAAATGAGGTTTATTGTACTAACAGAATATGTGCAATCCACATTTAAACAAAATTTGTTATGGGCACCTCAACATAAAAGTGACATTAATATTTTGTAGATCCTCCTTTTGCAACAATAACAGCCTCTAGTCGCTTCCTGTAGCTTTTAATGAGTTCCAGGATCCTGGAACTTGACCATTCCTGTTTACAAAACAATTCCAGTTCAGTTAAGTTTGATGGTCGCCGGGCATGGACAGCACGCTTCATATCATCCCACAGATGTTCAATGATATTCAGGTCTGGGGACTGGGATGGCCATTCCAGATCATTGTAATTGTTCCTCTGCATGAATGCCTGAGTAGATTTGGAGCGGTGTTTTGGATCATTGTCTTGCTGAAATATCCATCCCCTGCGTAACTTCAGCTTTGTCACTGATTCTTGCACATTATTGTCAAGAATCAGCTGATACTGAGTTGAATCCATGCGACCCTCAACTTTAACAAGATTCCCGATGGCGAAATTGGCCACACAGCCCCAAAGCATGATGGAACCTCCACTTTGAGAGGCCTAGATGACAGAAAATACCCAAAAGTGACCGCATTCTAAAAACTGCACCCTTCACTTTACTCAATACCATAGCCAAGAAGTTTATTAACCCTTTAGGTGCTTCACAGGAATCAAAGCAATGTGGAAGGAAAAAATTAAAATTTTACTTGTTTACACAAATGTGTTACTTTAGCCATAAAAATTAGCATTTTCACAAGGGTATAAGGAAAAAATGTACCATAAAATTTATTGTGCAGCTTCTCCTGAGTACGCTGATATCTCATATGTGGTGAAAATCAAATGTATGGGCGCACGGCTCGGACGGCAAGAAGCGCCAATTGACTTCTCAAACTCAAAATTATCTGGAATCGTTAGCGGATGCCATGTTGCGTTTGGAGAGCCCCTGGGGTGCCAAAACAATGGAGCTTCCCCACAAGTGACCCCATTTTGGAAACTAGACCCCTCATGGAATTTATATAGATGTTTAGTGAGCACTTTGAGCCCCTGGAGGCTTCACAGAAGTTTATAATGTTGAGCCGTGAAAATAAAAAAAAACCTAAATTTTTACCACAAAATTGTTACTTCAACCAGGTATTTTATTTTTCACAAGGGTATCAGGAAAAAGTGCACCATCACATTTATTGTGCAATTTCTCCTGAGTACACAGATACATCATATGCGCTGGAAATCAAATGTTTGGGCGCACAGCAGGGCTTGGAAAGCAAGGAGCGCCATTTGACTTTTTGAACGGAAAATTAGCTCCAAAAGTCAAATGGCGCTCGATGACTGGCCGAAGTTTGAACAGTCTATCAAAATTTGGGTCATCGCAGGGAAGGCTGTCCGCATTGTCCCTAAAATGGAGAAACTTATGAACGGCCTCAAACCATTTGTGGGTCATGACCATGCCAAATATTGGAGTTTGATATAAAATATCAGTACTGCAGTATTGGCGAAATTCTGGTTTCTTCACAATCCCCATGTGAAGGACCAGGCCCCAATATTTCATCATTTCTACTGAGTCAATGGGACTCCAAGTACAGTCATATGAAAAAGTTTGGGCACCCCTATTAATGTTAACCTTTTTTCTTTATAACAGTTTGGGGTTTTGCAACAGCTATTTCAGTTTCATATATCTAATAACTGATGGACTGAGTAATATTTCTGGATTGAAATGAGGTTTATTGTACTAACAGAATATGTGCAATCCACATTTAAACAAAATTTGTTATGGGCACCTCAACATAAAAGTGACATTAATATTTTGTAGATCTTCCTTTTGCAACAATAACAGCCTCTAGTCGCTTCCTGTAGCTTTTAATGAGTTCCAGGATCCTGGAACTTGACCATTCCTGTTTACAAAACAATTCCAGTTCAGTTAAGTTTGATGGTCGCCGGGCATGGACAGCACGCTTCATATCATCCCACAGATGTTCAATGATATTCAGGTCTGGGGACTGGGATGGCCATTCCAGATCATTGTAATTGTTCCTCTGCATGAATGCCTGAGTAGATTTGGAGCGGTGTTTTGGATCATTGTCTTGCTGAAATATCCATCCCCTGCGTAACTTCAGCTTTGTCACTGATTCTTGCACATTATTGTCAAGAATCAGCTGATACTGAGTTGAATCCATGCGACCCTCAACTTTAACAAGATTCCCGATGCCGGAATTGGCCACACAGCCCCAAAGCATGATGGAACCTCCACTTTGAGAGGCCTAGATGACAGAAAATACCCAAAAGTGACCGCATTCTAAAAACTGCACCCTTCACTTTACTCAATACCATAGCCAAGAAGTTTATTAACCCTTTAGGTGCTTCACAGGAATCAAAGCAATGTGGAAGGAAAAAATTAAAATTTTACTTGTTTACACAAATGTGTTACTTTAGCCATAAAAATTAGCATTTTCACAAGGGTATAAGGAAAAAATGTACCATAAAATTTATTGTGCAGCTTCTCCTGAGTACGCTGATATCTCATATGTGGTGAAAATCAAATGTATGGGCGCACGGCTCGGACGGCAAGAAGCGCCAATTGACTTCTCAAACTCAAAATTATCTGGAATCGTTAGCGGATGCCATGTTGCGTTTGGAGAGCCCCTGGGGTGCCAAAACAATGGAGCTTCCCCACAAGTGACCCCATTTTGGAAACTAGACCCCTCATGGAATTTATATAGATGTTTAGTGAGCACTTTGAGCCCCTGGAGGCTTCACAGAAGTTTATAATGTTGAGCCGTGAAAATCAAAAAAACCTAAATTTTTACAACAAAATTGTTACTTCAACCAGGTATTTTATTTTTCACAAGGGTATCAGGAAAAAGTGCACCATCACATTTATTGTGCAATTTCTCCTGAGTACACAGATACATCATATGCGCTGGAAATCAAATGTTTGGGTGCACAGCAGGGCTTGGAAAGCAAGGAGCGCCATTTGACTTTTTGAACGGAAAATTAGCTCCAAAAGTCAAATGGCGCTCGATGACTGGCCGAAGTTTGAACAGTCTATCAAAATTTGGGTCATCGCAGGGAAGGCTGTCCGCATTGTCCCTAAAATGGAGAAACTTATGAACGGCCTCAAACCATTTGTGGGTCATGACCATGCCAAATATTGGAGTTTGATATAAAATATCAGTACTGCAGTATTGGCGAAATTCTGGTTTCTTCACAATCCCCATGTGAAGGACCAGGCCCCAATATTTCATCATTTCTACTGAGTCAATGGGACTCCAAGTACAGTCATATGAAAAAGTTTGGGCACCCCTATTAATGTTAACCTTTTTTCTTTATAACAATTTGGGGTTTTGCAACAGCTATTTCAGTTTCATATATCTAATAACTGATGGACTGAGTAATATTTCTGGATTGAAATGAGGTTTATTGTACTAACAGAATATGTGCAATCCACATTTAAACAAAATTTGTTATGGGCACCTCAACATAAAAGTGACATTAATATTTTGTAGATCCTCCTTTTGCAACAATAACAGCCTCTAGTCGCTTCCTGTAGCTTTTAATGAGTTCCAGGATCCTGGAACTTGACCATTCCTGTTTACAAAACAATTCCAGTTCAGTTAAGTTTGATGGTCGCCGGGCATGGACAGCACGCTTCATATCATCCCACAGATGTTCAATGATATTCAGGTCTGGGGACTGGGATGGCCATTCCAGATCATTGTAATTGTTCCTCTGCATGAATGCCTGAGTAGATTTGGAGCGGTGTTTTGGATCATTGTCTTGCTGAAATATCCATCCCCTGCGTAACTTCAGCTTTGTCACTGATTCTTGCACATTATTGTCAAGAATCAGCTGATACTGAGTTGAATCCATGCGACCCTCAACTTTAACAAGATTCCCGATGCCGGAATTGGCCACACAGCCCCAAAGCATGATGGAACCTCCACCAAATTTTACTGTGTTTAGCAAGTGCTTTTCTTGGAATGCCATGTTTTTTTGCCTCCATGCATAACGCCTTTTTGTATGACCAAACAACTCAATCTTTGTTTCATCAGTCCACAGGACCTTCTTTCAAAATTTAACTGGCTTGTCCAAATGTGCTTTTGCATACCTCTGGCGACTCTGTTTGTGGCGTGCTTGCAGAAACGGCTTCTTTCGCATCTCTCTCCCATACAGCTTCTCCTTGTGCAACGTGCGCTGTATTGTTCACCGATGCACATTGACACAATCTGCAGCAAGATGAAGCTGCAGGTCTTTGGAGGTGGTCTGTGGATTGCCCTTGACTGTTCTCACCATTCTTCTCTGCCTTTCTGATATTTTTCTTGGCCTGCCACTTCTGGGCTTAACAAGAACTGTAGCTGTGTTCTTCCATTTCCTTACTATGTTCCTCACAGTGGAAACTGACAGTTTAAATCTCTGAGACAACTTTTTGTATCTTTCCCCTGAACAACTATGTTGAATAATCTTTGTTTTCAGATCATTTGAGAGTTGTTTTGAGGAGCCCATGATGCCACTCTTCATAGGAGATTCAAATAGGAGAACAACTTTCAAGTGGCCACCTTAAATACCTTTTCTCATGATTGGATACACCTGCCTATGAAGTTCAAAGCTCAATGAGGTTACAAAACCAATTTAGTGCTTTAGTAAGTCAGTAAAAAGTAGTTAGGCGTGTTCAAATCAAGAAATTGATAAGGGTGCCCATACTTTTGCACCGGTCAAACTTTGTTTAAATGTGGATTGCACATTTTCTGTTAGTACAATAAACCTCATTTCAATCCAGAAATATTACTCAGTACATCAGTTATTAGATATAGGAAACTGAAATTGCTGGTGCAAAAACCCAAATTGTTATAAAGAAAAAAGGTTAACATTAATAGGGGTGCCCAAACTTTTACATATGACTGAATATGTATAACAAACCAGAAACTGGTTTTACTTATGACCACCTAACTCTTCTCATACTGGACTGTCTGTAGTTACCTAACTGAATGTAAACCATCAAGCAAATAAAACCACATTTAAAACATCCCAATGCTCGTATAACCATAAGATCTTCAAGGGGTTGTGGGCAACGTTTCCACTCCTTCACAAAACACAGCTCCTGAACTCCCTCCACACATTGGCACCCTAGCACTGATATACATGTATGTTATTTTACATAAAGATTATCTATTTTCTATTACAATCATAAAAAATTCCAAGTCTCAACATTTATTTAGTAACAAAAGCATTATTAATCAAATGGCTCTACATCTGTTGTACAGTCTTGTTTCTCTGCATAACAGGATAGTAAGCGGCCTGTGGGCAGTATGGAATCTTCATATGCCTGACCATCTGTGACATTTCATCCTATTGTGAGCGAGTTTGAGGAAGCCATATATTCACAGCTTGTTCTGTTAGAATGAAGAGTGTTTATTTAAACAATAATGTACATTTCCACTAAGTAAGCACCACGGATGGATGGCATATAAAAAATGCATTAATGTTTAGCAATGTTGTGTAATTAATTAACAACTAATGAACCCTTTATGTACGTATGTACTGATTTATGCAGATCTGTGATTATAAATGTTTCTCGTTTCATTTTTAAGTTTGAAGTTCTTAATAAAAAGTAACAGTCTAAAAGAAAAGACAATTCTCCCTCTAATAGAGCATACAGGTTACTAAATTCACACTGGGATGGAATCAGTACAGACATTTAAAGTTAAAATCCTGATCATCTGATATCCAGCAAATAAGTCTAGATTTCCACCAAGCCAATCAGTTGCCAGAATTAAGTGCATCAGTTTAACTGGCACTTTGAACAGCCTATTGCTTTATAAGACTCTTTTTACACTAGTGTCATAGCCATAAGTAACATCTAGATATGAGCGAATAGTCAAATATTCTGGTTCGGGTTCTTTGTAAACCTGGCCTGGAGGGAGTGGACCGACCCCTGTCCTGCACTCTAAAGGGGTTAATATGTTTCCATGCACATTTTGGGGGATAAATACCGTCCCTCACATATGATTCCCCTCACTGCCTCACACCCAAAGACTAATCTAGTAGAATCTTCACTCCCAAATCCAAATGCCCTTTTCTCCAGCCTGCTGAGATCCACAGTGTGCCTAATTCATAGCTAGCGTCCACATCTATGGAATTACTGTAGTGAGAAGAACCCACTTAATTTACTGGGTGTGTGTCTCCAGAAGTTCAGGATGGACACAATCTATAGGCACTAATAAGCACATCTGCAATTTTCAGTCCGAAAAATCCAGTCCTGGAAAATACCTCTGACACCAAAATAGTCACTACATACATAGATTAATTAATTGAGGGGTGTAATTTTCAAACTGGGATCAATTTTTATTTTTAAGCATGTCAGTGGCTCTTCAACTGGTGCCCACAATGTATTCCAGCAAAATCTGTGCTCCAAAAGTGCACATTCCCTTCCGAACTCTGCCATGTGACCAAACAGTAGTTTTTAACCACATATGGGGTATCGCAATATTCAGAAGAAAATTCTGTAGCAAACTGTTTGGTCAATTTTTACCCATTACCCCTTGTGAAAATGAAGAATTTACAAGATAACATTTTAGTTGTTATTTTTTTTTTTTATTTCCATGGCCTAATGTTATAAAATTCTGTGAGACACATGTGGGTTCATCACAATTGGATATCCAGAGCTTTATTTAAGAAAACCAAGAGATAGTGTTTGAAGTTGGCACCGTCCAGGGCACTTACCACTGAATATTCGGTGTTGACAAATCTTTTGGATTAATACAGAAACAGTTCTCCTTTTATGTTAGATGTTGTAACAGTTTATAAATTATAACCAATAGGTATATCTTATCTTGGTCAGTGGAATATTTGAGATATTAGTTAAACATAGTTTAAGTCTAGGTCCTATTAATACTAGAGATGAGCCGATCTTTTGAAATTTTCGAATTCGCCGACATCAGTAAATTTTCCCAAAAAATTGATTTAAATGAATAAAGTTACACCAAGTCTTCTAGGCATAAAATAAACCAGTTGGTGACATATTGCAACATCTTTTTCCATTTTTCAAGAACGACCTCTTTGAGAGCTTGGATGCTGGATGGAGAGTGATGACAACTTGTATCTTCAGACTCGGGTTTAGATCAGGAGACATACTTGGCCACTGAATCTCCTCCACCCTGTTCTTCAGAAATGTAACAGATGTGTGTTTTGGATAATTATCATGTTGTAAAAGTGCACGTCTACCAAAGGCACAGAGTGATGGTAGCTTCTTCTCTTTCAATGTAGAGGAGTACATCTGTGAAAGTAAGTTTAACGAAAACCTCAAAACCCCAATAAAAAAACCACTTTATTATTATATGATGAAAATACGACAAAAATCACACACAAAAAGGATATACCAAACCACAAAATATAAAAATCAGCATGTACCAGGAAACAAGTGTCCAAAACAAGTAAACATGTGCTAAGGGATATCCTAGAAAACTATAGGGGAATTTTTCCCTGCCTAACGAAGGAGGGTATGATACCTGAAGTTTTAGGGCACCCCATTCCACATTGGCTTGCCCTTTCCCTGTCCCTGCTGATAAAAGATAACATCAGTCTGCCATTAAAGATCATAACAATATATAATAGAACTGACTAGACTTATTGCCATAAAGACCGGGAGGAGATACGTAAAAAGTCCATCCTACCAAAAAGTCAAAAAGTAAGCTTGCAGCCATGGATCATTTGTCCCCAGGACCTTATGCCTTCTCCCCAGCCTCCTAATGAACCTTTAAACGGGAAGGGGAAATGCGTTGATGCAAGGCAAGGTTGTTAGACCTGCATCTTTACAGGGAAGTGATGATTTACTTCATTAACCCTTTTATGAGTGATTAACTTACTGGATCAGTGGCTACTGAAAAAAAATTGAAATTACATTCCTCTGCAGCGCTCGCTTTCAGTTATGCAGGGCGCTATTACAGTTTCCACTCACTAGATGGCGAGCCCACCATAATCACCCCTGCACATTGATTAACAGCCTTCTTTGCAGCAGCTCCTTGTGCAGTGTGTGTGTGTGTGCAGAGCAGCTGTCAATCAATGTGCATGTCAGAAATTATAGTGGGCTCACTATATCTGAAGTTTTATATCATTAGTGGAAATAACACGTTGCCTTTAAACTATAGTTGTCATTATAGAATCCGTGGAGGAGGCAAATATGAGTTTTATCAACTTTAGCCTACCGTGAGTGTTTGTAAACTTATTACTTCAACTTTGTTAGGTTGGCAGCTCTATTGATGACAGATTGAAGTTCATATAATGGACTGTCAGTAATAAATTACCAGATGAGAAATGATTAGGGACTGATAAGTGTTTTAGGAGTGTCAATTGTGAAATAAGGAATGTGAAATGTATTGTGGTGACAGGTTTTGTCAGTGGATAAATTGTGAAGGGCAGATCATTGTCAAACATAACCCAGAGACACTGGACATGGAGCTACTTTATGATGATTTATAAGCCAGAATCAGAGACAAATGTTAGGTTTAGCAAAGGTACAAGGAGCTCAGTTTATAAGATTTAGGTCCTGAATTCATCATTTGCAATTTTTAAGTCCTTTTTCTTTTTTGTCTTGTGGTATTTGTGGATGTATTTTTGTGCCAAATTACTCAAACTGGTGAGCATGGTTCATGACTTTTGCTCTCAACAAAAACAACAAATGAGGACGAATCACCGCAAGACACACTGTAAGGCTATGTGCCCATGGGACAACGTACCTATGGATTTTGCCGCGGAAAACCTGGGGATTTATCTGGATTTGCTAGATAAATCCGCAGGTTCTAGCAAGTACAGACACTCCCTCCCCATGTTATCCAATGAGATTTGGGGAGTGCTGTATCAATGGTGCGGTATGTGCGGCTGCAGAATATGCTGCGGATGTCCCGCAGCCGCACGTAACTGCATGTCAATTATTCATGCGGAAATATCTGTGGAATTCCCGCTCCTCCACTATGGAGTTACAGGGCGGAAATTCCGCAGGTATTTCCGCACTTGTCTCGCAGGTTTACCGCAACAACTCCACACATATATCGCAGCAATGGATATCTGCGAATTCCGAGGAGAAGCTGTGGTAAACCTGCAGACCAACCTGCGGAAAAGTCCGCGGGTACTTTGTCTCGTGCGCACATAGCCTAAGGCCTGTTTCAGACATGTCTTTCTGGTATGTATGTGACAGTTTTTATACGTACTAGAATCACTGACATACGCAGACCCATTAAGATCAATGGGTCTGCTTCCACATCAGTGATTTTTCACTGACCGTGTCTCCATGCGGCGTACATGCGTATCCGTGTGCTCCGCACGGAGACATGTTTGGTTTTTTCTGGTATCACTGATGTACCACAGACCACACTATGGTCTGATCCGTGAACCATGTACCAGAAAAACATGGACATTGAAAATAAAAAGCATTTTCAACTCACCTTCTCCAGCGTGCTCTGTGCAGACTCTGCTCTCTGCTTCTTCCTGGCCGGCTCATTATGGCATGCATATTTATGTATGCGGCTGTACTGCCCTGAGAGGGGCCCGGCCGCTTCCTCCGCTTGCTCGGGCCGAGCCGCTCGAGGTCCGTGCTAGGGTTGTCGGTGGCACGAGCGCCTCTGGACCGGGGGCCACGTCGCTCTTGTTAAGGGGAGGCTGTGTGGGGTTTGGATGGTCGTGTAACGGGTCGTGACGCCACCCACGGGTCGTGGTGATGGGGGATGCACCACCGCTGCGGCTGGAGTGATGGCGGGCTCGTCCGGGATTGGTGTTGCGGCCGCAGCTGAGATGTTAGCCCCTCCGTGTGTAGGGGCGGTGTGTCCCGGGGCCCCCAGTGGAGGACTGGAAGGGGGGTGATGTTGTCGTCGGGGTGCAGGGCGCCGTGCCGCGGTGTAGCGTCATGCCCGGATGGCACTGGTGTACTCACGATTGATTCACACTCAGAGTCATTGGTAAACCAAAGTTCGGTAGTGGTCGGTACCCGTGGCCGGCTGCTGATGTCCCCTGTGGGGTTGATGGTAGCCCCTTTTCCCGTGCACCTCTAGATGTTTGTGTTTTGGCCCCCCCTGCCTAAGCAGTGGTGGCCCGCTCCCCGGCGTTGAGCTGCCGGAGGAGCCCTCGGTTGCCCGCAGGCGCTGGCCCGTTGGCCCCTAGCGGTGGCGCTCACCCGGTCTCGGTGGGCTTTTGCCTTCTTTCGGGACTTTGGATGTGGATGAACCCGTGAGGTCCGGCCAACAATCAGCCAATTTGCCTATACTCAGTAGCTTCTAAGCTAGGTCTGGTTCTGAGTACCCTCCTGTTGGTGCTCCGGTACACAGTTGACTCCCCGGTTCGGGACTGGCGGGCTCCAACCCAGGCCCGGTCCATACGGTTCCGCCGGTTACTGTACCAGTACTCCTGCAGACGGCCACCACCGTCTGCCTGCCTGACGTTCTCTAAGGGGCCCAGGCTCCTACCCGGGTCCCTGACAGCTGCTCCTCTACCACTCACTGTCAACTCTAAACTTTATCTGTCTGAACTTCCTGCCCCAGGACAGTAGTCTCCTCGGTGGGTGTGCCTTTCCGCCTGACTCCGCCCACCTGGTGTGCTCTACTTGCCCTGAGGGAGGCATCAGGTCTCCCTTTTGGGTGACATGTGTGTGACCTCACAGGGGATGGGGGTGTGTGTGTATGAGATAGATGTTATTTACCTGTGACCCCTGGCCACTTGCAAGTTGTTCTCTCATTCGAATCTCCTATGAAGAGTGGCATCATGGGCTCCTCAAAACAACTCTCAAATGATCTGAAAACAAAGATTATTCAACATAGTTGTTCAGGGGAAGGATAGAAAAAGTTGTCTCAGAGATTTAAACTGTCAGTTTCCACTGTGAGGAACACAGTAAGGAAATGGAAGAACACAGGTAAAGTTCTTGTTAAGCCCAGAAGTGGCAGGCCAAGAAAAATATCAGAAAGGAAGAGAAGAAGAATGGTGAGAACAGTCAAGGACAATTCACAGACCACCTCCAAAGACCTGCAGCATCATCTTGCTGCAGATGGTGTCAATGTGCATCGGTCAACAATACAGCGCACATTGCACAAGGAAAAGTTGTATGGAAGATTGATGCGAAAGAATCCGTTTCTGCAAGTACGCCACAAACAGAGTCGCCTGTGGTATGCTAAAGCACATTTGGACAAGCCAGTTACATTTTGGAAGAAGGTCCTGTAGACTGATGAAACAAAGATTGAGTTGTTTGGTCATACAAAAAGGCAGGCAGTTTTAGTTACATGGGGGATGTATATTGCATCTCGATACGCAATACATGCACGTCATTGGTGTCCTGTGCGCGGATGGGGATTCCCACACCTAGTAGGGGTTAATTTACCCTATTGACTGAGTGGCTGATTCAGGCATTGGTAGTACCAGAGATCTTTACCATTTACTTGAGGTGCGCTGTGTGCTTGTCAGCTGCAATTCTGGTACACGCTGCATTGTGTGCCACTACACTACTAGTGCTCCCAAGTCACTCTATCCACGGCAATTTTGCTGCCCTACTTGTTTGCACTTTATCTCTCCCCTCTTTTTTACACTGTGTGTGGTTTTTATTATATACTGTATCTAATAAAGCTGTACTTTTAAATCTACTATTCGGAATATGACTCCATTCTTTTTGATTATTTGCTTGTTGGGAGTTTCCATATTTGAGTCTTTATGATGTATTGGATCTTTCTGATTACATTACTGTGGAACAAGGCCTGAAACCTTGTCCCTGGCTGGTCAATTGACAAGGCGCTTGAAACCTTCCTCGCCCTAGGGTTCAGGCACCCCGTCTGTGCACGGTCTCCGGACCGGATCCTGCTACGGTCCACTTTAGGATTCCCGCGACCGGATCTCCGTCGCCTGTGGTCCTGCTTGCCGTCTGCCACCTAGTCCGGTAGTCAAGGGGCCCCAACCCGACTCCGCTGTCACTTCACACTCCTCTACCGTCAATTGCTAGCACTGTTCTCAAGACTCAACTTCAACTCTCGTGTTCCCGCCCCTGACACCTCAGGACCAATAGGTTAGCGCTCCCATCCGCTTGGTCCTGCCCACTGGTGTGTCACTATTGTCATGGGGGGTGGCTAGGCTTTACTGGCTGGTGTTGTGCACCTGGGTGTGGGTTTTGTGTTGGTATGCCAAGGGGGATGGAGCATTGTACCTGAGAGATTTGTACAACCTCTGAGACTACCTGGTTTTGCCAGGGCGTCACATATCTATATATATATATATATATATATATATATATATATATATATATATGTGTCTGTCAATAAAAAGTACCATCAAGAGTATGGGTTAAAATATTAAAAATGTATAAAAACTTAAGCGGACCAGGAATATATATTTTTCTATAAATAAAATAACAACGAATGTGTGGGCGAGAAAACATTTGTCTTGACAAAATCGGACTTTTCTGTGTTCATTAAATGATTTATATTTCACCTTTGCAGCAACTTTATTTTCATAACCTAAACCAAATTTGGGAGGGTTTCAGCTTTCAAAAGAGTAATTTATAAAACCAATAGATGAATTTAATGTCAGGTTATAAGCTTTTATTTACATAACATGGATAAGCGACAGAACTTCTGTCAGGGAGTGTATGGTTTGGGTCACTGTCATGCTGGAAGACCCTTCTACGACCCATTTTTAATGTTCTGGCAGAGGTAAGGAGATTGTCACTCAGGATTTTACTGTACATGGCGCAATCCACTGTTTTATTGATGCAGTGAAGTAGTCCTGTGCCCTTTGCAGAGAAACACCCCCAAAACATAGTGTTTCCACCTAAATGCTTGACAGTGGGACAGTATTCTTTGGGTCATAGGCAGCATTTCTCTTTCTCCAAACACGGTAAGTTGAGTTAAGGCCAAAGAGCTCAATTTTTGTCTCATCTGACCACAGCACCTTCTCCCAATCACTCTCATAATCATCCAGGTGTTCATTGGCAAGCTTCAGATGGGCCAGCACATGAGCCTTCTTGTGCATTGGGACTTTGTGGGCACTGCAGGAATGTAAGCCATTATAATGTAATGTGTTACCAATGGTTTTCTTGGTAACAGTAGTCACAGCTGACTTGAGATCATTAACAAGTTCCCCTTGTGTAGTTTTAGGCTGATCTCTCACCTTCCTCAATATCTGGGATATCCCACGAGGTGAGATTTTGCATGGTGTCCCAGATCAATGTCAATTGACACTCATTTTGTACTTCTTCCATCCTCTTACTATTGCACCAACACTTGTATTCTTTTCTCCCAGCGTCTTACTTATGGTTTTGCAGCCCATTCCAGCCTTGTGCAGATCTATGATCTTGTCCTTGACATCCTTAGAAAACTCTTTGGTCTTGCCCATGTTGTAGAGGTTAGAGTCTGAATGATTAATCGAGTCTATGGACAGGAGTTTTTTTTATACAGGTGATAATTTAAGGCAGCTGTCTTTAATGCAGGTAACGAGTTGATTAGGAGCTAAGTGGTCTGTAGGAGCCAGAACTCTTAATGGTTGGTAGGGAATCAAATACTTATTTTCTCTGCAAAATGCAAATAAATTAATACAATTTATACAATGAAATTTTCTGGATTTAATTTAGAATATTCTATCTCTCACTGTTAACATTAACCTACCGTTAAAATTATAGACTATTCATGTCTTTGTCAATGGGCAAAGTTACAAAATCAGCAAGGGATCAAATAATTATTTCCTTCACTGTATGCTCAGCATAGAGGATAAATGTAGACTGATCCAAAATGTTCTGTATCCAAATCACCAGAAATACATACAACTCAAATGACAAAAACACAAGTCCCCACTCAGGACCAACATCTGTTAACAACAATATAGGGAGCTTCGCGATTTCACAGGCAGCACAAAGGCTCTGGAAAAATGACATGGCTCCTCACCCCCTTCAAGAAATAAATCCAGCAAAATCTGGGCTCCGAATTCTAAATGCCCCATTCCTTCTGAGACCTACAATGTGCTACATTGTTGTAGTGATGAGAGCCTGCTTAATTTACAGGGTGCAGGTTTCCAGAAGCAAGAGCTGAGCACGATTCACAGGCATTACAATGTACTAGGCACGGCAAGGACTTATTTGCAACTTTTAATTATGCAACATTCACTGTGTTTGACATTATGGGTATTTTCCAGACATGAACTCATCGTGTATCAATTATATACAGTAGGTACTCTGGAATCTGATAGCGTGGAATATAACGAAGCTGAGACAAGGGTTGGGTGAATACTCAGGATTAACAAATAATAAATACAGTGCAAATAACAGAATAACAGAATGCAACTACAATTATATGCAAGTGCAAACTGCACTAATACGTGAAAGTCCTCCTGACAGCATATGCAGTATTGCGCACAGAAAACAAGTGGTGAATGTCCAGAATAACATGCACAGCAAACAAGTGGTGGATGTCCAGAAATTATAGACATGAAGTTCAAGAGCAAGATGATGAAGAGACGAGGGCAAGAAAACACAAAAAGTTCCATGGAAACCCTGGACCTTACACATCGTTACACCTGTAGATGATCTCCCAGGGGGGTGGAATTTCCAAAATTTGCTCACTTGAAGGGATTTCTTCTGTTCTGGCACTTAGAAGCTCTGAAAATGGAGTTTGCAAACTATTCTAGGAAAATCTGTGCTCCAAAAATCAAATGATAATCACTGAAACGTCCTGGGTAGGGAAAATAGTCTCTTATAAAGCTCTTATTCCACCAAACGTTTTGTATATAGTGCGTTGTCTGCCCTTGACTATCCATAAACAAATATTGATTAAAATACAAGCACAGATCTCATCTTTTGTTTGGCAGGGGAAGGTTCCCAGAATCTCTAAACTTACCTTATTTAAGCATAAGAAAAATGGAGGTATTGGCTTGCCTAATATACAAGCCTATTATTTGACGAATTTGGTCAAGCAAACCCAAAACACATTACTGTATCATTTCAACAATAGTTGGATGTACATTGAGAAAGGCCTGTGCCATAATCATCATAAACGGGATGTGATCTTGTCATATTTAATAAAAAGAAACAAACGTTTAGTGGATAATCCGACTACCAAGGCAGAAATAAGAGCGTGGAGATTTCTGCAAGATATTTTATTACGCCAGGGCGAACCCCTCAGCGAGATTAGAGAGGTCTCGTTAGATTTATTAGAATTATTAATCCCACATATTAAACTAGATGGTTGGAAAAAGAAGGGAATTTTAAACATGTGTAATTTATTAAGAAATAATTCTCTTTTAGGATTTGAGGCTCTTGCTGAGGTATACCATCTGCCTGATACAGAAAAGATTAATTGGGTTAGGATAAGTGAATTCTTGGCAGATACAACAACTTCTGCCTTCAAGACTCCAAGATTACTGAATGTTCTTTTGCACAATCCGACTAATGAGATCTTCTGGAAAACTAATAACATTTACAGAATATTCAATGATGATCTCCAATTGACTAAATTACAGTATATGAAATCTTGGGAAAGAGATCTGGATTGCTCATTCTCGCTTAAACGATGGCAAACTTCCTTGAAACACACATATACGAATTGTGCTTGTGCTAATTTGCAGGAAACACACTATAAATTACTTAGTAGATGGTATTATACGCCTCAGAGATTAAATGTCATCTCATCCTCTAATTCAAGTCTTTGTTGGAGGGGTTGCTCCTTCCCTTCTTCACTTTGTACTATGCCTCAGGCCTGAAACACACATCCATGAAAAAACACGCAGGTGTGTTACGTCCATTTTTTGGGTCCATGTCCCATTTTTGTGTCCGTTTTTATGGTCCGTGTGGCATCTGTATTAACTGCGTATGCTAGCCGTGTGTGCGTGTGGAATGTCCGTGTGTGCGTGTGAAACTTAACTGACGTGTGTGTGTGTGCTGTCCGTGTGAAATGTCCGTGTGTGATGTAAAATGTAGTTGCTACATGTCGGCTGACAGCAGACAGCGACACGCGCTGAGAATGAACTCGGGTGAACTTCACCCGACTTCATTGTCATCCCGCGGCTCTGTCTGTGTCGCATCCTGATTAGCGGTCACCCGTGAAGGACTCACTGGTGACCGCTAATCCCCTGAGTGACTGAAGTGAGCAGCGCGATTAGTGCTGCCATCACTCAGGTTACCCCCGTGACCGCAACTCACCTGTGACTTCATCGCTGTCACTTGGGCGACTTGCTGTCACAGGTGGAGGATCCAGTGGTGGCCGCGAGCAACCTCAGTGACAGCCCAGCTGATCGCGCGGCTCACCTCAGTTGCTGCGTGGAGCTGTCAGGAGCGGCGGTGTTCTTCTGCAGCTCTTGTCACCTTCATGTAGCAGAGCTGGAAGCGATGCGGGACCTCCGTGGATTACGCTGGACATGGATGGGTATTTGGGGCATAATAAATTGGTGAACGCAGGTTTTTTGTAGTGTTTATTATTTCAAATAAAGGATTTTTTCACTGTGTGTGTTTATTTACTGTAACTTACAGATTAATCATTGGGGGTGTCTCATAGGTGCCTGCAATGATTAATCTAGGACTTATTGGCAACTATGGGCTGCCAATAACTCCTTATTACCCTAATTGCCAATGGACCAGGGGAAATCGGGAGAGCCGGGTAGAGTCCCAGAACTGTCGCATCTATTGTATGCGGCAATTCCGGGCGGCTGCTGGCTGATATTGTTAGGCTGGGGGGGGCTCCCCATAACAGGGAGCTCCCCATCCTGAGAATACCAGCCATCAGCCGTGTGACTTTACCCTGGCTGGTATCAAAATGGGGGGGACCGCACGTCGTTTTTTTTTAAATTATTTTTTTTTTTTTTACTGCACAGTATAGACCCGCCCACCGGTGGCTGTGATTGGTTGCAGTGAGACAGCTGTCACTCAGCGTGGGGGCGTGTCTCACTGCAACCAATCATAGGCGCCGGTGGGCGGGGAAAGCAGGGAATACAAGATTGATTAATGAGCAGCCGGCTATTTCAAAATAGTAAAAGCCGCCTGAGTTTATTGAACAGCCGTGCCGCGCCGCGCCGGTGATCGGGGAACGGTGAGAATGAGAGAGGGGGGAGACTGACTGACAGGTTAACATTAATAGGGGTGCCCAAACTTTTTCATATGACTGTATATGTAAACATCCTGAACACTGTTATAAAGCACAAAGCCATAAATAGCAGAAGTCAAAAAGTTAGTACACTCTCCATAGCATAAGACAACATACATGATATAACCCACAACATCTGATATAGTTCTATGGAGTATATGCATCAACCTAGTGCCAAGACAGACCAATATGGAAGCTTCCTTTAAGCTAATAAAGTGTCAGGATTACAAACCCAGATGGCGAACCACAAAGCCCAGCACCTCAAGAGGTGCTGGGCTTTGTGGTTCGCCATCTGGGTTAGTAATCAAATATTTGTTGAGCTGCTCCGCTTGACATTGCACTCGCACTTTACAAATCCATCTGTGTTTGGCTAGTAGGTCTGATGAAAATTGTGATTTTTCTATACCCAGAAGTTCATATATATTTGTAAAAACATTGAATTCCAAACAATGGCTTTACCACATCGCACCAGTTTGTTTTTGTATATTTTAATGGGGAAGGGTTTCTTTTAACCTGTGGGTACCAGCACTGTAAAATTCTTTTTGTAATGAATATATGATATATATATATGAAATAAAAATATAAAAACTTTTCAACCACATAGGTTGTTTGATAATTATTGAATCCCCTTTTGCAGTTTTTTTTTTCGGTTAATAAGTTCCAAATATGGTGAGATCTGCTATGCTTAATGCTTAGTTAGACATGGATTTCTATTTCCTTTTTTGGTTTAATCTTATGTGGGAAATGTTATTTATTAACCATTTTGTGTGGCATAAAAATTAAAAGTTTGAAAATTGCGAGATTTTCTAAATTTTCACCAAATTTTTGATATTTTTACAAATAATCATAAAAATATCATCCTAAATTTACCCCTATCAAAAAGTACAATATGTCCTGAAAAAAACAATCAGAATTACCAGGATCCGTTGAAGCATTTCTGAGTTATAAACTTTCAAAGGGACACTGGTCAGAATTGAAAAAAATTGGCCTGGTCGTGAAGGTGAAAACAGTCTTGGTGGTGAAGAGGTTAATCATCTTAAACAAGTATGGCTTATGGTTTAACAAGAAATGCAGATCGGAGTAAGAACGTGTAAGGTTTTTGTTTAAATAAAAAGCAAAGTCCTCTGAAGCTTATACATCTATTGTCAAGGAGACATTTTACACTAAATAGCTCACCTAGTGATGAAAGGAACAGAATGCAGAAATATTTGATTTGCAATGCTCTAAAATTTTCACTAGATGTCACCGTCAGACCACAAAAATTCTGAACTATCCAGTAGAAGGAGACTTGTGATTGGCAAAAGGCTGCTTTGTATCTTGGGGACTATGTCTGTCATCGCATATAGTGCACATATATATATTAAGTTTTGCTTAGTTTGGTATGTAATGAAAACCCTGTTCTCACCTTTTTAATTCATGCAGAGCACTTTATCCACTTAACACATTGAGGTTCATAAATTTATTGAATCAAATTGGTTTCAGAATAAAACTATGGGACAAATATGGTCCTTGAAGGGTTAATTACTGCCTTTAGAACTACAAGCTTTTTTTTTTCGTTTCTTTTGTTTTCATTGTAGCATTCCAACAAGCTTTAATATTTATATTTTTCCATCAATGTATTGTATTTTCTAAATTCTAAGACACACTGTTTTTCCCCCAAAACGGGGCGTAAATTGGGGATGCGTTTTAAAATGCGGATGTGGCTTACCGGGGCGGCGGTGGTGGAGCTGGGTCATAGGAGGCAGGGTCCGCGATACTGAGGGTGTCACTGCAGTGTCACCCCATCAGTGGGCGCTTGATCTGATTGCGGGCTCTATTGAATCGCCGGCGGTTGACGTGATTAACTTCAAGAAAATGGCTGCAGAGACGGCGCATGCGCAGATTGACACAATGGACTTCAAGAAAAAGGCCTTTCTGCACACGCGCTGCCTCTGCGTCCATTTTCTTTAAGTTCATAGTGTCAGCCGATTCAATAGAGCCCACAGTCAGATCAGGCGCCCTCCGCTGCATTGGCACCCTGTCCTGTGACCCTCCTGAGTCGCTCCACTGCAGTGACACCCCCACAGCATCGCTGGCAGATCAATGGCGCATGCTGCCACCCCCGAGGCCTCAGTATCATCGACCCTTCATCCACTGACCCTTCCTGACACAACACCCCCTCATCCGAGCCTGCAGCATCGCTGACCCTGCCTCCTGTGACCTTCCTGAGCCGCTCCATCACTGCCGCTCCCCCTGGTAAGCAGGTAGGATTAAGATGCACTAGGACAGTCATGGCGAACCTTTTACAGGCCGAGTGCACAAACTGTAGCCCTAAACCCATTTATTTTCCGAAGTGCCAACCAATCCTATTATGTAAATAGTTGATTTTAACCTTACCTTTGCAGTCTTCTCTTCAGCAGGGGGCATCACGCTCATGCATGCTTACCACACATTGAAGCTGAGCCCCTGCCCTTTCCAGACACAGCAGTTGGATTGATCTCTCTGGAAAAAAATTGCAGCATATTAGACAGAGATTTTACCCTGCAATCCACATCTACATTGCAAAGTCTGAACATCCTGAAATCCCATAAAGACGTGCGAGTTGCTCCCCTCCCCCTTCATTGTGTAGTTATGTCCCCCTTCCTGGGCCACTTCCTGGTAAACATGTCCCCCATCCTGATATATATTTCCTACATTCTGGTATATTAGTCGCCGTCATGGCCCCATTCCTAGAAAATGCCCTAAATTCTGGTAAATGTACCCCATCCTGGTAAATTTACCCCATCCTGGTAAATGTACCCCATCATTGTAAATGTATCCCATCCTGGCATGTTCCCCCATCCTGATAAAGGTTACCCTTCCTGCTAAATGTTCCCCATCCTGGCATTTTTCCTCATCCTGGCATGTTTCCCCCCATTCTGGTAAATGTATCCCCCATCCTGGTAAATGTACCCCTTCCTGCTAAATGTACCCCATCCTGGCATGTTTCCCCCCATCCTTGCAGCCATGTTTCCCCCCATCCTTGCAGTCATGTTGCCCCTCATCCTTGCAGCCATGTTTCCCCCCTTCCTTGCAGTCATGTTGCCCCCCATCCTTGCAGTCATGTTGCCCCCCATCCTTGCAGTCATGTTGTCCCCCATCCTTGCAGTCATGTTGCCCCCCATCCTTGCAGCCATGTTTCCCCCATCCTTGCAGCCATGTTTCCCCCATCCTTGCAACCATGTTTCCCCCATCCTTGCAGCCATGTTTCCTCCATCCTTGCAGCCATGTTTCCCCCATCCTTGCAGGTTTCTCTTCATCTTTGCACGTTTCCTCCATCCTTGCAGCCATGTATGCCCCGCGCTCTGTATGCCCCGTGCTCTGTATGCCCCATGCTCTGTATGCCCCGTGCTCTGCATGTATGCCCCGTGCTCTGTATGTTTCCCCCGTGCTCCCCATGCCCCGTGCTCCCATGTTTGCCCCGTGCTCCCATTTTTGCACCATGCTGGCTCTGTCCCCCGTGCTCCCATGTTTCCCCCGTGCTCCCCATGCCCCGTGCTCCCATGTTTGCCCCGTGCTGGCTCTGTCCCCCATGCTCCCATGTTTGCCCCGTGCTCCCATGTTTGCCCCGTGCTCCCATGTTTGCCCCGTGCTCCCATGTTTGCCCCGTGCTCCCATGTTTCCCCCGTGCTCCCCATGCCCTGTGTGCTCCATGTTTTCCCCGTGCTGGCTCTGTCCCCCATGCTCCCATGTTTCCCCCGTGCTCCCATGTTTGCCCCGTGCTGGCTCTGTCCCCCGTGCTCCCATGTTTGCCCCGTGCTGGCTCTGTCCCCCGTGCTCCCATGTTTGTCCCGTGCTGGCTCTGTCCCCCGTGCTCCCATGTTTCCCCCGTGCTCCCCATGCCCTGTGTGCTCCATGTTTGCCCCGTGCTGGCTCTGTCCCCCATGCTCCCATGTTTCCCCCGTGATCCCATGTTTGCCCCGTGCTGGCTCTGTCCACCGTGCTCCCATGTTTGCCCCGTGCTGGCTCTGTCCCCCGTGCTCCCATGTTTGCCCCGTGCTGGCTCTGTCCCCCGTGCTCCCATGTTTCCCCCGTGCTCCCCATGCCCCGTGCTCCCATGTTTGCCCCGTGCTGGCTCTGTTCCTCGTGCTCCCATGTTTCCCCCGTGCTCACCATACCCCGTGCTCCCATGTTTGCCCCGTGCTGGCTCTGTCCCCCGTGCTCCTATGTTTACCCCGTGCTCCCCATGTTTGCCCCGTGCTGGCTCTGTCCCCCACACCTTGGCACAGCTGCACACAGCTTTTAAAAATAAAAAAAAAAATCACCTTCCAGAACTCGCTCCTTTGCTGCGCGCCGCTGGGTCTTCAGTCACTTCAGTTCCCGCGCGGCCACAAGACGCCAGCGCCGCCTACTGACGCTCCTCCGTCTCCTAGGCAACAGGCCTGCAGCCCAGGAGAGGAGGCGTGTCAGAGCGAGGAGAAATGTCTCCTCTACTAAACACCACTTTGATCTGCAGGCGCAATCACACCAACAGATCAAAGTGGCTCAGTGTGGTGACAGCACGCGTGCCAGCAGAATGGGCTCTGCGTGCCTAGTCTGGCACGTGTGCCATAGGTTCGCCATCACTGCACTAAGATTATAAGAGGGACCCTCAGTTTAACATTAAAAATAATTTTTCCCTATTCTCCTCTAAATTTAGGATTCGTCTTATAATCTGGAGCATCTTATAAATCTTATAAAAAATATGGTAGCTATATGATGTTGTTGATTTTTTTTTTGGAATGAGTTATATTGGTCAGTGGAACCGCTTTGAGTATGTATAACTTATTACCTAACATTTTTTTACGCTTTATGGATAGATATAGAAAAAATACTGCAAAATGCATTTTTTTCTATTTAATGCTACTTACATGCTGCATAAAATAAGTGCTGACTTTATTGAGTTGGCCTTTAAGTGTGTGGCGGTACTACATGTAAATTATTTTATTTATGCTTCAAGGCTTTTCAACAATATATTCATTTTGGTAGAAAAAATATTTATTTTTGAATTCTCATATTCTGAGAACCATATATTTTAAAATTTCCCATCAATAAAGCAATATGAGGGCTTATCTCTTGTGTAATTAGTTTGTAATGGTAGAATTTTCTGGTATATAGGAATTTTTGATTACTTTTTATTACACTTTATGAGTGATGGTATGAACAGAAAAAAAATGTCATTTTTATTTTTCATTTTTTTTCATTATGCAGCTAAAATGTCATGTTAATTGTTACTGTGCAGATACAATAATGACAATACCAAATTATGCATTTCCCTTATAATTTACAACTTCTACACAAAAAAAAATAAGTAAAAGGAAGCTTTTTTTGGAGGGTTGCCATATTCTGTGACCTACATTTTTTGAGGTATAGCAAAACTTCATCCTAAAAATTACAGTGGGAAAGCCATATTAAGCAAGAAGGCCATCAATATGTATATTACGAAAAGTAAAATGGTAGAATGGTTATGGTATGGCTTAAACATTAAAACCTATTCGCAAAATAAACCAATTACAAAGGAGTGCATAAAAAGTAAACTTTGTTAATACATTAAAAAGTAATAATAATGGTGATAGCGTGAAAAACAGGAATTGAACACAAGGTGGCAGCACAAAACAACAGGAGGAGATGGAAACAATCCTCTAACAGGTAAATATAGTAAAGTGGAACACTTGAACTGCATACCATGGGACATTAGCTTTATATATAATCTTAGTACGTCCACTAACCCAAGGAAAGTAAATTGACTGTGCATAGGTGTATATGGGACACACCTGTAGGGATAGACTGGGCAGCAAGTGTATCAGGTAAGAACTAACCTGTAGACATCAACTCCTGTTGGAATGGAGCCAGGTCCCAACACGCATTTCGGCGTTTGCCTTCATCATGGGCATAGAGCCATACCGACAGGAGGTGTCCTTAAATGTAGGTGATAGCCAATCAGAATGTTAAATGGCATTAATGCCTGGTTGTGAGTGGCGCATGGGCTGATGCTCGGTGCCACGTAGCGCAGTCGCAAGGCACATCATCCCCAAGTTCAGAGGAGGCAACGCAACTGCCTCAGAATAAGTCACAGAGTAACATGACATATAGGTCATATGATGCTGCGACACAAGCAGGAGAGGCATGCAGCCACAGCTGAGAGGATAAAGACAAGCCCCGAGATGCCGCTGGTGTCTAAGGGCTGCGCATGCCACCAACCAGACAGCCAAAAATAGAAATGACTTGTTGATGGCCATTCGAGGGATTGACTACATCCTCTCAAATATTCGAGGAGGTAATGTAGCATGGAGACTCTCACAATGCGAGAGTAAATGGATCTGGACATTGGATTTAGTCTATGCAGGGGCAAAATAATTGGGGTCGCCATTGCAACCCGGCCCGGGGGTTCAGCGGCCCGAGAATCTCAGCCAGTGGAGCATCGGCAATGGCTGCAGGCCAGCACTGGCATCAGGCCCCTGCCGAGGATCGCACTTTCCATTGTATCGGCATAGCAGATACAATTGAAAGCAATGATGAGATGGAGCAGCGCGCTTCCTCTCTCATCATTCTCCTGCACTGTCTGTCTGCGCTCTGCCTGTGACATTACAACATAGCGGTGCGCGAAGGCGTCACCACTTGCTGAGATGTGCAGAGAGGCAAAATGGTTGAATGCGCTGAGGAGACCAGAGCAGCAGGGAACGAGGAGAAGGGCGTATGTACTTAATCATGGTGGCCAGAGGGTACATAATACGATATGGGGATGTATTATAATACATGGGGGACTATGGGAAGTGTATAATAATGTATGGTGACTATGGGAAGTGTATAATAATGTATGGGGACTATGGGGAGTGTATTATAATGTATGGAGGACTATGGGAAGTGTATTATAATGTATAGAGAACTATGGGGAGTGTATTATAATGTATGGAGAACTATGAGCAGTGTATTATAATGTATGGAGGGCTATGGGGAGTGTATTATAATGTATAAGGGCCATGGCGAGTGTATTATATTGTATGGAGAACTATGGGGAGTGTATTATAACATATGGAGGACTATGAGATGCATTATAATTAGGGATGATCGAATACCTCAAATATTCGGCTACTCCCATATTCGACGAATAGGTCGCCACTATTCGTCTATTTGCAAATATTCGATGCGCAATGTAAGTCTATGGGAAACCCGAATAGTTGCCGAATAGCAACTATAGACTTACATTGCGCATCGAATATTCGCATAGCAGCGACCCATTCATCGAATATTTGTGAAGCCGAATATTTGTGATATTCGATCATCCTAATTATAATATATATATATATATATATATATGTATATATATATATATATACACAGTACAGGTAGTCCTCGGGTTACAACGGTCTCGAGTTACATCGTTTCGTGGTTACGACGCTTTATACGACGCTCTAGTCCAGTGCTGTACAGAGGAAAACGAGTCTTCTGCACGCCATAACACCCTTCATTATGGCTCCCAAACATAAGCCAGACTCATCTGATACTCGCACCAGTATCTCCAGCACCTTCTGCAGCTGCCTCCCAAGCTAAGTGTTTGCAGTACTGTACTGTTATTATGGTACAGTACTTTATGAACGTATGGTCCAACTTACATCGAAATTCGGTTTACGACGCCGCGTAAGAACGGATCAACGTCATAAGTCGAGGACTACCTGTATATATACATATATTTATAAAATTATAATATTGGATACTGGAGTACGGGAAAGATGGGTGCTGAGGGAAGAGCCAAGTGTCAGTGTAATTATTCTATTCCAAAGGAGGGGGGGGGCCAGGTCCAAACTTTGCACCTGAACCCAATCAACTCTAGTTACGCCACTGAGTCTATCCAAAGGGTCTAAACGAACACCTCAGTTTCGCACCTTTCCTGTAGCTTATAATACTGTCTGCATTTTTTTTATGTACAATATATACATTTTATGTGTTACTTCTGATTTACAATTTATACATATTGGCTTTTATTCTCTTATTTTGTGTGCCTTTTATTTTTTTTTAGCACTTCGTGCTTTCTCATCTTGGTACATTACAGGGATTAGTAGTGACATTAGTTTGTTGTCTTGCACTGTTGTGTATACTAATGTAAGTTTTTTTCTTTCAGTATCCTCTCCTTCATAGCTCTTCTGTGGAGACAGTCTCTTTACTCACTGTGCTCTGATCCGTTTTTGTATAATATTTACCAAATGTATTTTTATTTTCATTTTTATTATCATCATTATTGTCGTATTTATGCTTTCTATGTTTTTCTTGTTAGTATTGCTATTCATCATAATTGCATTTATGAAACAAATAACAATACATTCCAGAATGTATTATACTCACCTGGGGGTGGTCCGGTCCCATGGATGTCACTGCTCTTGGTCCGGTGCCTTCTTCACCTTGTAGGATCACTGTCCTCTTGCCCAATCCCATGTGCATGACTATCTGCTACTACCCCCGGCTTTATTTTCGGGGTTGCCCTTGTTTTTGTCGAGTAATAATAGCTACGGTTGTATAAATAAAGATTGCAAATGGTGGTGCTGGAGCAACAGGGATGTTGCTTAATTGGTTTGTTTTTAAACATATAAAAGTGGGACAATTTGCCTAATAAAAGTGGATAGTCCTTTAGAAAGCCATAATATGATATCTAATATTTCTTAAAAAATAATTTTCTTACATGAACATATGTGCATGCAGTATACAGGTTTTCCATTAGGTGGTACTGTGCTACTAGATTTCTAGAAAGCTTTATTCTTCTATAGTGTGTACAGTCAGAATGTTCCTATTCTCTCATATATATACAAAAGTGACACTGCTTCCTGTTTGAAAGGCTAAATAAAACCGGCCCCATTTTCCAATGTACATAGGCAATTATAATTTTCTCTCTTTTATGTAAATTTATTTTGTTTTTATATTACAAAAACATTTTTTTTTATTTCGGATAAAGTCCAAATACAGTCCATTTAATTAGAGCTGATCAAATCTTTTAAAAATCAAATTTGCCAACTTTTTCCTAAAATTCGATTTGCGGTGAATAAATTTGTGACTAATCACAGATACTCTAATTGCCCTGAAAAGATGTGTATAACACTCTGACATCTCCTAGCACCGTATCCAAACTTTTTCAATCTATTTAATACAAGCCCATGTATAATAATGTCCAAGTGACCTCACAAAAGAAATGATAACATGATGCTAACCAGCAGACCATTTAAAAGTGAAAAATGCACTAAATGAATTTTCATCTTTTTAAAAATTAAGAAGTGGTCAAAAAATTGTTTTTCTTAGGCATTTGTAATCAGGCAAACCATTCTGTGCAGAACAGACTCACACTGATGGTGTCGCTGTTAGAGGTAACATTATCCTGTTGTAACTGAGATGACCGTGGCACAGTGGCTCACTGGTTAGCACTACAGCCTTGCAGCACTGGGGTCCTGGGTTCTAGTCCCACTAAGGATAACATCTGCTAGGAGTTTGTATGTTCTCCTCATGTTTGCGTGGGTTTCCTCCGGTTTCCTCCCATACTCCAAAAACATACTGATGGGGAATTTAGATTGTGAGCCCCAATGGGGGCAGTGTTGCCACTATATGTAAAGCCCTGTGGAATTAATAATGCTATATAAATGAATAAATATTATTATTCTTCCCCATAGAGGCAAAGGAGTCCAACTATGGCCTGAGTTTAGTGATGTTGGTGCTTCTGTTAATGGATCCCATATTCTTAGCAGTGTTATAAGTTTTCCTTCTTTTACACTACACCGTCTATTGTGTTGCCACTAATTCTTTTACTATGTCCCGGCAGCGATCACGCTTGCACATCTCCTCTACCTGCATTATTGCTAGCACATACCGCTACGTGCGATGTCAAGAAAAGCTTAGTGAAATTGCTTATGACAAATACATCATCAGACACTGATTTTAGATTTCTGTTTCCTATAAAAACTATTTTGCTGCCTTTCTTTTGTTTTCTATTACATTTGGAATGAAGAAAAAAAATAGGTAAATGTACAGTATTTTTCATTTTATAAGATGCATTAGATTATAAGACAAACCCCAAATTTGAAGAAAAAAAGGTAAAAGAAAAAAAAAAATATGGGGTCCGTATTATAATCCGGGGGGGGTCTTATCAGGGAGGGGGGCAGGGGTCACAGGAGCTAGGGGCGGTACTGGAGTACAGCGATGCTGCGAGTGGTATGGAGGGAGGCCCAGAAACTCACTGCAGGGCTGCTCTGCTCTGTGCGGGGCTGCTTTGCTCGGCGCAGCTCTGCTCTGTGCGCAGCTGCTTTGCTCTGCTCTGTGCAGGGCTTCTCTGCTCAGCTTTGTGCGGGGTTGCTCTGCTCGCTGTGGCTCTGCTCTGTGTGGGGTTGCTCTGCTTGCCACGGCTCTGCTCTGTGCCGGGTTGGTCTGCTCACCGCTGCTCTGTGCGGGGCTGCTCGCCGTGGCGGGTGGTAAAGCACCAGGCATTCTGAAGATGTTGGCAGTGAGGGCTTCTTCAAATAATGGTGGCCGGAGTCCATGCGTGCGCAGATGAGAGCTTGGGACGAGAGCTCCAAATGCGCATGTACTGATTCCATTATTTGAAGAAGCCCTCACTGCCGACATTTTCAGAACGGCCGGTGACTTAGCGCCTGCCGCGGCGAGCAGAGCCGCGGCGAGCAGAGCAGCCCCACACAGAGCAGCCCCGCACAGAGCAGAGCAGCCCTGCACAGAGCAGAGCCCCACCGCACAATGCAGAGCAAGCTGCACAGAGCCGAGCCGCACAATGCAGAGCCGCGCAACCTGATGCATAGAGCAGTGACCGCAGCACAGCATTGCCCTTGCTTTCTTTGACCCCTCTTCACCACCCCCCGCTAAGCTTCATTCAGATTTTAAGACGCACCCCTTATTTTCTTCCCAATTTTGTAGGAGGAAAAGTTTGTCTTATAATCCGAAAAATAGGGTAATTCAAATACAGTAAGACAGATCACACTGAGCCTGGTACTACGAGCACTGCTGCTGGCGCCTCCCATATATCTCTCACCCCATCAACTGTATCTCTGTATTGTTCCCAGAATAATACTCACATCTTCTTCAGCTGCAGCTATACAGTGTTGAGTATTTATTCAATATTTTAGAGCTTTCTCTTCCTATTTCTCTTGATGAGCTGTGATCTCTGATGCCGTGTCAATATCCTAAAAACACCAAAAATGGCTGCTGCATTCAATGCCTAGGCTTTTATACATGCTTTAACCCTCCAGACTATCTGAAATATACCATGTGATGTGATTGCTGTGAAGCGATGGACCGAGGACCCTCACTCTGCAGAGCAAATCAAGGGATCAGACAGACTTAACAGGTAAACCTAGAAGAAAATTTCATTATCAGGGTAAGAAACGGAAGCTGCAGAGCAGTGGCGGGATAGGGGCAAAAAGGAACAAACGGTAAAAGAGACAACTCCAGATACAATTGTGTATACTTTAGCTGAGGCGGACGGCCCAGGTCACCACAACTAGTACAGTAAGCAATACAGGTTCAAATAGCAATACAACGTTATGCACATATACAACACTAACCAATCCAACTCTATCCACTAATCTAGCTGGTCTCCTCAAAAGGAACCGTGCGAAAACCGCACTCGCACTATGGAGGCCTATACTGGTTCCCTATTGTCATGCTCCCGGTGTCCCAGCAGCGCTCCTTACCTACTGAGCCGGTCTCACCGTCCAGGCACCGCTCCGTAACCACTGAGCCAGTCACACCTGCGTCACGCCACCGCTCTGTACCCACTGGTCCAGCCTCGCCAGCGTACCGCCGCTCCTTCCTCACTGGTCCGGTCCATGCGTCCACCGGTCACGCCTGCCATTCCCGCTCATTCTTCCCAGAGTCCTGTTCCTGGTCTCAGGAGTCTGATTCTGACTAATGTTCTGTATAGGACCGGGCCGCGGCCACTCACCTGGTCTTATAGCCCCAGCACTGCTGCAACAGGAAATGACCTGAGGCTGTGCTGAGTATATAAGACTGGCCTCTCCATGTGGGCGGGGCCTGATCATCGTTTGTGTTTCTATGCCTTGTCTTGTGAGCTAGGTGCTCAGGTCTTTGTTCCTGTTTCCTATTACTGCCTTAAAGTACGCTGTGACCTTAGTGACCTGGTCCTGTCTTTGCTTCCTGATACCTGCACCCGTTCCTGCCACGTTAGTGCTCCAGCTACCGTGTACCCTGCCCTCCAGGTAGGGTGCTCGGTCCAGTGGATCCACTTCCTGGGCCTAGCAGTCCTCCCTGGCCCTCACACCTATACTCACGGCTCCATCCGCAGCAGCGTTCTGCTCTGGGGCTCATCAGTACGGTGGTGCGCACTTCACTCCATAGAGTGATGCAGGACTCCTTTCCCCAATTCCGCTGGACAGCTGGGCTCATCTGGCAGGCCAGAATCCAACTCACCTTTTTATGCACCCCTCAGCACGTCCTGGAATCCACAGTGAGTCACTTCCTGCTTCCTTCTTCACTACTTTCCGATCAGACCAACTCAGCTCCAGCAGTGGGGGGAGATCTGGTCCATACCATTATGCTCTGCTTATGAGCCAGTCTCTTAAAGCCACATTACAACAGAACACAGAAAGTACAGTGAAGTAACATTCTTAGTAGGGGCTGCACTCTCCTACAGCTGCAAGGCATTATGAGGAAGCCCATGCGGTAATGCCTGTGTCTTTTGAGACTGATGCAATCTTCTATAATGTGTAAAAAATAAAACGTGAATTTTTTGAGGCGATTTTATTAAGTTTTATCATCTAGCAATCGCCCCCCCCCCCATTCCATGGAAGTGTGTATGTGATTTGCTCCTCCTTCACCTGTGATGCCTCCACTTAGTGGGGGTTTATGTTACGAGGGGGACCCGGGGAAGCGTGCCAAGATGGGAAATGGACTGCTTCCGCCGGTCAAGGTCCACTGTGCGGTGTAAGGGACCGCCGCTATGGTGGGTGAAGAGTGAGCGGGTTGCTGCTAGCGATCGTCTGGAATGTCACAGACGATCTATGTACACCGATCTGCCCTAACCCCTGAGGGTTGTATGGCACAGATCTCACGGCTCGGTGTACCTGTTGCACGGGGAAGCACAGAGGTGCCCACGCACGTGTGCCAGTGGAAGTCACGAGAATATGGCACGAGGGTAGCACAGAGGTGCCCACGCACGTGTGCTTTCAATAACCAGGTGAGTCCAATGGAGACTTGAGGAGCTCACCTGGGACAGGAACACGGCCTGTTGACGGGGGTACTGCCGGAGCAGCAAGGCAGGAACACGGCCTGCAAACGAGGTACTGCCGGAGCAGCAAGGGCCAAGCCCACAAGAGACAGTAATGCCTGAGCAGTGGCGTGGCAGCACGCTGCCAGACATCCAAACATTGAAGGATGGTCGCGCGCCGCCATGATGGCAGGGGGAGCTTTTAAGGAGGTGCAGCTCCACCCGAGGGCGGGCGCGAGGCGGAGATGACGGACTTGACCCAATCAGGGTCCACGACGTCCCAGCCTGGCCAGTCAGGATTCACCACGTCACCAGCCTTGTCATCAAGCCGTGTGACGTCAGTGAGCGAATCAGGACCCACCACGCATTGCACATGCTCACCCTCCTGCCTCTGGGAAATAGAGGCGGGATCCTCGGTCTCACAATGTGCAGAGATAACGGGAATCTCACTGCTTCCCTGAGCAGTAAACCTCTGCACATTGCGCAGCCTCGCAGACCTTCGGGGCCGCTGAGCAGGAGAGTCTGCGGCAGGCCAGGAATGGGAGACCGCTTCACTCCTTGTAACAGGAGAACCACTAGGTGTCACCCTTCTGCTGCCTCTCTGAGAAGGTATCTCCTGCACACTGCGCAGTCTGGCAGACCTTCGGCGCTGCTGAGCAGGAGTGCTCGTGGCAGGCAAGGAATGGGAGACTGCCTCAGTCCTTGCCTCAGGAGAGCCACGAGATGTAACAGGTTTAGCTTTATCCTGGTAGAGTATTAGTTTTTGGCCTGGGCGATGTACACACTGCAGACCATCTTTGCTGTAAGTAATCTTCTATAATATGTAAAAATAAAACGTGAATTTTTTGAGGCGATTTTATTTTATTAAGAACTTCTCAATCATAGTTAAGTCCCTTATTGACATGACCAAGAAGGGTAATGACTTTTCCTTCTGGTCTTCTGTAAATTACTTTGCTGCTTTCAAGACAGCCTTCTATAAAGCTCTGGTCCTCAGTCAACCTGAGGTTGATCTGCCTTTTTGGTAAAGGTAGATGCTTCCTTTTTGGGGATTGATGCTCTTCAGTCACAAAAGAAAGACGATTACATTCATCCTTGGGGGGGTTTTCTTAGAAGATCTCCCAAACAGAGTCTATACTTTATCTGACAGTGAATGCCTGGCGTCTAAGAGAGCATTTGAGTGGAGACATTGGTTGGAGGACTGTAGACATAAGGTAATGGCCTTTACTGATCATAAAAACTTGCTGTATATTGACGCCGCAAAATGCTTATACATTAGAAAGGCCCGGTGAGCCCTTTTTTTTTGCTAGGTTTGATATTTTGTGACTTATCTCCCTGGATCTAAGAATATTCAGGCAGATGCTTTGTCATGTATCTTTGTTCCTAAATTGAGGGACAAAAATTGTGTCAAGAGTCTTAGGGGTACTTTGCACACTACGACATCGCAAGCCGATGCTTGCGATGCCGAGCGCGATAGTCCCCGCCCTCATCGCAGCAGCGATATCTTGTGATTGCTGCCGTAGAGAACATTATAGCTACGTCAGCTTCCCATGCACTCACCTGCTCTGCGACGTCGCTCTGGCCGGCGAACCGCCGCCTTACTAAGGGGGCGGGTCGTGCGGCATTACAGCGACGTCACACAGCAGGCGGCCAATAGAAGCGGAGGGGCGGGGATGAGCGGGACATAAACATCCCGCCCACCTCCTTCCTTCCACATAGCCGGCGTGAGCCGCGGTGACGCAGGTAGAAGAGGTTCCTCGCTCCTGCGGCTTCTCACACAGCGATGTGCGTTGCCGCAGGGGAACGAGGAACAACATCGTACCGTCACTGCAGCTACATTATAGAAATGTCGGACACTACACCGATGATACGATTATGACGCATTTGCGCTCAATATTCGTATCATAAAGGATTTACACACTACGATATCGACAGCGACGCCGGAAGTGCGTCACTTTCGATTTGACCCCACCGACATCGCACCTGCGATATTGTAGTGTGCAAAGTACCCCTTAGTGAAAGGATGGTGGTGGGTGCTCCAAGGATAGGCCTTGTGATATAGGAAGTGGTTGAAGAAGACCAAGCTTTGGGTGAGGGATTAAGTTCTTGTTTCCATTTAGACCACCAATACAAATAGGAAAGATATTCAGCAGTCTGTTTTGAATCAGAGTGACCAGTGAGGGGATAAGAATAGTCCTAAGATTAGACTTTCCAGAGGGGTGACTTAGAAACAAGAAATTGACCTTTAGGTGTAGAATTGGAAAAAGAAGAGGTAGAGGCAGGGATTTAGAAGTAAAGTAAAATTTAGTTTTGGATCAGCTGTTTAATGATTCAGAGCTAATAAGTATAGGTCACTTATCAGGGGCCACTGCTTTGTGCTTGCCCCCCAGGCAAAAATTCGCCAACCAGCCCCTAATTCCCAGCCAGGCTGTGTCAGACTGCCAGCGTCTGCAGCTCAGTACCGGCGTGTCGTGTATACTGCAGTGTCCTAGAAGCTCCTCCTGCTCTGTTGCTCCTCTCTCTGGCTCAACTTGCATGTGCCCCTGGCTGATGTAGCTTTACAGCCAGAGAGAGGAGCTTTGGAGGCAGGCTGGCAGGCGGCAGCTATTGGTGGTTGTATTGCTCACGGGCAGCTCAGCAAGGTGTCTGTACCTGGCAGAGACTCAAGCGGGTGCATTATACACAGTCACAAAACAGAAGCACAGCACTGCATAGGCTGGTCCTCGGCAGACGGAGCCTGGCCCGGTAATAGTCTACTTACTGGACCGGTAGATGTATAGCCTGGTTAGGATAAAGATTAATTCATAATGTGTATATATGCCTCTAGTAACTTGTATGCCGGCCCCCAGTAACTTATATGTACCCCCAGTAACTTGTATGTCCCCACCCAGACGTGCGCTGTTTATTATGTTAATATTTTATTGTATTTTTTCATCGCGTGGGGGGGCCCCATTCAAACTTTTGCTATGGGGCCCCATGATTTCTATGTATGTCCCTGTTAAGGGCTTAAAGGTTCAGCCACCTTGGCTAGAAAGCACACATAGAAAGTGCAGTGAAGCAGCAATGAGTGTATGAAACAAAATATCTATATATAACAGCCGTTGTGATCACTCATG
The DNA here is from genome assembly GCF_048569485.1 of Anomaloglossus baeobatrachus. Taxonomy (NCBI): domain Eukaryota; kingdom Metazoa; phylum Chordata; class Amphibia; order Anura; family Aromobatidae; genus Anomaloglossus; species Anomaloglossus baeobatrachus. Next base: position 123,963,554 of record NC_134358.1, read on the forward strand.
GTTTCTCGCTAATCCTGCCCCCCACATTACATCATGCGGCTCCGCCCCCCATCTATTACACACACAGCTCTGCTATATCCACACTCTAAATCCCTCCTGACCCCACACATAAACTTCACCTCATCCAGCATCATGACAACCAGCACAGCAAAGTCCTGCATACACTGAGGAACGGATCATATGACCCCTGACTCCTCCCCTCCATGTGACATCATCACAGGTCCTAAATGCACAGAAACAAATCCTGTTGTGTACATTGCAGACTCGGGGGAGAGCTGTATACCTTTGGGAGGAGAGCTGTATAACAGGGAGGTGAGCTGTATACCCTTGGGGGAAGAGAACTGTATATCCTTGGGGGGGGAAAGCTGCATACCCTTGGGGGGAGGGGAGCTGTATACCATTGGGGGGAGGGGAGCTGTATATCATTGGGGGGAGGAGAGCTCTATACCCTTGGGGGGAGGGGAGCTGTATACCCTTGAATGGAGAGCCGGAGGCCATTACATATACAGTATGTACAAAAAAGTGGGCCCTTGCTCATGTATAGGGGCCCATTACTAAAATTACAAAATTATTAACAGTATATACGTTTTAGAGAACATAAGTAGATATGTCCAAGGAACACGAGAAAACCAAGAGCACAGGGGAGGAAGGGTGATTGTGTCAATCCAAGTGGAATGAAATCAGATGCAGAGTCCACACTCCTGAATATGTATATAAAGGGAGGACCAATAGTCCTTCAATTCAAGGTCAATTGCTATCACGAGTAGCATCCAACATTTGTCCATGGTCGTGTTATAGAATAATGATGTAATCACCATGAAGCTTGGCTGGAAGACGAAACCCAGATGCAAACAGTCATAGAACAGGAGCCTAAAGGGGGCTTTGCACACTACAACATCGCAGGTGCGATGTCGGTGGGGTCAAATTGAAAATGACGTACTTCCGGCATCGCATGCGACATCGTAGTGTGTAAAGGCTCGATGATACGATTAACGAGCGCAAAAGCGTCATAATCGTATCATCGGTGCAGCGTCGGCGTAATCCATGATTACGCTGATGCGATGGTCCGATGTTGTTCCTCGTTCCTGTGGTAGCACACATCGCTGTGTGTGAAGCCGCAGGAGCGAGGAACATCTCCTACCGGCGTCACTGCAGCTTCCGTAGGATATGCGTAAGGAAGGAGGTGGGCGGGATGTTTACATCCCGCTCATCTCCGCCCCTCCGCTCCTATTGGCCGCCTGCCATGTGACGTCGCAGTGACGCCATACGACCCGCCCCCTTAATATAGAGGCGGGTCGCTGGCCAGAGCGACGGTCGCAGGACAGGTGAGTGCAAGTGAAGCTGCCGTAGCGATAATGTTCGCTACGGCAGTTATCACAAGGATATCGCCGCTGCGACGGGGGCGGGGACTATCGCGCTCGGCATCGCAGCATCGGCCTGCGATGTCGCAGCGTGCAAAGTGCCCCTTAGGAACAGATAAAAAAGCAGCCTGTAAGAGTTTGAAGTTGAGTAATACAGAAAAAATGCACCACATATACAAATAGATTAGCCTAAAAAAAGTGAATAGCAGTTCCTCATTTAGGCCATAAGGAGCCACTGTATGCAAATGAAAAATCCATTTAGATTCATTTTGTAGGAATCATTTATGGAAAAAAGCCACCTCTGCCATTGTTAATATGCTTTTATAACCCATGGACCTGTATATTATTGTAGCTGCCTTTAAGGCGTGCAAGAAAATGTTCTGCAACAGAGGTAATAGATTTACCTTTACTAACGTCAGAGTCAACAAGGTTAATGGTTGAAAGATGTTTCTATGTCCTCCTCCTCAATTCTGTGATGTCTGGGGCAAAATAGAGCACGGATGACATTTCTTGTCTTGCAATTGATATGATGTCATGCATGGGTTAGTCGAGTCCTGGAATTTTAAAAGAAATTTGGGATAGGATGTGTCGCGGGCGGCGGGACGCTGCGCTTGCTAACACTCGGGTCCGGCGCTGCTGCTGCTGCTGCTCGGGGGCTCGAGTGGTGGGCCGGATCCGGGGACTCGAGCGGCGCTCCTCGCCCGTGAGTGAAAAGGGGGTGGTTTGTTTGGGGATTTAGTCTGTGACGCCACCCACGGGTTGTGGTGAAGATGGGCACCACCGCTGCTGGTGACGGGAATCCCGGGAGCGATGGTAGGGAGCAGCTGGGATGTTATTTTCCCCCTCCGTGGGTAGGGGTTGGTGGTCCCGGGGCCCGGTGGTGTGACGAGGAGGCAGGGTTGGTGAGGTGCAGGGTTGCAGTGACCTGCGCGGCGCGGTGCCGGATGGCACGGGTGTACTCACTCAGCAAGAGATGCACAAAGTCCTCGGTAAACCAAACGGCTGGATGGACAGGTCCCGCAGCTGGCTGCTGTGTCTCTCCCCGGACAGGTGATGGTGGCTGTCTCTCCCTGCACCTTTGTGTACTGTGTTGACTCCAATGGCTTCCCAACGGTAGTCTGCTCCCCGGTGTATAGATACCGGAGGAGCCCGTTTTGCCCGCAGGTGCTGGCCCTTGGATTTCTAGCCGTTGGCGGTGGCTGTATATCCTCACGGTGTGAGCGGTTGCCTTCAATCGGGACTTAGTTGTCAAAGAACCCCGGGGGTTACTGTCACATTCGGATTTGACTATTGATGGCGGCTCCAAGCCTGGTCGGGGTCCAATGGCCCTGCCTGTCTGTGCTTAGCTTCACTCCGTTCCTCGGTCCGGTACCGGTGGGCCACCGCCCAGCCCCGGTCCTTACGGCTCTGCGGAGTTCCACCAACTCCTGCAGACGGCCACCACCGTCTGCCAACCTTGCTGTCAGTGCCTGGGCTCCGACCCAGACACCTCAAGTGTTTACTCCTCTCACTTTCACCTCCAAGACTCAACTGTCACTTTTCCCGCCTCCAGGCCTGTGAACTCCTCGGTGGGTGGGGCCTACCGCCTGGCTCCACCCCACCTGGTATGGACATCAGACCCTGTAGGGAGGCAACAAGGGTTTTGTGTCTGACTAATGTAACTGTCCGGGGGTGGGGGGGTGTGGTGTGTTTTGTCTGTGGCTACCTGGCTAGTCCAGGGCACCACATTCCCCCTTGGTGAAATGCAGACCGTCCGCAGGCTGCCCGTCCATCACTGGTTTTATTTTTCCAAACTGTAAAAATATAAATAACATGTAAACGGTAAACATATCAACATAAGCATTCTTCTGGTCACTTTAAACGTTGCACATATAAAACATTTTTGATACTGACGGACGGACGGATGTCTTCCGCTCTCCCACCCAAGCAACCTAGCTCTGATGCTGCCCCTAAGAAGTGGGCAGCACCCCTTGACCCCAGTCCAGGTTCAGGCTGCCCGAGCGGGAACGGGTACGGTAACTCGCACCCGACTGTCACTTCAGGGGACCCCACGTCCAGGGGGACCCCTGACCCCCGGAGGATCGCCACTGGTTACGGTAGTGGCGGGCCTGGGCCATCTCTTTCCTCCAGACCCGTCCTCCAAATCAGCCTCTCCGGAGGCGGCAACGGTATCCATCCCACAACATTATTTACAGGCCCACAAGTTCGTGGGTGGCCTGCCAATTCTCGGCCATGTTCATGAGGAGTTTCTCATGTGGGTATGGGGGGGTGAACTTATCAACAGGGACAACTCCAGTCCCAACGGGGACGGTTCTCTTCTCGGACGGTAATCAGGTGATTTTTCGGTTTGATTCATTTTGCTGAGGGTCCCAACGGGGGACAACAGGGTGCAACGGTGGACCGCTGCCTATTCCACTTCTTCCTCTGAGGTGGCCTCGCCCTCCGCCCCCAATATTGCAAACATACGGTGGCAGGCCTGGTGGGAGAGGGCCACCCGGTATCCATTCCCACTGCCGCGTGGGACATAGAAAGCTACTGGTGCACTGCCGTTGGTAAGACTCTCACCCGCCTCCTCGGACTCCGAGACCGGTTCTGTGTCAGCCCCCGAGCCGCTATCATCTGACTCCAGGGGGCTAATGGTGGGACCCGGCAGGACAGCAACGGTTTCTAGCTGAGCCCAGACTTGTGGTTCTTCAGTGGCAAGTGATCCGTCATAGATTGGTGTACGGAGGCCTGCCATCGGTTCTTCTAAGTCAACCACTCCAGCTATTGGTTGGCTGGCGTCCTCTTGGGCATCCAGGCCCTGGCGGGGCAGCACAGACTCCGCCACCTCCATTGGGGACGGTGGCCTGAGCGGAGCCGTATGGGTAGCCAGCACGGGTGATGGAGCGGGCTCTGCCGGGGCCAGATGTAGACCAGGTCCTTCAGCGGCCGGTCTCTCGGGGACATAAGGGCGTGGGTCACTCACCAGCTCCTCTAGCATGGCCTCTATTTCATGCGCCTGCACGACCGCAGCCAGCTCCTCCATCTCAGCGGTCCAGCGATCCAGCAGGTCCCGTACCTGGGCCCGGTTACAACAGCACAGCAGCATCACTTGGATTTTCAGCCACGTCGCCGTCCCGGGGGCAGGCTCCGGAGACCCGGGCCTCTCAGGTGGTGCGGACATGTTGCAAGCTGCTTCCAGGAACCGGGTATGTCGCAGAGTCCTGGCGTCCCCGCTTTTATGGCCTCGGTTACATTAGGCAGGTTTTCACCCGCCCCCCCTTGGTTCTCTTTAGCACTTCCGCTTGTTGGGGGCGGGACTTCACTTTCGCGCCTTCCCTGCTTGGGGAAGATGCTCGAACGGGAAATCTTCGCGCCAAAGATGGCGGCGCTTCAAATTTTTCGGCCGGACGCCGCCGGCGGAGACCACAAGGCGCACCTCTACCGGCAAGCAGATCGGCTCCATCCTGTTAGTGACGCCAAGTTGTCGCGGGCGGCGGGACGCTGCGCTCGCTAACGCTCGGGTCCGGCGCTGCTGCTGCTGCTCGGTGGTTCGAGCGGTGGGCCGGATCTGGGGACTCGAGCGGCGCTCCTCGCCCGTGAGTGAAAAGGGGGTGGTTTGTTTGGGGATTTAGTCCGTGACGCCACCCACGGGTTGTGGTGAAGATGGGCACCACCGCTGCTGTTGATGGGAATCCCGGGAGCGATGGTAGGGAGCAGCTGGGATGTTGGTTTCCTCCTCCATGGGTAGGGGTTGGTGGTCCCGGGGCCCGGTGGTGTGACGAGGAGGCAGGGTCGGTGAAGTGCAGGGTTGCAGGGAAAGCGCGGCGCGGTGCCGGATGGCACGGGTGTACTCACTCAGCAAGAGATGCACAAACAAACGGCTGGATGGACAGGTCCCGCAGCTGGCTGCTGTGTCTCTCTCCGGACAGGTGATGGTGGCTGTCTCTCCCTGCACCTTTGTGTACTGTGTTGACTCCAATGGCTTCCCAACGGTAGTCCGCTCCCCGGTGTATAGATACCGGAGGAGCCCGTTTTGCCCGCAGGTGCTGGCCCTTGGATTTCTAGCCGTTGGCGGTGGCTGTATATCCTCACGGTGTGAGCGGTTGCCTTCAATCGGGACTTGGTTGTTAGGGAACCCCGGGGGTTCCTGTCACATTCAGATTTGACTATTGACAGCGGCTCCAAGCCTGGTCGGGGTCCGATGGCCCTGCCTGTCTGTGCTTAGCTTCACTCCGTTCCTCGGTCCGGTACCGGTGGGCCACCGCCCAGCCCCGGTCCTTGCGGCTCTGCGGAGTTCCACCAACTTCTGCAGATGGCCACCACCGTCTGCCAATCTTGCAGTCAGTGCCTGGGCTCCGACCCAGACACCTCAAGTGTTTACTCCTCTCACTTTCACCTCCAAGACTTAACTGTCACTTTTCCCGCCTCCAGGCCTGTGAACTCCTCAGTGGGTGGGGCCAACCGTCTGGCTCCGCCCCACCATGTGTGGACATCAGACCCTGGAGGGAGGCAACAAGGGCTTTGTGTCTGACTAATGTAACTGTCCGGGGTGGGGGTGTGTGGTGTGTTTTGTCTGTGGCCACTTGGCTAGTCCAGGGCACCACAGATGCATGTAGTGGCCGATATTACAATCTCCGCAAGGGTATGAGCCCTTTAGAGACACACCTGTAGACTGTGAGTAGGCCTTGTGATATGACTCCCAGTCAGGAGATTCCGAAACGTCAGCAAAGGACACAAAAAATAAGCCCCAGATCCAGAAAAAATGAGAATATTCCAGGTCTTAGAAAAAAAAAACTTTTTTTGAAAAATGTCTGAATTTTTTTACCACTTAAAGCAAATGTCGCGGGCGGGGAGGACGCCGCCGCTGCGCGCTCGCTAACGCACGGGTCCGGCGCTGCTGCGGCTGCTGCTGCTCGGTGGCTCGAGCGGTGGGCCGGATCCGGGGACTCGAGCGGCGCTCCTCGCCCGTGAGTGAAAAGGGTGGTTGGTTTGGGGGATTTAGTCCGTGACGCCACCCACGGGTTGTGGTGAAGATGGGCACCACCGCTGCTGGTGACGGGGATCCCGGGAGCGATGGTAGGGAGCAGCTGGGGTGTTGTATCCCCCTCCGTCGGTAAGGGTCAGTGGTCCCGGGGCCCGGTGGTGTGACAGGGAGGCAGGGTTGGTGAGGTGCAGGGTTGCAGGGACAGCGTGGCGCAGTGCCGCATGGCACGGTTGTACTCACTCAGCAAGAGATGCACAAAGTCCTCGGTAAACCAAACGGCTGGATGGACGGGTCCCGCAGCCGGCTGCAGTGTCTCTCCCCGGACAAGTGATGGCGGCTGTCTTTCCCTGCACCTTAGTGTACTTGTTTGACTACGATGGATCCAAAACAGCTAAGCAAATAGTGTAAAAACTGTGGTAACAATTAAAATGTAACCTTTAATAGATAATTATTAAAAAGTACTAAACCACACAACAATTATGGTTGTAAAACCAACCCAATAAATGGAGCAGATGTGGGGCTCTTAGTATTACCAAATAAGGACAAACTTCACACAGAAGGGAGAAAAATCCTTCCCACCTTAGTGATGGTAATAAAGACAACAACAGTTGTCAAACACAATAAACAATATTGTAAGCAGTATTCAGCAGGGTCATGTAGACAACACTTACTGTAATCTCTATATACAATAAAGAAAAAAGACAAAGTTGTCTAATATATAGAGGGGGGGGCACACCGCTATAGCCTCACATTACCCCTCAATTGGCAACCATCTGACCTGATGTGCTCTCAGACCTCCCAACGCGTTTCATAATTTGCTTATTCCTCAGGGGACTATGGTCAAGAAACAGCTGCAAAGATGAGCAGAATGGTCAGGATAATATCTAAACACATAAGAAAAAGAGAGACATAGCGTATATTCAAAAAACCATATGTTTTTACCTTCAGAAAAAGACCTCCAGCATGTTGTGTCTGGGCCTGGCATAAGGCACCGGACTTTCAAAATTCCCGCCCTTAAATATCCTGTGGGTGTGTAGGGGACCGCCCGCTTAGGTTAATGAGGCTAATAGTGATTGCAAAACATGTGCAGGGAGATAACACTCCCCCTGAGTATGAACGCCCCTTGGCCACATGGGCAGGTTGAATAGGCATCCCCCAACAGAGAGCAAGGGACTTCCCTGAAAAAAAGTATCCCGGAGGTCCCCCCTCCTATGACGTAACCGCAGTAACGTGTAGTGTAACACCCCCCATGCGGCCGAGTCACGAGCCAAACTTTATGTTTGAAAAAATGACAGCCACGTCCCTTCAAGAAGTACTCTACCGCTCTCAAACCATCACTATGCACGATAGAGGAATACAACGCCTCCACATCAATTGAGCCCAAAATGGTGTTTTCATCGAGCACCACATCCTCAATCTTTCTTAAAAAATCGGTGGAGTCCAAAATGAATGAATTCAGAGCCCCCACAAATGGCTTAAGGATCTGATCCAGGTAAGTACCAATGTTCTGACAAAGGCCCCCAACCCCAGACACAATTGGTCTACCTTTAAGGGGGGTGAGGCCTTTGTGAACCTTGGGGAGGCAGTAGAAAGTGGCCAAGGTGGGATGTGCAGGAAACAGAAAATCATATTCGTTTTTGTCTATGAGTCTATCCTTCAAGCCCTCAGATAGAATTATTTTAAGTTCAGACTTAAATTCGTTGAGGGGGTTTACTCAGAAGTTTCTTATAATTATTCTTATCTTGAAGGATAGTTAAGGCCCCGTCACACTAAGCAACATCGCTAGCAACATCGCTGCTAACGAACAACTTTTGTGATGTAACAGCGATGTTGCTAGTGATGTTGCTTAGTGTGACATCCAGCAACAACCTGGCCCCTGCTGTGAGGTCGTTGGTTGTTGCTGAATGTCCTGGGCCATTTTTTAGTTGTTGCTGTCCCGCTGTGAAGCACAGATTGCTGTGTGTGACAGCGAGACAGCAACAACTAAATGTGCAGGCAGCAGGAGCCGGCTTCTGCGGACACTGGTAACCACGGTAAACATCGGGTAACCAAGAAGCCCTGTCCTTGGTTACCCGATATTTACCTTCGTTACCAGCTTCCTCCGCTCTCACTGTCAGTGCCGGCTCCTGCTTCTTGCACATGTAGCTACAGCACACATCGGGTAATTAACCCAATGTGTGCTGTAACTAGGAGAGCAGGGAGCCAGCGCTAAGCAGTGTGCGCTGCTCCCTGCTCTGTGCACATGTAGCTGCAGCACACATCGGGTAATTAACCCGATGTGTGCTGTAACTAAGAGAGCAGGGAGCCAGCGCTCAGTGTGCGCTGCTCCCTGCTCTGTGCACATGTAGCTGCAGCACACATCTGGTAATTAACCCGATGTGTGCTGTAACTAGGAGAGCAGGGAGCCAGCGCTAAGCGGTGTGCGCTGCTCTCTGCTCTCTGCACGTGTAGCTGCGTGCACTGGTAACCAAGGTAAATATCAGGTTGGTTACCCAATATTTACCTTAGTTACCAAGCGCAGCATCTTCCACGCGGCGCTGCTGGCTGGGGGCTGGGACACTGGTTGCTGGTGAGCTCACCAGCAACTCGTGTAGCCACGCTCCAGCGATCCCTGCCAGGTCAGGTTGCTGGTGGGATCGCTGGAGCGTCGCAGTGTGACATCTCACCAGCGACCTCCTTGCAACTTACCAGCGATCCCTATCAGGTTGGATCGTTGTTGGGATCGCTGGTAAGTTGTTTAGTGTGACTGGGCCTTAAGACACATCTCCTTATAATGTTCTACGTCCTGCACCACAATATTGCCCCCCTTATCGGAGCTTTTTATAATGATTGAACGATCACGTTCAAGGGTCTGGAGGGCCGTCATTTCAGATTTAGTCAAATTAAACGTCTTGTGTTTCTTTTTACAAGCCAATGACTCAAAGTCCTTTGAGACCTGCTCCACAAAGACGTCAATAGTGGACTGATCAAATAAGTTGGGAGGCATACGGCTGCTCTTATTTTTCAAAGAGGTGAAAGGACCTTCACCACAAAGATTCGGATCTGGGTCCGATAAATGATATAGCAGGCGTATATCCCCCGACAAGGTCTCAGGCACCCCCAACTCCTTACTCGCGCGTTTCTCTTCTTTTACAAAATTTTTGTGCCACTTCAGTTTCCTGGCAAACAGGTGTAAATCTTTAATGCCTTCAAAAAGTTGGAAATCTGACGTGGGGACAAACGAAAGGCCTTTGCTGAGCACACACATCTCTTCGGTGGTTAAGACGCACGAGGATAGATTCAAGACCTGTGGTTGTCTGTTTGATTGGACGCTCGGGATTGACTCCGCAGATAGTACCCCTTGTCTAAAAAACGAGCTCCTGAATTCTCGCTGTGAAAACCTCTGCCCCTTCCTCTTCCCCCTCGACCACGCTGTCTCCCTCTGGAGTTCGTATTACGCTTCTCGTTGTCCGAAGCTTCAGTGTCGGTAGACGAGAAGTCTGTTTCGAGATTTGCAGGGGTGTTCCTAGAAGTGGAAAAAAGGTAGGCCCTCCTATCCTTGAACTCCTGCAAATCTCTTACAAAATATCTGTGTTTGCGCTCTTTTAAGTGATACTGGAATCTTTCCAATTGCCCCTGTAAAGATGTCTCTTTTGAGGCAAAATCTGGTTCACTTGAGAACTTCTTTGTAATTTCAATTTGTTCTTTTAGTTGTACCGAAAGAACAGACAGAGTCGCCTTCTCCTCTTCCAACAAAAGTTTCATAAACTGTATGGAACTATTGGTGGCTTCCCTTTCCCATTTGTCGAGAAGGGTAGAGTTCTTATATCGCAGGCCTGGGAGAAGAGAGATTCTGAGATGGCGGGGAACTATCTCAGCTTTAATATAATTTTCAAAGCTTCGAACTTCCCACCAAGAAGTGATTTGGTTTTTATAAACTCTAGTGAGCTCTTTAAAGGCAGCCGTATATGTGGGGGTATATTTTGGTTGCAAAAAACGTTTTTCGGAAAAAATGTCCTTAGCCTCCTGGACCCAACTACCAGTATCAAGGCCAGTTGTGAGGAAGCCTGCCATTCCAATAGTTATAGGCAAATTAATTAATTGGTGTCGTTTGCTTCACAATAGTATTCAAAACAGCTAAGCAAATAGTGTAAAAACTGTGGTAACAATTAAAATGTAACCTTTAATAGATAATTATTAAAAAGTATTAAACCACACAACAATTATGGTTGTAAAACCAACCCAATAAATGGAGCAGATGTCGGGCTCTTAGTAGAGTTGAGCGCGGTTCGCGGTTCGTGGTTCTCCAGTTCTAGGCTCGAGTGATTTTGGGGGTTGTTCGAGATCGAACTAGAACTCGAGCTTTTTGCAAAAGCTCGATAGTTCTAGATACGTTCGAGAACGGTTCTAGCAGCAAAAAGCAGGGCTTTTACAGCTACAGTATGCAGGAGCCATCGCTGGCAGCCTGCCAGAAGCTGGTAACCAAGATAAACATCGGGTATCCAAGCAAAGCGCTTTGATTAGTAACCCGATGTTTATCCTAGTTACGTGCAGGAAGCCCACACTTCCCCGCTCAGCTCGCTCCACCCCCTCCTGCCCGCGGCATGTACACACGTACACACACACACACACACACACACACACACACACACTCACATACACACACACACACACACACACACACACATGGTCCCGCTCGGCTTACCTGCGGTGATGAAGTCCCGCCATCCCGACCTCAGCGCTGTCACTGTCCTCCATGGCCGCCGCTTGTCACATCACCTCTCGCTTCCGACCCGAGACTGACTAGCGGTGACGTCACGGGCCTCTCGCGATACTTGGTGTGAAGACGCCGTTCATTGAACTCAGTGACAGAGGCTGTCAGTGTGCTGGAGATCAGCGCAGGTAATGTACCTCGCTGACAGCAACACTTGTCATGCCCTGCAGTGACCTGGGCTGACCCATTGATGTTAGCTCAGGTCACTGCATTGCTCTCCCAGCCAATGGGGAACATCCTGCTCTTCATTGACTGGGACAGTGTGGATCGTCATGGCAACCCCTTGGATTACAGCAGACCTGGATTTGTTTTTCATTCTAATAAATTGGTTAAAGAGGGAATGTTTTGGGGAGTGTTTTTTCAAATAAAAATGTGTTTGTCGTCTATTTTTTTTATTACTGACTGGGTTGATGATGTCGAGTATCTGATAGACGCCTGACCTCACACACCCCAGGGCTTGATGCCAGGTGACATTACACATCTGGTATTAACTCCATATATTACCCCGTTTGCCACCGCACCAGGGCGCGGGATGAGCTGGGGCGAAGCACCAGGATTGGCGCATCTAATGGATGCGCCACTTCTGGGGCGGCTGCGGCCTGCTATTTTTAGGCTGGGGAGAGTCCAATAACCATGGACCTCCCTAGTCTGAGAATATCAGGCCCCAGCTGTCTGCTTTACCTTGGCTGGTGATCCAATTTTGGGGGACCCCTACGTGTTGTTTTTTTTAAATTATTTATTTAATTTAAAATAACAGCGTGGGGTGCCCTCAGTTTTGGATTACCAGCCAAGGTGAGGTTGCCAGCTGTGGTCTGCAGGCTGTAGCCGTCTGCTTTACCCTAGCTGGCTACAAAACTAGGGGGAACCCTACGTCATTTTTTTTTCATTTTTTTGGCTAAATACAAAGCTAAGCACCCCTTAGTGCCACATAAAAGGCACCAAAGGGTGCTCCACTTTTTCTCCACTTTTTCTCCACTTTTTCTCCATTTTTTTCTCCACTTTTTCTCCACTTTTTCTCCACTTTTTCTCCATTTTTTTCTCCACTTTTTCTCCACTTTTTTCTCCACTTTTTCTCCACTTTTTCTCCACTTTTTCTCCATTTTTTCTCCACTTTTTCCTCCACTTTTTCTCCACTTTTTCTCCACTTTTTCTCCATTTTTTTCTCCACTTTTTCTCCACTTTTTCTCCACTTTTTCTCCACTTTTTCTCCATTTTTTCTCCACTTTTTCTCCACTTTTTCTCCATTTTTACTCCACTTTTTCTCCACTTTTTCTCCATTTTTTTCTCCACTTTTTCTCCATTTTTTTCTCCACTTTTTCTCCACTTTTTTCTCCACTTTTTCTCCACTTTTTCTCCACTTTTTCTCCATTTTTTCTCCACTTTTTCTCCACTTTTTCTCCATTTTTTCTCCACTTTTTCTCCACTTTTTCTCCACTTTTTCTCCATTTTTTCTCCACTTTTTCTCCACTTTTTCTCCATTTTTTCTCCACTTTTTCTCCACTTTTTCTCCATTTTTACTCTACTTTTTCTCCACTTTTTCTCCATTTTTTTTCTCCACTTTTTCTTCACTTTTTATCCATTTTTTCTCCACTTTTTCTCCACTTTTTTCTCCACTTTTTCTCCACTTTTTCTCCACTTTTTCTCCACTTTTTCTCCACTTTTTTCTCCACTTTTTCTCCACTTTTTCTCCATTTTTACTCCACTTTTTCTCCACTTTTTTCTTTACTTTTTCTCCACTTTTTCTCCACTTTTTCTCCATTTTTACTCCACTTTTTCTCCACTTTTTCTCCACTTTTTCTCCACTTTTTCTCCATTTTTACTCCACTTTTTCTCCACTTTTTTCTCCACTTTTTCTCCACTTTTTCTCCACTTTTTCTCCATTTTTTCTCCACTTTTTCTCCACTTTTTCTCCACTTTTTCTCCATTTTTTTCTCCACTTTTTCTCCACTTTTTCTACATTTTTTTCTACATTTTTTCTCCACTTTTTCTCCATTTTTACTCCACTTTTTCTCCACTTTTTCTCCACTTTTTCTCCACTTTTTCTCCATTTTTTCTCCACTTTTTCTCCACTTTTTATCCACTTTTTCTCCACTTTTTCTCCACTTTTTCTACATTTTTTTCTCCATTTTTTCTCCACTTTTTCTCCATTTTCACTCCACTTTTTCTCCACTTTTTCTCCACTTTTTCTCCATTTTTTCTCCACTTTTTATCCACTTTTTCTCCACTTTTTCTCCACTTTTTCTCCACTTTTTCTCCATTTTTTTCTCCACTTTTTCTCCACTTTTTCTACATTTTTTTCTCCATTTTTTCTCCACTTTTTCTCCATTTTTACTCCACTTTTTCTCCACTTTTTCTCCATTTTTTTCTCCACTTTTTCTCCATTTTTTTCTCCACTTTTTCTCCACTTTTTCTCCACTTTTTCTCCATTTTTTCTCCACTTTTTCTCCACTTTTTATCCACTTTTTCTCCACTTTTTCTCCACTTTTTCTACATTTTTTTCTCCATTTTTTCTCCACTTTTTCTCCATTTTCACTCCAGTTTTTCTCCACTTTTTCTCCACTTTTTCTCCGTTCTTTTTCTATGGTCAGTCTACCCATTAGCTCTGCCATGCATACTGTAGCTCTACACCTACTGCACATGTTACTTTATGATTGACATCTCTTTCGTACCAGAGCTGTCTAAGCCTACTCTGACCCCATATTTGTCATTACTATATTGTCCTTGTACTGTATTATGACATTTGTATCATGTGTTTCATTTCTTGCTGTGTTGCAATTTTTTTGCTGCATCCCAATTGTACCTCTACATTGTTCGAGTTTATGTTATTGTTCTCTCACTCTTATGTGATACTGATTATTGTCATTTTTCATGATTACAAGCAGATAAGTCCAATCTGACGAAGGCTCAGGCCGAAACGTCATTTGTAACTTGTTTTGGACAAAAACATATATGCTTATGAAAAATTTTTTTTCTTAATACGGACCAATAAAGAGTGATTTTGCATTACTATCCGTTGTGACTTACTGACTTAGTCTGGGAGATTTAGAGTGCCGAGGTTACTCACTAATTTTATCTATTATTACCTCTGAGCACCTATATACCAGTGAGCAGAGCTTCCTCTACAGTAGTTCTCCTGATTAGGCATGCCCTTACCTCATGAGCAGGGCATTGCAGCTTTGGTAGCAACCATTACGACATGGACTCTGCTGCTGTGGACCCGGGGAGAGTGAGTGCAGATTCATTGCACCCACACTCCTCACATGAAGGGTCCGCACTCCTAGAAAATGGGGGATACGTTCCCTGAGTGTCTCTTCCCCCATATTCTAGACGGTCCAGAGTCGTCGTGGGACCCCTTTATTTTTTTTCTTACAATAAATTGGTGAAAGAGGAAATGTTTTGGGGACTGTTTTTTCAAATAAATTTCTTTTGTCGATTTTTTTTTTTTTTTGTTAGTACTGACAGTTTATGATGTTGGGTATCTAATAGACGCCATGACATCACAAACTGCTGGGCTTGATCTCAGGTGACTTTACAGCTAGTATCAACCCGATTTATTACCCCGTTTGCCAGTGCACCAGGGCACGGGATGAGCTGGGGTGAAGCGCCAGGATTGGCGCATCTAGTGGATGCGCCACATCTGGGGTGCCTGCGGCCTGCTATTTTTAGGCTGTGAAGGCCCAATAACTATGGACCTTCCCACCCTGAGAATACCAGACCACAGCTGTCCGCTTTACCTTGGCTGGTGATCCAATTTGGGGGGGACCCTACTTTTTTTGTGTAATTATTAATATTTATAAAATAATTATAAAAAAGAGCCTGAGGGGACCTTCACTTTGGATCCCCAACCACGGTAAAGCTGCCAGCTGTGGTTTTCAGGCTACAGCCGTCTGCTTTACCCTAGCTGGCTATCAAAAATGGGGGGACCCAACGTCATTTTTTTTTTTAACTATTTTTTAAATAGAAAAAATTAATGGGCTTCCCTATATTTTGATTGCCAACCAAGGTAACAGCAGGCAGATGGGGGTGGCAACCCATAGCTGTCTGCTTTATCTGCTGAGAATCAAAAATACCGCGGAGCGCTACGTCATTTTTTTAAAGATTTATTTTTACAGCACTGTGATGTCCAGCAATCAAAATACAGGGAAGCCCATTTTATTTTTAGTTATTTAAATAAATAATTAAAAAAAATATATATGGGCTCCCGCTGCATTTTTTGTATTGCTAGCTAAGGGTAATCCAAGCAGCTACTGGCTGCTAACCCCCACTGCTTGGTGTTACCTTCACTGGCAATGGAAAATCCAGGGAAGCATTTTTTATTTTTTTTGCCAAAAAACTACAAAAAAAGGACGTGAGCTTCGCCATATTTTTGTATGCTAGCCAGGTACAGCAGGCAGGTGCTGGAAGAGTTGGATACAGCGCCAGAAGATGGCGCTTCTATGAAAGTGCCATTTTCTGAGGCGGCTGCAGACTGCAATTCGCAGCAGTGGGGCCCAGAAAGCTCAGGCCAACCTGTGCTGCGGATTCCAATCCCCAGCTGCCTAGTTGTACCTGGCTGGACACAAAAATGGGGCGAAGCCTACGTCATTTGTTTTCTAATTATTTCATGAAATTCATGAAATAATAAAAAAAGGGCTTCCCTTTGTTTTTGGTTCCCAGCCGGGTACAAATAGGCAACTGGGGGTTGGGGGCAGCCGTACCTGCCTGCTGTACCTGGCTAGCATACAAAAATATGGCGAAGCCCACATAATTTTTTCAGGGGGCAAAAAACTTCTGCATACAGTCCTGGATGGAGTATGCTGAGCCTTGTAGTTCTGCAGCTGCTGTCTGTCTGTATGGAGAAGAGCAGACAGCAGCTGCAGAACTACAAGGCTCAGCATACTCCATCCAGGACTGTATGCAGAAGTTTTTTGCCCACCAAAAAAATGACGTGGGCTTCGCCATATTTTTGTATGCTAGCCAGGTACAGCAGGCAGCCACGGGCTGCCTCCAACCCCCAGTTGCCTATTTGTACCCGGCTGGGAACCAAAAATATAGGGAAGCCCATTTTTTTTTAATTATTTCACTTATTTCATGAAATAATTAAATAACAAATGACGTGGGCTTCGCCCCATTTTTGTGTCCAGCCGGGTACAACTAGGCAGCTGGGGATTGGAATCCGCAGCACAGGTTAGCCCGAGGTTTCTGGGCGCCTCTGCTGCGGATTTCAGTCCGCAGCCGTCCCAGAAAATGGCGCTCTCATAGAAGCGCCATCATCTGGCGCTGTATCCAACTCTTCCAACAGCCCTGGAGCCGGGTGGCTTGTTGGGTAATCATGAGTTAATACTGGCTTTGTTTTACTAGCCAGTATTAAGCCAGAGATTCTTAATGTCAGGCACGTTTGACCCGGCCATTAAGAATCTCCAATAAAGGGTTAAAAAAAAGACACCACACAGAGAAAAAATACTTTAATAGAAATAAATACACAGACACATTAGAGACTCCATCTTTATTACCCCCTGTCAGCCCTCCACGATCCTGCTCTTCTGTCTTCTTTCTTTCTAGTGTAGTAGTAGTGAGGATTGTAGTGAGGATGAGGTTCACCAGCCCATCACTTGGGGCTGGGGAACCTCATCCTCAGTACAATCCTCACTACAATCGGGAAGCAGCGTGCAGCCTTCACTCCGTGAGTGATCAGTGCTGGCTGTCAGCGGTAACAGCGGTAACGCTGACAGACGCGTTACCATAGCAACGGTGCTCTCGCAGCTGCGGTTAGCGGTGACGTCACCGCTAACTGCGTTGCTATGGCAACAGTGATCTCCGTTAATGACCGGCTGTGTCAGCCGGTCCCTAACGGAACGGGGAGTCGACCGTGTGCTAGAGCATGTCGCCGGTACACGGCGATACACATATGTGCACCGTGTACCGGAGAGATGCACTCGCAGGTCCTACATGACGCGTCATAGTCATGTGACCAGTCTGTAGCCAATGAGATAATAGCCACGTGACTGGTCACATGGCTAGTTTGACGTCACGACAGGTAATGCATCTCTGCTGGCAGTGCTGGTCACGGGAGGATTTAGCGATCATCGGATGGAATAGCGGCAGGAGACAGAGTGCAGAAGGGATCGCGAGGACCGGTAAGTGTTATGGCAATGTTTATTAACTGTTTGTGTACATTTATCATGCATTTTTATGTGTTTGTGATTGCCTCCCATTATAGCCTATTGGTTCTAGTTCGGTTCGTCGAACGTTCGACGAACCGAACTCGAACGGGACCCCCGTTCGGCGAGCCGACCTCGAGCCGAACCGCGACCGGTTCGCTCATCTCTAGCTCTTAGTATTACCAAATAAGGACAAATTTCACACAGAGGGGAGAAAAATCCTTCCCACCTTAGTGATGGTAATAAAGACAACAACAGTTGTCAAACACAATAAACAATATTGTAAGCAGTATTCAGCAGGGTCATGTAGAAGACAACACTTACTGTAATCTCTATATACAATAAAGAAAAAAGAAGACAAAGTTGTCCAATATAGAGGGCACACCATTATAGCCTCACATTACCCCTCAATTGGCAACCATCTGATCTGATGTGCTCTCAGACCTCCCAACCCGTTTCATAATTTGGTTATTCCTCAGGACTATGGTCAAGAAAGAGCTGCAAAGATGAGCAGAATGGTCAGGATAATATCTAAACACATATGAAAAAGAGAGACATAGCATATATTCAAAAAACCATATATTTTTACCTTCAGAAAAAGACCTCCAGCATGTTGTGTTTGGGCCTGGCATAAAGCACCGGACTTTCAAAATTCCCACCCTTAAATATCCTGTGGGTGTGTAGGGGGCCGCCCGCTTATGTTAATGAGGCTAATAGTGATTGCAAAACAAAGTAAGTGCCAGTAACAGTGGTTAAAAAGCTGGGGGTGCTGTACTGCTGTAATTGGAGAATTGCCCATGTCTGTATAATTGTGGGCGTGCTATAGGCATGTTAATAATGTCCCATGTGATCGGATGCGTGTCACCGCTGGGGGTGGAACTCATAGCGTGTCTTGCCCTCCTGGATGATCACGTGGTCTCCTCGGACGGCCGCGTGACCGGCTTTGGGCCGTACACTTCAGGGAGGTGGTGCCCTGCGTGCGTCTAGTGCTTCCATGGTTACGTGGTCTCCAGATGGCCGCGTGACCGGATGTGCGCTGCTCGCACTTCTGATTGGCAGGATGTAAGGTATGAGTGTGAGGCAGTATGGCGCGACCGGATGTGTCGCATAGCGTGCGTGCTGCTTGTAATATGCGGCGTTAGCATGGTGGGCGGAGTCAAGATGACGTCCACAGCCTGCTGGCCTCGTGACTCGGCCGCATGGGGGGTGTTGCACTACACGTTAATGCGGTTACGTCATAGGAGGTGGGAACCTCCGTTATGCTTTTTTCGGGGAGGTCCCATGCTCTCTGTTGGGGGATGCCTATTCAACCTGCCCATGTGGCCAAGGGGCGTTCATACTCAGGTGGAGTGTTATCTCCCTGCACATGTTTTGCAATCACTATTAGCCTCATTAACATAAGCGGGCGGCCCCCTACACACCCACAGGATATTTAAGGGCGGGAATTTTGAAAGTCCGGTGCCTTATGCCAGGCCCAGACACGACATGCTGGAGGTCTTTTTCTGAAGGTAAAAACATATGGTTTTTTGAATATACACTATGTCTCTCTTTTTCATATGTGTTTAGATATTATCCTGACCATTCTGCTCATCTTTGCAGCTCTTTCTTGACCATTGTCCCCTGAGGAAAAAGCAAATTATGAAACGCGTTGGGAGGTCTGAGAGCACATCAGGTCAGATGGTTGCCAATTGAGGGGTAATGTGAGGCTATAACGGTGTGCCGCCCCTCTACATATTGGACAACTTTGTCTTCTTTTTTCTTTATTGTATATAGAGATTACAGTAAGTGTCTTCTACATGACCCTGCTGAATACTGCTTACAATATTGTTTATTGTGTTTGACAACTGTTGTTGTCTTTATTACCATCACTAAGGTGGGAAGGATTTTTCTCCCTTCCGTGTGAAGTTTGTCCATATTTGGTAATACTAAGAGCCCGACATATGCTCCATTTATTGGGTTGGTTTTACAACCATAATTGTTGTGTGGTTTAATACTTTTTAATAATTATCTATTAAAGGTTACATTTTAATTGTTACCACAGTTTTTACACTATTTGCTTAGCTGTTTTGAATACTATTGTGAAGCAAACAACACCAATTAATTAATTTACGATGGATCCCCAACGGTAGTCCGCTCCCCGGTGTATGGATGCCGGAGGAGCCCGTTTGCCCTCAGGCGCTGGCCCTTGGGTCTCTAGCCTTAGGCGGTAGCTGTATACCCTCACGGTGTGGGCGGTTGCCTTCTATCGGGTCTTTGGCTGTTAGGAAACCTCTGGGGTTCCGGTCACACTCAGATTTGACTATTGTCGGCGGCTCCAAGCCTGGTCGGGGTCCGATGGCCCTGCCTGTGTGTGCTGGCTTCACTTCGCTCCCCGGTTGGTACCGGCGGGCCAACGCCCGACCCCGGCCCTACGGTTCCGCGTTGCTTCACCACTCCTGCAGACGGCCACCACCGTCTGCCAACCTTGTTGTCAGTGCCTGGGCCACAAACCCAGACACTCAAGTGCTTACTCCTCTCACTTCAAACTCCAAACTCTATCTGTCACTTTTCCCCCCTCCAGGCCTGTGAACTCCTCGGTGGGTGGGGCCAACCGCTTGGCTCCACCCCACCTGGTGTGGACATCAGACGCTGGAGGCAGGCAACAAGGGTTTTGTGTTTGGCTAATGTTACTGTCTAGTGGGGGTGGGGGTGTGTGTGTGTTACCTGTGACGACCTGGCTAGTCCAGGGCGCCACACAAATATATACATGTTTGCTATTGGCGTACTCATACTGACCTAAGGAATCATATTGTCAGTTCAGTTTTATAATATAATGAAGTGGTAAATAAAAAAAAAAAAAACATTGTGAAATTGCAAATCTTTTTGCAATTTCACGGCACTTGGAATTTTTTTTCCATTTTCAAGTACACTATGTGGCAGAATGAATGGTGTAATTCAAAAGTAAAACTCATTCTGAAAACAACAAGCCCTCATATGGTTTTATTGATGGAAAAATAAAAAGTCATGCTCCATGGAAGAAGATGAGGAAAAAACAAAAACAGAAAATCGCCAGGGTTGAAAGAGTTAATGTGAGTTAGATTATAAGTGCCACACAGCTCTAGATAGGTGTAGATGGCATAAAAGAAGGAAAAGGAATATAGCTCCACAACTTTGTAATCTTCTTTATTGAGGTACAATATATAGGACAGGAGTATCTGAAACACACATGCTACCAACATGTATTCATTTCAGGTGCTGTGGCAGCCTAAGGGCCGCTTTATTTGCTGCGACATCGCTAGCAATTGCTAGCGATGTCAAGCGCAATAGCACCCGCCCCCGTCATACGGCCGATATGTGATCGTTGCTGTAGCCAACATTATTGCTACGAAAGCATCACATGCACATACCTGTTCAGCGACGTCGCTGTGACCGCCGAACAATCCCTCCCTTAAGGGGGAGATGCGTTTGGTGTCACCGCGACGTCACTAAGCGGCTGGCCAATAGAAGCGGAGGGGTGGAGATGAGCGGTACGTAACATCCTGCCCACCTCCTTCCTTCCTCATTGCCGGCGTACGCAGGTAAGGTGAGGTTCCTCGTTCCTGCGGTGTCACACATAGCGATGAATACATGTCTGACTCCCATATCGCTGCTGGGAACTACATAATTAAAAAAATTATGTGGGGTCTCCCATTTTTGATTTCCAGCAAAGCTAAAGCTGTGGGCTGATATTATCGGGCTGGGAAGGTCGATGGATATTGGGCCCCTTACCAGCCTAAATATACCACACTGCACACAATAGATGAATCAATTCTGGTGCTTTGCTTGACTCTTTAAGTTTGACCTCGTACAGTAGCAATAGAAGCAATATTTTTTTGGTTTGATGTCAGTTGCATAATATCAGCTGGCATCAAGTCCAAGGGTTAGCAATGGAGAGGTGTCTATAACACACTCCCATTTCTATTTCAGTAATCGGGGGGAAAAACACACACAGGAAAAAATAGTTCTGAAAATGAATTGGTGAACAGGGGATAGTGTAGTGTAGTTTTTATTCATATAAACTATTTTTTCCTAGATAGAGGGGTTTATTTTTATTACTGGCTTAGTAATGGTGGTGTCTGAGAGACACCTCTCCATTATTAACCCTGGGCTTTAAGCCAGCTGATGTTACACAGCTGACACTAACCCCTAAGAATATTACCCTGATTACCACTGTACCAGGGCAATCGAGTAAAGCCAGGCAAACTACAGAATTGGCAAATCTAATGGATGTGCCAGTTCTGGGGCAGCTGTGGGGTTTTTTTTAGGCTGAGAAGGTCCATGGTTATTTGGCCAAGCCTAAAAATATGAGCTTGCAGCCACCCTACAATTTACGGATTATTAAATACGCCAATTCTGGGGCTTTGCTTTGCTCTTTCCAATTGCACAAATAGGGTGCTAATCGGGTTAATATTTTGTGGGGCTGATGTCTGATGTCAGATGTGTAATGTCAGTTGACATGAAGCCCAGGGATTAGTAATGGAGAAGTGTCTATGTATTTATCAAAAATGTGTCCATTAAGTTACGCTGTAGTTCCCGATCCCCGAATGCAGCTCTGGTGACTGTGAACAGCAGTAATGTACAGTTATTTAGGTAGTAACAACAACTCTCATCAGAGCTGCTGGGTCTCACTGAGAACAGCATTGAGCCAGCTGTCCTGCTGAAAATTTATCATCACTACCAGGTGCCTTTCAATATCTGTACTTTACTTCTATTCAATGTCACTGGAGCTGCAATTGGAAATCATGGACTACAATGGAACTTTGTGGGAACATTTTTGCTAATAAATTTGTGAATGAGGGATAGTGTATCGGAGTCTTTATTTACATACAATATTTTTTCCTGTGTGTGTTTTTTTGTATTACTGTGTTAGTAATGGGGGTCACTGATAGATGTCTCTCCATTTCAAACCCCTGGGCTTGCTGCCAGCTGATATTACACAGTTAACATAAAACCAAAAAAATATTACCCAGATTGCCACTGCACAGGATCTGGGCAAAGAGCTAAAGTGATACGCCAATTGAAGGGCAGTTGCAGGCTGGTATTTTTAGGCTGGGAGGGGCCAAATAACCATCCCAGGATGTTAATACCAGCTCCCAACTGTCTTCTTTACTTGGCTCATTATCAAACATAAGGGAGACTCCATGATGTGTTTTAAAAATTATTTATTAGGTTAAACAAGCCTAAAAACACCCTTTAGTGCGATATGAAAGGCACTAAACGGTGCAAGGGTATAAACCCTGCTCAAATCTAAGCTCACCCTCCTACATCAACCCTCCCAGAACTGATTTCAGAGGATAGTTTGCCAAGCATCGCGCCGCTGGGTATCATATAAGACTTGAGGTGTTGCAGCTGGCCAGGCACAGTAATACCAGTAGCCAACATGGCTATGGCATTACTGTGCATGGTAGGCATTCCCTTAATTTTTATTCGCTGTCTACAAGCTGAAAAACATGTGGAGTAGGGACTTGAGCATAGTGTTTGAACACCTTCGATACTCAGCAGAGTAACGAGTCTGCCCAAGCAACCCGGTGCTCAATCGAGTATCAAGAAGTGCTGAGCATGCTCTCTCATCACTAGAGTTGAGCGCGGTTCGCGGTTCGTGGTTCTCCAGTTCGCGGTTCGAGTGATTTTGGGGGCTGTTCTAGATCGAACTAGAACTCGAGCTTTTTGCTAAAGCTCGATAGTTCTAGTTACGTTCGAGAACGGTTCTAGCAGCAAAAAGCCAAGCTAATTACTAGCTGGCTTTCCGCTGTAATAGTGTAAGTCACTCTGTGACTCACACTATTATGAAATTTCAGCGTATAGTGTGCGGGAACAGCGCATTCAGATCACTGCTGCTGGGATAATGGCGATCGCCATTTTTTTTTTTTTTCCCTTGTCTTCCTTCCCTAAGCGCGCACGTGTAGTGGGGCGGGCCAGCATGTCAGCCAATCCCAGACACACACACAGCTAAGTGGACTTTTAGCCAGAGAAGCAACGGCATGTGTGATAGGATGTCCATGTCACATGTCCCTGCATTATAAAAACGGGTATCTGCCCGTCCGGACGCCATTATCTCTTCTGCGTCTGGGTGTCAGTCACCGCTGGCATAGCTCCTGTTTCCGATACTGCTGTGTACGCTCTACACACAGCGCTATACAGAATAGGGATAGAAGTTTCTATTAGCCCTTGTAAGGGCTAATAACAGCAGGCTCAGAGCCATAGGTGACAGTCAGGTCCGTGGAGACAGATATTAACAGCTACAGATAACAGCGTCTGTGTAGCTAAGGTCAGGGACTTCCTCACTGCATTTCCCCATTAGGAGGGATAGAAAGTGAGGCTTCCTTTCCTGTGCACTGACCCACAACCCTGCCACTGTACCCTCCTGCCCTTTGCACACTCAAGCTGATTTTGACTAAGCCATTATACTAGCAAACACTGAGTAAACTTAGTGGCATCCTAAAAGTGGCTATTGGACTGCCGTTATTGTCCTACTAGTGCAAATCTATTTGCAGCACCACTGCATTGCACACTCAAGCTCATTGTTACTAAGCCATTATACTAGCAAACACTGAGTAAACTTAGTGGCATCCTAAAAGTGGCTGTTGGACTTCCATTATTGTCCCACTGGTGCAAAGCTATTTGCAGCACCACTGCATTGCACACTCAAACTCATTGTTACTAAGCCATTATACTAGCAAACACTGAGTAAACTTAGTGGCATCCTAAAAGTGGCTGTTGGACTTCCATTAGTGTCCCACTAGTGCAAATCTATTTGCAGCACCTCTGCATTGCACACTCAAACTCATTGTTACTAAGCCATTATACTAGCAAACACTGAGTAAACTTAGTGGCATCCTAAAAGTGGCTGTTGGACTTCCATTATTGTCCCACTGGTGCAAAGCTATTTGCAGCACCACTGCATTGCACACTCAAACTCATTGTTACTAAGCCATTATACTAGCAAACACTGAGTAAACTTAGTGGCATCCTAAAAGTGGCTGTTGGACTTCCATTAGTGTCCCACTAGTGCAAATCTATTTGCAGCACCTCTGCATTGCACACTCAAACTCATTGTTACTAAGCCATTATACTAGCAAACACTGAGTAAACTTAGTGGCATCCTAAAAGTGGCTGTTGGACTTCCATTATTGTCCCACTGGTGCAAAGCTATTTGCAGCACCACTGCATTGCACACTCAAACTCATTGTTACTAAGCCATTATACTAGCAAACACTGAGTAAACTTAGTGGCATCCTAAAAGTGGCTGTTAGACTTCCATTAGTGTCCCACTAGTGCAAATCTATTTGCAGCACCTCTGCATTGCACACTCAAACTCATTGTTACTAAGCCATTATACTAGCAAACTATGCTGCCAGTTTAAGGGCCATAGTTGCATTGTCAGGGATAGTTATTGTTGTTTATTCTGCTGTTAATAAAGATAGACCACCGCTGCAATCTACACCACCTCTCAATTTTTACTACCACATTTTAAGTGCACAATCTTGTCGCAATCAAAATGAGTGGCAAAATGACAGATGCTGGTGGAAAGGGGAAGAGGCGTGTTGGAAAAGGAAAAAAAGGGTTTGTCCGTGGGGAAGGTGGCAAAGCTCCATTAACATCAGCTGAAGATAGACCATCTTCCAGCAAAAGTAAGATGTCTACTACTTACCGTGGACAATCCGATGTGCTCCCTTTTTTACGGACACGAACAACTGGAACAAAGATAGATGATGGCTAAAAAATGAAAATGCTTCAATGGATCTCAAGTTGTCCAACAAGTGCGCTCTCCGCCACCTCAACTACTGCATCCAAAAAAGACCAGTCCTCTGAGTTGTCATCCCAATCACACTTGCTTTCTCCCAGCTCTGAAGTCTCCATCCGCCCTGCACAGTATGGTGGAACTGAGATGGCTGAGTCTGCAGAGCTGTTCAGTCACACTATAGCCTGGGAATCAGAGGTCTGCTCCCAAGCTACAGTGAGTACAGACCAGGAAATGGTCTGCAGTGATGCCCAGAACCTTTGTGACTCAGATTCAGGCCGTGTGGACCAAGTTTTTGAGCATAATGTTGACCCTTATTCACAAACTGTAACACCTGTTGTTATAGACAATGAGGAACATACTGATGACGATGAGACGCAGATACCAGATTGGGATGACGACTTAAATATTGGTTCACGTCAGGAAGAGGCTCGGTCTGAGGGTGAGGGGAGTGCAAACACAACGCTTGATGAGGAAGTTCTAGATCCCACCTACTGTCAACCCATAGTCAGGCACTCGAGGAGGTCAACAGAGGCGGTGGAGGAGGATGCTACTGACGACGAAGTTACCTTGCGCCTTCCTGGACAGAGGAGTAGTACTGGTAGCATGTCTACAACTGCATCCTCAGCCACCACTCTGCCTCTGAGCACTAGTCGGGGGGGCTCAGCAGGTCGCATGCCCTCTAAGCCTTGCCTACCCTGGACCTTTTTTGACATAGGAAAAGATCGCCCAAATCATGTGATATGTAAAATTTGTCGTGATTCTGTTAGTAGAGGGCAAAACCTCAGGAGTTTGACAACTTCTTCCATGAATCGTCACATGAATAAATATCATATGTCCCAGTGGGAAGCTCACCGTGCTGCAATGCGGTCTGGCGGAGCGAACCATCCACCGCCTGCCCCTTCAAGTGCATCCGCACGCTCTTCATCTTCTAGGACTGTGGGGACAGCTGTCACACCTGGTTTTCCATGCACAACTTCCACCACTGTAACCGCAACAGGCAGTTTGCTTGGTAGGTCGTCATTTGGTTTGGAAGGGGAAACAAGTGCGTGTGTACAGCTCTCTCAGACATCGATAGCATCAACGTTGGATGAAGGCAACATCATGTCTACGCCTGCACATTCCTCACAAACCTGCATTTTTTCACGGACACCCTACCCACCACCGTCTACACACAGCAGCCAGATCTCTGTCCCTCAGATGTGGACAAATAAAAGGCCATTTCCTGCGACCCATGACAAAGCTAAGAAGTTGACTTTATCCCTCTGTAAGCTCTTGGCTACCGAAATGCTGCCTTTCCGCCTGGTGGACACACAGGATTTTAGAGACCTCATGTCTGTCGCTGTGCCCCAGTACCAGATGCCCAGTCGCCACTACTTCTCTAAGAAAGGTGTGCCTGCGCTACACCAGCATGTCGCACACAACATCACCGCTTCCTTGAGAAACTCTGTGTGAACGGGTGCATTTCACCACCGATACTTTTACCAGTAAGCATGGACAGGGATGTTACATGTCGCTGACTGGGCACTGGGTAACTATGGTGATAGATGGTGATGGATCTGCTGCACAAGTCTTGCCGTCCCCACGACTTGTGTGTCAATCCTCTGTCTGTCCAAGTTCCGCCACTGCTTCTGCCTCCTCCACCTCGACTGGGTCCTCCACCTCCACCCCAAGCCTGCCTGGTCAGGCCACCAGCGTTGTAACTGCACAGAAGGAATCACGCACCCCTCATTACTATGCTGGCTGCAGAGCGCAACGGCATCAGGTGGTCTTTAGCTTGAAATGTCTTGGAAATAAGAGTCACACAGCGGCTGAGTTGTGGGCAGCTCTGGAGACTGAGTTTAATAAATGGTTGTCTCCACTCAACCTGCAGCCTGGTAAGGCCGTGTGCGACAATGCTGCAAACCTGGGTGCGGCCCTTTGCCTGGGCAAGGTGACACACGTGCCTTGTATGGCTCACGTGTTGAGCCTTGTTTTCCAGCAATTTTTAACACACTATCCCGGCCTAGATAGCCTTCTGAACAGGGCACGAAAACTGTCTGCTCACTTCCGCCGTTCAACCACCGCTGCTGAGCGACTTGCATCGCTCCAGAAGTCTTTCGGCCTGCCGGTTCATCGCCTGAATTCGACTCTCCACATGTTACAGCGACTGTGGCAGCACCGTCGAGCCCTGGTGCAATACGTCATGACGTATAGCCTGGGCCAATGAGATGCAGAGGTGGGGAAGATCACCCTGATGGAGTGGTCTCAGATCAAGGACCTATGCACCCTTCTGCCCAGTTTTGACATGTCGACGAATATGTTTAGCGCTGACAATGCCATTATCAGCATGACAATTCCAGTCATTTACATGCTGGAGCACACACTAAACACTATTCGGAATCAGGGGGTGGGATAACAGGAAGGGGAGGAACTACAGGAGGATTCATATGCACAAGACACAACAACATCACCAAGGTCCAGACATTCATCATCACCAACGCAGCAGGCATGAGACCATGGGGGACAGGGATCAACAAGGGCGCATAGTAGCAGGCAAAATGTTGAGGAAGGTGCAGGAGAACATGAAGAAATGGAGGACGAACTGTCCATGGACATGGAAGACTCTGCGGATGAGGGAGACCTTGGTCAAATTTCTATTGAAAGAGGTTGGGGGGAGATGTCAGAGGAAGAAAGATTGGTTAGCACCTCTATGCCACAAACACAGCGTGGACTTGGTCCGCATGCCTGCGCAAGACACATGAGCGCCTTCTTGCTGCACTACCTCCAACATGACCCTCGTATTGTCAAAATTAGAAGTGATGATGACTACTGGCTTGCCACACTATTAGATCCCCGGTACAAGTCCAAATTTTGTGACATAATTCCAGCCATAGAAAGGGACGCACGTATGCAGGAGTATCAGCAGAAGCTGTTACTCGATCTTAGCTCGGCTTTTCCACCAAACAACCGTGGTGCAGGGAGTGAATCTCCCAGTTGTAACTTGACAAACATGGGACGGTCTCGTAATCTTCAACAGTCTACCAGTACCAGTAGCACCGTATCTGGAGCTGGTAACAGCAATTTTATTGAATCTTTTCATAATATTTTAGACCATCCTTTGCAAGGCCACCAGAGACAAGAAGTCTGACACATAGTCAACGGCTGGAGAGGATGATACAGGAATATCTCCAAATGAACATCGACGCCATGACTTTGCAAATGGAGCCTTGCTCATTTTGGGCTTCAAATCTTGAAAAATGGCCAGAGCTCTCCACTTACACCTTGGAGATTTTGTCGTGTCCAGCTGCCAGCGTTGTCTCTGAACGTGTCTTCAGTGCTGCAGGGTGTGTTCTGACAGATAAGCGCACGCGTCTGTCCAGTGACAATGTGGACAGGCTAATGTTCATCAAAATGAACAAGTCATAGATCCACAAGGAATTTACTACCCCTGTGTCATCCTGGGGAGAGTAAATGCTTGTGGATTTTGAATGTGCTTGATGCAAATCTACCTGTGAAGTGTACAACTGGGGCACAAGTGCTGCCACTGAAGGGGTGGGTGTGTGTGGGGCCCAATTTTTGGAAAAAAGGGAGACTCCGCTTGGAGTAACCCTTGCTTACAGTGTTATTAAAAATGATCTAAGATGAACAGAGCTGGGATCAGGAAAGACTTAGCTACCTTCCCCGGTGTCATCCTGGGGACGGTTAAGGATGGCGTATTTTTGAATGTGCTTGATGCAAATCTACCTGTGAAGTGTACAACTGGGGCACAAGTGCTGCCACTGAAAGGGTGGGTGTGTGTGGGGCCCAATTTTTGGAAAAAAAGGAGACTCCGCTTGGAGTAACCCTTGCTTGCTGTGTTTTTTAAAAGGAGCCAAGATGAACAAGTCATGGTTCAGCAAAGACTTTGCTACCTACCCCAGGGTCATCCTGGGAACGGTTAAGTATGGCGTATTTTTGAATGTGCTTGATGAAAATCTAGCTGTGAAGTGTACAACTGGGGCACAAGTGCTGCCACTGAAGGGGTGGGTGTGTGTGTGGCCCAATTTTTGGAAAAAAGGGAGACTCCGCTTGGAGTAACCTTGCGGTGTTTTACATGATTTTAGAAGGGCATGCCATGCCTATATCTGTGTCTCCTCCTCTTTTTCCTTGTCCAGCTCTTTTGTTTTCGCATGAGTATATGTCCTTGTCACTTTCCCATGTGTTTGTGTTGTGTTGTGAGTTGTTTGTCACCTTTTGGACACCTTTGAGGGTGTTTCCTAGGTGTTTTTATGTGTTTGTGATTGCCTCCCATTGTTTCCTATGCGGTTCGAGTGGTTCGCCGAACCGGTTCGCCGAACCAAACTCGAACGAGACCTCCGTTTGGCGAACCGGACTCGAGCCGAACCGCGACCGAATCGCTCATCTCTACTCATCACTAATTCTCAGTTACCTCAGTTTGCAGCCAGGTAAATGATGCAATAAAAAAGTTTTATTGGTAGCCAAGTGATAAAATTATTTTCAGCCCCAAATAAATGCATTTACAGAAAAAAAATGCTTTTAAAGATAGACAATTTCTTTCATCTGATAAAAAAAAACCAAAAAAAACAAAAAACAAATCTCAGAGATGAGAGATAATGTATTAAAGACTCTCAGAAAGATTTAATTCAGACTAGTGATGGGCGGAACAGGACTGTAAAAGTCCAAATCCACGCAGTTTCAAAGGAGTCCTGGTGCTGGGCCCGGACCTGGGATTCTGGGTGTTTGATCCTGATCCGGCATTCGAGAAATTAAAAAGTAAAAGTAAAGGAAAAATAAGAATGAAGCGAGCGCTTCATACTTACCAAGACCCCGTCACGGCTGTACGCTGCTCCTGCAGCCTCCCTGGGCTGCTCTTCATTGCTAATCCATATCCACTGCTTTCCCCGCCCACCGGCTGGCCTGACATCTGTAATTGGTTGCAGTAAGATGCACTCCCAGCCTCTGTGACATCATCTGCCTGTAGCCAATCACAGGCGCTGTCTGCGGGTCAGTATCATGGTGTAAAAATAAATTAAGCAATTGGTGTAGGGTTACTCCATATTATGATACCCAGCACAGATAAAGCCAACAGCTACAGACTGCAGCCCCCAGCTATGCACTCATCTTGGCTGTGTATCAAAATAAGAGGAACCACATATGGATTTTTTTATTTAGATAAATAATTTAATAAACTGACATGCGGTCCCCCCCCAATTTTGATATCCAGCCAAGATAAAGCCTGAAAGTAGGGGGCTAGTATTCTCACCCTGGGGAGTCCCATGGTTATTGGGACCCAGTCAGGTTAATAACAGCACACAACTGTCATCAAGCCCAAATTTAATGGTGGGTAGAGGTCTATGAAACCCCTCATTGTGACGCCCTGGAAAAACCAGGTTGTCACAGATAGACCCCCCCATAACACCTTCCCTCACTCAGGAAACACAGAGCTGACCTAAAACCCTAGTCACTCCCCCTTAGGGAAAGATAGACACACCAGTGGGCGTGACCAGGCGGTTGGACACGCCCACCCAGGGGTCTAGACAGCCCGGGCGGGAAAACAAGCAGATCAGTTTGGAGTTCAAGTGGAGAGGAGTGTGGGCTGGAGCTAAGTGTAGCTCCAGCAGGGAAAGTTCAGGTTGAACGGTGCCAGGGTAGGAGCCCTGGTGCCTTTAGCTAGGTGGCAGACGGTGGTCTCCGTCAGCAGGAGACGGGAAGACGGCTCAGCAGAACCGAGATGGATCGGGACAAGATTGTAGCCCACCGGTACCTACACGGGGAACTGACCCGGAAACCGGAGCACAAAGGGGGGTACTTGAACCCTGAAACCAGGACCAGAAACCAGCGGCCTGGTTAATTAACCAATTGAGGCCAGGATTATAGGTCCTGTCCCACCCAAAGTCCCTCATAGAAGACAACAGCCCACCAAAAGGGATACGAGGTCACCGCCAGGGCCCATAGATCCCACAGGCCAGCATCTGCGGGCCCGGCTCCTTAGGCCACATCCATCCGGGAGCGGACTCCTGAGTTCCAGACCAGGCAGTCTACCATACACAAAATCAGTGCAAAGGAAACGGATTGAGACCACCAGCCCCGGGGGGGGATCCGAATGCAACCGGCCGCGGCGCCGGCCACCAGCACCTTGGTTTACCAAAGACTCGTGTGATTCATTGACTGTGAGTAATCAAGCACCCCCTTGCCGTCGCTATACCCTGCAACAGACACTGGGTCCCGGGGCAACCATCCCTACCCACGGAGGGGTTAATATCTAGCTGCCACTACATCTCCCCCGGGTGCCCCATAACAGCAGCGGTGGTGTCCCAACTCACCACACACCGTGGGTGGGGTCACGAACTTAATGCGGCCTAGGCCGTACATCTACATCCCCCCCATTTATTCAGCGTATCCGCAAGACCCCCGGGTCCGGAGACCCTCAAGCCACCACCCCGGAAGGCCCGGACCCAAGCAGCACCAAGTGCTGGCACGGGGGCGGCACACCTCATCACTAGTCCTATAAGTAAAAAGAAATAAACACAAACACCGAGAAAAATCCTTTATTTGGAATAAAATACAAAAAAACACCCACGAGGTCCCACGGCGATTCAACTCTGCTATGTCTAAGTCACAGTGCATGGCCATTGAGCATGACTGCCCGCTGTGAGCTCCAGGCAGAGAATGACTGAGCCGCGATAAGTGATGATGTCACAGGTGATTTGAGGTCGCTGCTGGAGGTTCTTACCTGTGACCACAAATTACCTGAGTGATGTCATCACTCATTGCGGCAAAGTCATTGTCTGTCTGCACTCACAGTGGGCAGTCATGCTCTATTGCCACTCACTGTGACTGAGGTGTAGGAGAACTGAATCACCATGGGACCTCATGTGGACTAAGTTGGCCCTGCAGAGGTGTTAATAAAGTGGTGTAAAAAGATGTTTTTGTATTTCATTCCAAATAAAGGATTTATTTGGTGTTTGTGTTTTTTACTTTCACTTACAGATTAGTGATGGAGGTGTCTTATAACACCTGCCATCACTAATCTAGAATTTAGTGTCTGCTGTGGGCTGCCCTTAACGTTTTATTACCCCAATTGCCCCCGCATCAGGGCAATTGTGAAAAGCCGGGTAAAGCACTGGGCTTGTCATATCTAATGGATGTGACAATCCTGGGTGGCTGCAGGTTTCTATTTTTAGGCTGGGGAGCAGCCAATAATCATGGGACTCCAAAGTCTGAGAATACCAACCCCAGCTGTTGGGCTTTATCTTGGCTGGGTATCAAAATTAAGGGGGAACGCATGCTGTTTTTATAATCTATTTAATTAAAAAAAAATAAAAAACCACATGCGGTTCCTCTTATTTTGATACACAGCCAAGGTTAGCGCAGGGCTGGGAGCTGCAGCCTGTAGCTATGGCCTTTATCTGTGCTGGTTAACATAATATGGTGGTACCCTATGCCAATTTATTTATTTATTTATTTTTACTGTGGGGTGCAATGTTAGTCCGCCTCCACGTGGTGCACCCTGGGTAACGCTAAAGGACTAACAATCTTGATGACCAAACAATCAAATTATATCTAGATTTCCTGGTCAGTATATCTTACCTCATGCTCAGTAGAGCAAGAAGGATCCTGTCTATTAGCATGCCAGCGTTCACATGCGTTTGCATGCAGTATAGTCAGGATCTATCAATTTGCAGTATTTGGTCGCAGCTCAAAAACGCTACAAGTAGCGTTTTTGAAAAATGTTAAAAAACTGCAACTCGCTGGATCCTTACTATAACGCACGAAAACGCAGGTGAACCCATGTTGACGCGAGTCCATTGCAAATGCATTGAAATGAAAACGCATTTGCACTGGATCCGCTTTTGAATTAAAAAAATGTTCATGATGGATGTTAAAAAAACGTAGTGTGAAAGCAGCCTAACGCACACAATTTTCAACCAGCAGATGGTGTTTGATGGGAACTGTTAATGTGTGATTGGTGAGGATGTAGTGCAAAAGTGGAGTTTTCCAAGAGTGGCAGTGAGACTGTGGAAGCTTTGAGAAATTAAGGCAGAGCTTGCGTGGAGCCTGCACGGAGTCTCAAGGGGTCCTGAAAATGTTGCCAGTATGGGGCCCTGAAGTTCCTGGTGTCAGCCTTGTATACTGGGTGACTCACTCTCTACTTTACCCTGAAATATTGCTATAACTTCTAAAATAGACGTTCTATCACATTGAAATTCAGACTATACATACTTTGGTTCATGAGAATTTGATGTTTTAACCCTTCTTGACCTTGTAATTTTCCATTTTTAGCGTTTTTTTCCTTTCTTCCAAGAGCCATAACTTTTACGTTTTTCAATCCATATATCTGTGTGAGAGCTTTTTTTGAGGGACAAGTTGTTCTTTCGAATGATATTATTTTTTCTGCCACATATTGTACTAGAAGTTGAAAAAAAAATCCAAATGCAGTGAAATTGCAAAAAAATTGTAATTCCGCAATAGTTTTGTGGGTTTTTTTTATTAATCATATTCACAATATAGTAAAACTGACCAGGTAATATGATTTTCCAGGTCAGTATGCATACTCAGATATCAAACATGTATAGTTTTTTTTATTTAAGCAGTGAAAAAACAGAAATTTGTAAAAAATAAAAAAATAAAAATGTTTACCTTTTTTGCTATTTTCCGAGACCTACAACATTCTAATTTTTTGGCATATGAGGCTAAGTGAGGGCTGATCGGCAGGAACCTATGGGGCTTTGTCCTGAAAATTCAGCTCCATAGGGATGGACTGACAATGCAGGACAATACTCTTTGGCTTACGTCTGAACGTCCAGGATTCATTTTATTAATAAATTGGAGAATGAGGGAGTGTGGAGCAGTGTTTATTCAAATAAACTTCTTTTTTCCCTGTGTGTGTGGTTTCCCTTTAACTCTATACTTACTAGGTGAGTAATGGCAGGTCTGATAGACACTTTCCCTTTTCTAACCCTTGTGCTTGATGCCAGCTGTCAAGTTACAGCTGACATCACCCCCACAAGCATTACCCCGATTGCCACTGATCCAGGTCTATCCAGGTCTATTGCAAAAAGCGTTAGAATTGGCACATCTAATAGATGCGCCACTTCTGGGGTGGCTGCAGAATGCAATTTTTAGGCAGGAAAGGGCCAATAAGCTTGGCTGTTTCCACTGTAATAATGTCAGTCCCCAACTTCCGCATGAGATCAAGCTAGTTTCTTGCCTTTCAACAAACTTTATTAATATATGAACAGTACCCGAACTCATCTCAAACTCAACTCAAAGACTTTTTTTTATATAGATATACAGTCATATGAAAAAGTTTGGGCACCCCTATTAATGTTAACCTTTTTTCTTTATATCAATTTGGGTTTTTGCAACAGCTATTTCAGTTTCATACATCTAATAACTGATGGACTGAGTAATATTTCTGGATTGAAATGAGGTTTAATGTACTAACAGAAAATGTGCAATCCACATTTAAACTAAATTTGACAGGTGCAAAAGTATAGGCACCTCAACATAAAAGTGACATTAATATTTTGTAGATCCTCCTTTTGCAAAAATAACAGCCACTAGTCGCTTCCTGTAGCTTTTAATGAGTTCCTGGATCCTGGATGAAGGTATATTTGACCATTCCTGTTTACAAAACAATTCCAGTTCAGTTAAGTTTGATGGTCGCCGAGCATGGACAGCACGCTTCAAATCATCCCACAGATGTTCAATGATATTCAGGTCTGGGGACTGGGATGGCCATTCCAGAACATTGTAATTGTTCCTCTGCATGAATGCCTGAGTAGATTTGGAGCGGTGTTTTGGATCATTGTCTTGCTGAAATATCCATCCCCTGCGTAACTTCAACTTCGTCACTGATTCTTGCACATTATTGTCAAGAATCTGCTGATACTGAGTTGAATCCATGTGACCCTCAACTTTAACAAGATTCCCGATGCTGGCATTGGCCACACAGCCCCAAAGCATGATGGAACCTCCACCAAATTTTACTGTGGGTACCAAGTGCTTTTCGTGTTTTTTTGCCTCCATGCATAACGCCTTTTTGTATGACCAAACAACTCAATCTTTGTTTCATCAGTCCACAGGACCTTCTTCCAAAATGTAACTGGCTTGTCCAAATGTGCTTTTGCATACCTCAGGCGACTGTTTGTGGCGTGCTTGCAGAAACGACTTCTTTCGCATCACTCTCCCATACAGCTTCTCCTTGTGCAACGTGCGCTGTATTGTTGACCGATGCACATTGACACCATCTGCAGCAAGATGATGCTGCAGGTCTTTGGAGGTGGTCTGTGGATTGTCCTTGACTGTTCTCACCATTCTTCTTCTCTGCCTTTCTGATATTTTTCTTGGCCTGCCACTTCTGGGCTTAACAATAACTGTACCTGTGTTCTTCCATTTCCTTACTATGTTCCTCACAGTGAAAACTGACAGTTTAAATCTCTGAGACAACTTTTTGTATCCTTCCCCTGAACAACTATGTTGAATAATCTTTGTTTTCAGATCATTTGTAGTTGTTTTGAGGAGCCCATGATGCCACTCTTCATAGGAGATTCAAATAGGAGAGCAACTTGCAAGTGGCCACCTTATATACCTTTTCTCATGATTGGATACACCTGCCTATGAAGTTCAAAGCTCAATGAGGTTACAAAACCAATTTAGTGCTTTAGTAAGTCAGTAAAAAGTAGTTAGGAGTGTTCAAATCAAGAAATTGATAAGGGTGCCCATACTTTTGCACCTGTCAAATTTTGTTTAAATGCGGATTGCACATTTTCTGTTAGTACAATAAACCTCATTTCAATCCAAAAATATTACTCAGTCCATCAGGTATTAGATATATGAAACTGAAATAGCTGTTGCAAAACCCCAAATTGTTATAAAGAAAAAAGGTTAACATTAATAGGGGTGCCCAAACATTTTCATATGACTGTATATAAAGTTCAGTTCGGGTCCGAGCCCCGGACATCCCGTTTCCGGTACGAATCACGAATTTTACCGTTCAGGGTTCACTCATGTTTAAAGTTTGTGCAACAACATTTTGACAAGCCTGAGAAATACTGTGAGAATATAGTCTGATCATTTGAGACCAAAATTTTTTAACTTATTGAATTCTATAATACACACCATATTTGAAGGCCAAAACTGAATATCACCCCCAAAACCCCATACCAACAGTGATGTTTGGAAGTGGGGACATCATGGTGTGGGGCTAGTTTTCAAAATATGATAGTGACACAATTCATATAATTGAAGGAATTATGAATGGACAAATGTGCCAAGACATTTGTCATAAAAATCTGCTATAGTAATGAACGAGCACTAAAATGCTCTGGTGCTTGTTTCTCGAACCAAGCAATTTCTAAATCTCTGACTCCGGTCACTGCTGAAAATAATGTTGACAGATATTACGCACCTTTA
Source organism: Anomaloglossus baeobatrachus (assembly GCF_048569485.1). Lineage (NCBI taxonomy): Eukaryota > Metazoa > Chordata > Amphibia > Anura > Aromobatidae > Anomaloglossus > Anomaloglossus baeobatrachus. The sequence goes on from NC_134358.1 coordinate 123,999,936, forward strand.
ACGAACTGACAAGAAAATGTACAAAACCAGAGATAAAATAGATTTTAATGGACAAAATGTTAGGAAACATTCTTTCTTGTATGTTTCTAAGGCAAATTTAACTACATAGAAAACCTGCCTGCTATAAATGCCCTTTGGCTATATTCAACCTAAGGGTATGTGAATGTGTTGAGTATTTAATTGCAGAAATTTCAGGACCAATTCTGCATCTCTTGGCAGAAAAACAAACCAGCAAAAACACGCATTTTTAAATGCTTTTTTATGCTTTTTTTTTGCAACCGTTTTTTTATTGCTTTCAATGGTGAAAAACAAGGCAAAAATGCTGAAATAATTGCCATGCTGCAGAATATTTGATGCACCAAATCTGAAATGGAAAAAACTCAATGTGCAATACACTTCAGGTTTCTCATTGATTTTGCTAGCAAAAGGATTTGCTTGCAGTTTTGTGACCAAACTGCATTAAACGCAACCGTTTCCCATTTCAATCAGAAAAAATTAATAATGGTGTGCATTTGCTTCATGAAATCTCATTGCTTTTGCTAGGACGGTAAAAACAGCTTTTAATTTGCAACAAACATCAAAAACACTGCCAAATAGCTGGCCAACAACTCATCATATTTCCCAGTTGCCTATGACTATAGTAGATGACATAATATAGGGCAGGGATGTCAAACTCAAATACACAAAGTGCCAAAATTAAAAAATCGTGCAAAGTCACAGGCCAAACTATTCACAGGCCCCACATAGTCCATAATACAGAATAATGTACCCCACATAGCTCTCCAAACAGGATGTGCCCCACGTAGCCCTCCAAACAGAATAATGTGCCCCACATAGCCCTCCAAACAGAATGTGCCCCATGTAGCCCTCCAAACAGAATAATGTGACCCACCAAGCCCTCCTCCAAAGAGAATAATGGGTCCCACATAGTCCTCAATACAAATAGCCTCGTAGGCAAAATAAAATCTGCCTGTGGGCCAGATTTGGCCCATGGGCCAGGATGGGACATATGTGGTATGCATTTTTGCTGTGCTTATGCAGCAACCACAGTGTCACCTACCCAACTATCTTCACCTATGTGTGCGATATAAGTAGCATGTCCACTACCCCATCCCTTACCGTATATCCATATTAAATTACGGAGGCAGGTAACAGTGGTATTAATATGTAAACTGGTAAGGATCTGTAGTCATTGTGAAGTGTAACAAAAATGTCTGTGAGGCACAGGTGATATTATGAGACACAAGGTTGTGTAAGGTGGGGCCACCACACCATTCGTCTGACCGTGGTTGCTCAAATATTTGGTCATCATTCCACACTATCTCCTCATATGTCTCATGAAATATGCACATTGAGAGGCCAAAAGGAGCCATAAGTGGAAAGGTAAAGAGCTCTTGAGAGTGTTCGAGTGGGGGGGGGGGGTCACTTCTCTCCTTAGACTCATCATAGTGAGAGGAAGGAGGATCAGAGTGAGGATTATGTGGTTCTGAGTCTTCACTAGTCAGACTGAAACATGTTGAAGATAGAGTGGTGCTGGTAAACAGACTGGTAGCATTATCTACCATCCATCCCACAACCTAATCGCACTGTTCCTGCCTCAACAGGGGAATCCTGCGCCCCCCTGTAAAGTGAGAAAGGAATCTGAGTCTAGATGATAAGTGTGTTTGTTTCGGTACATAGATGACTATTTTTTATTTGACAAGGTGGGGAGGATGTCTTGCAGCGGTTCATGGACCAGCCAAACACTAATGACTTTAACATAAGACTAACACATATCAGCAGTAGAGATCGAGTGGACTTCCTGGACCTAACTATAGAAGTGGATCATAATTCACAAGTACAGATGGATGTGTTCAGGAAGCCCACCACGGTTAATTCTCTCCTTCATGCTGATTCCAGTCATCCATACACTACAATTAAAGCCATCCCAGTTGGGCAATTCCTCAGGATGAGGCGGATGTACTCAACGCCCTCTGAATTTGAACATCAGGCAGAAGATCTAGCATCGAGGTGTAATCAAAGGGAATATACATAAAACACCAAAAGAAACTGAGCTGTAACAAATGTTCAGTAAACATGCAACATTACAAGCATGTGAATGGCAGTCTCAAGACTAGAAAAAAACCAAAGAGAAAAATTGTATGAAAAATACCCTGACTATAAATAAATAAATTGCAAGTGCTTAATAACAGGGTACTTAGTATATATATTTTTGCAAAAAGGTAAGAAGCTGTCCCACCTCGTCACGGTGTACCCATCTGGGATGGTCCCTAACCAACTAAAGTGAAAAACATTTTCTATACCTGACTTGTGTCTATCAAAACTCCAATGTGAATGGTAACAAGTGGTCAAGTGGTCACAAGCATGTGAATGGCAGCCTCAAGACTAGAAAATGGTTTCCCATCTGAAATTGAATTTTCATTATTATTGGAACATATAAGCAAAACATGCACAGATGAGTTATTATTTATTGAATACAATTCAGTGGTATAAGTGCTGATAGATGTATATTTATATACGTTCTTTATATGTTTTTATGTTTAAATTTTGATAGAACTTTGTATTAATTATGCATCCTATTGAGTCATATCACCTTCTATTTATATATATATATATATATATATATATATATATATATTTTTTTTTATTTTTTTTTTAATATCTTTAATTATAAACTATTCAATATATCTCTGTATTCATCATATTGTGTTATTTTACATATAATTCTCTATCATTAGTGGCAGTGTGTATCTGCTCTCTGCCCCGCAAACCTGCGCATGGCCCCTTTGTCCACCTCTTATAACATGGAGATTACAATCTTCCTTTATTGGTGGCGGGTCTGTGTGGGGAGAGAATGGCGGAGAGCATTTACAAATGACTGTTGCTGGTGACTATATCAGTGGTGTTGTGCGCATGACCGCTGCTCTCCAAGCCTTCGCACATCTCCCCTGCCATCCTTTAGCAGTGTCCCCTGGCTCCAGATTTCCTGGTGTCATGTGTGCAGGCATTGCCCTGACCGTCAGGGGGGCTGTGCAGGTGGAGTACCCCAGTGGTCATGCATCGTATAATCACCACGATTGGTCACAATTTACCATGTGACCACAGGTTGTGGAAGGTAAAAGGGCACAATCTGCCAAGTTAGGCCATGCCCCCTGACAAAATGACCAACTTGAAACGTGCGTTGGGGCATCTGCTGATGGACCCCTGGTCTCCCCAATATGGATAATCTGTATTTACTATCATCTTAACTCTTGCTTGACCTTAAACATTACATGAAAGCAGTGGTGCCTATCTAGAAACATTTATGGTTAGGTAACGTGTACTTACCTTTACCTTAACTCCTACCTGCCTTATTTATCACAGGATGATAACATTATTTACTTAGAAATAATTATGGTTGGAGATATTTAGTAAATGTACAACTTCATACAGAGCCAATATTCGTTGTACTATTTACTATTATATAGGAGTTTACTACCATTAGGATTTATTTGCCTCCATTACAAAGTCTGCTTTTGATGTTGTTTGTATGATTTTTATGACACAGTCATTTGATGGCAGTATCGCTGTATTCAATTTACTTATACTTACTTTGTATGACTTAATACAGCCACTGGTATGGTATTTGGAGGTACAGTAAGGACTAAATCAGCAAAAATACCTAAAATGTAACTTTTATTAGTTTCTCTAAAAATGGAAGGAGTACCTTACCTCTATATTTTAAAAAACAATGTCTGTTGCAGAGACTGAAGTGCTGCAACACCCTTCAACCACATAAAGGGATTGGTGCACCCTGCCACATGACATCAAGATGTTACAGATGGTACTATCAGGTATCTGACCACACAGGCACACATTGGTTCTGCACAAGTGTCAATGCCGAGGGCTTATAAACAATTGTTTCCACTTATAACATTGCCTGCACAACAGGGCAACAATACCCCCTGCTTGTTAAAGGGGACTAGTGCACATTAACAAACAAACAGACATCCAGACACCTATCCTGATGTCCAGGTATCAGACTAAAACATGTACTCAAGGTTCAGATGAGACTTGACAGTGCTCTGAGATAACCATACATAGGGATCTCAACCATAGCAATGTCTAAGAATGTGGAATAGGAACAATCTCACCCGCTTTGGTGTGACCTTTTTCCACAAGGGCAGCTTGTCCTCATTATAGGCATCTCCACGGCCCCTCTTAAACTGGGCCCAGGATCCCTTTAGAATAGACTTGCTGTCCCATCCCAGATTCTCCTCCTCCTGACGCGTTTCCTAATTTTTATTCATCAGGGGAGCTTGAATGAGGAGATATAGGTTTCTAGTATGAAACCTCTCATGGGTTAACTAGAAAATATAAAGAGAAAAAAACGGGACAATAGAGCAGGGGTTTCATATGCATAATTCCCCTATATAACTTTCCCTTAGCAAAGAAACCAGGAGAAGCAGACTTACCAAACGGTGACAGCATGAATCCTCTCAGCTGTACAGCGCTGTCAGCAGTCATCATGTTTAAATAATCGTCGCTCTCCCACCGGCGTCTGACGTCACATCCGTAATTGCGCTCCCAGCTTCCGCCTAGTGCGGTGGAACGCATTAATGGAACGCAAGTCCCTTAAGATGCGACGTCAGAACCTCCCGGCGCAATCATGACGTCTCCAAACTGAGGCGCATAACCAGAGCGCAGTAGCGTCCACAAAGCCTTCCCCTCCATAGAAAAGAAACAGTGCTCTGCAAATGACCTTATAGCGCATGCGCTGAGACCTTAAAAGGGCAATTCTTTCTATGTATATTAAACCGCTTCTATCAAATATATCGGAGAGGGAGCGGGACAAATAATTTACCAGACAATATGTACGGGCCTACAATGACCCAGGAATTGCTCAAATATAGACTGAACCTTTAAGGAAGCTTCTAGAGAGAAAATCCTAACAAATATGACAAATAAGATGACTATTCATTATTGAGGACTTATAATGTATTGAACGACTGAATTTACATTGAGAGACATACCGGAGAGACAAAATAGCCACTAATGGCAGAAAATATCCAAACGGAGGGAATTCAAAGGTCCTAGTTTTAGTCAGAAAAATCTGACGGTACCCCAGAGAAAGGAAAATAGAGACAACCTATCAACTCCACCACCAGCTACACTAACTAAATATAGCTCACCCTGCCTAGCTGCGGAGGTTGGCACCCTACATTGCGGTGGTTGGCGCCCCCGCTCATATGACGACTTTCCCTCCTAACTGTTACTAATCCTCCACCTACAAAAAGGGTGCAAACGACAGGGATTCGTTCAAACCAAGGGGGTGAAGCGTCTTAAGCTGAAAAATCCACCTACATTCTTTCTGGAGGATCTTCTTGTCCCAGTCACCTCCTCGTTTAAGTGGTGGGACAGCATCAATACCCTGGAACCTTACATGACCAGTGCCCCCCCCCATGAATTGAATTCACATGCTTCGCCAATGGGGTGTCATTTCTTAGTCTAATGTCCCTTAAATGCTCTCCTATTCTCCTTCTGAATTCTCTCCTAGTCTTGCCTATATATTCCAGCCCACAAGAGCATGTAGCTTTGTAAATAACACCTCTTGTCCGGCAATTGACAAAACACCAGATGTCATATTCTCTCCCTGTATTGTTACTCCAGAACTTCTTCCCCACCTTCAGCACACTGCAAGCCAGACACCCACTACAGCAAAAGCATCCTTTCAAATTAAGCCAATCACATCCTGTTCTTCTGCCATCGACAAAGTGGCTATGTGTCAACCTGTCCTGCAGTGATCTTGCCTTCCTATAAGTGATCTGGGGTTTAACAGGGACAAACTTGCCAATATCTAGATCCATTTTGAGAATGGGCTAATGTCTCTCCAGCATCTCTCTCATGGCCTTTGAGCCATTATTAAATGTTGAAATAAAGCGGACCAGTTCAGCCGTACCTCCCTCTCTTGGTGGGGGGCAGAGTAGAGCCGGCCTTTCCATGCCATTGATCTCCTCTCGTGCCTTTTTGATACCTCTACTCGGGTACCCTCTTTCACTAAACCTGTTCTCAAGGTCATCAAACTGTAGCAAACACTTTTCTTCACTCAAACAGTTTCTCTTAATTCTGGAAAACTGGCCCTTAGGAATGCCCTTTTTAAGAGCAATTGGATGACCGCTCTCCCATCTTAATAATGAGTTTGTTGCCGTCTCCTTACGGTGGGTACTGGGGACAATGTTCCCCTCACTTGATTTTTCAATGAGGACATCCAGAAAAGGCAATTTGGAATTATTCACTTCAAATGTAAAGAACAAACCAAGATCATTCTCGTTCAATTCCCCTACCATTTGAGATAGTTCTGACTCTGAGCCCTTCCACAGGATAAAGATGTCATCAATAAACCTGCACCACAGCAAAATTTTGTCTGTGGGCAGGACAGAGTCATCGCCAAACACCAATGTCTCCTCCCACCAGCCCAGGAGCAGATTTGCATATGATGGCGCACAAGGGCTGCCCATCGCAGTGCCCCTGAGCTGGTGGTAAAGCTGGTTCCCAAATGTAAAGACATTATGTGTAAGGCAAAATTCCAAAATTTCCAATAAGAAGGCATTATGTTCACTAAATTGCCTACCCAGACCATTCAAGAAGTGTGCTACAGCTCTGAGACCTATATCATGTTTAATTGATGGGTCATTGTAGGCCCGTACATATTGTCTGGTAAATTATTTGTCTCGCTCCCTCTCCGATATATTTGATAGAAGTGGTTTAATATACATAGAAAGAATTGCCCTTTTAAGGTCTCAGCGCATGCGCTATAAGGTCATTTGCAGAGTACTGTTTCTTTTTTATGGAGGGGCAGGCTTTGTGGACGCTACTGTGCTCTGGTTATGCGCCTCAGTTTGGAGACGTCATGATTGCGCCGGGAGGTTCTGACGTCGCATCTTAAGGGACTTGCGTTCCATTAATGCGTTCCACCGCGCTAGGCAGAAGCGGAGAGCGCAATTACAAATGTGACGTCGAGAGAGATCGACGATTATTTAAACATGGTGACTGCTGACAGCAGTGTACAGCTGAGATGATTCGTGCTGTCACCGTTTGGTAAGTCTGCTTCTCCTGGTTTCTTTGCTAAGGGAAAGTTATATAGGGGATTTATATATGTGGAAACCCTGCTCTATTGTCCCGTTTTTTTCTCTTTATATTTTCTAGTTAACCCATGAGAGGTTTCATACTAGAAACTAATATCTCCTCATTCAAGCTCCCCTGATGAATAAAAATTAGGAAACGCATCGGGAGGAGGAGAATCTGGGATGGGACAGCAAGTCTATTCTAAAGGGATCCTGGGCCCAGTTTGAGAGGGGCCGTGGAGACGCCTATATTGAGGACAAGCTGCCCTTGTGGAAAAAGGTCACACCAAAGCGGGTGAGATTGTTCCTATTCCACATTCTTAGACATTGCTATGGTTGAGATCCCTATGTATGGTTATCTCAGAGCACTGTCAAGTCTCATCTGAACCTTGAGTACATGTTTTGGTCTGATACCTGGACATCAGGATAGGTGTCTGGATGTCTGTTTGTTTATTAATGTGCACTAGTCCCCTTTAACAAGCAGGGGTTATTGTTGCACTGTTGTGCAGGCAATGTTATAAGTGGAAACAATTGTTTATAAGCCCTGGACATTGCCACTTGTGCAGAACCAATGTGTGCCTGTGTGGTCAGATGTAACACCTGATAGTACCATCTGTAACATCTTGATATGTCATGTGGCAGGGTGCACCAATCCCTTTATGTGGTTGAAGGGTGTTGCAGCACTTCAGTCTCTGCAGCAGACATTGTTTTTTAAAATATAGAGGTAAGGTACTCCTTCCCTTTTTAGAGAAACTAAAAAAAGTTACATTTTAGGTATTTTTACTTTGTATGACGCCCTAAGTGTCAACTAATATGTAAACTCTGTGATTTGACACATTTTGTGCCTTTTTTGTATGCCCATGGTGGTCGTCTAGCTCTTATTCTGAGGTCAATCATTGTTCTATTATATTGGGTTTTCAATGTATCTTTAATAAAATGTTTTTTTTTATCTTGTGCAAAAAAAACTCCAATTGCTGTTATGTAAAAAAAACTTTTAAGCACCTTAATCTATGCTAAAACTGCAATTCTCGCCTTACTAGATGATACCGTATATTTCAGACTATAAGACGCACCGGACCATAAGACGCACCCTGGTTTTAGTGGAGGAAAATAGGAAAATAAAATTTTAAGCAAAAAATGTGGTCATGACACACTGTTATGGGGTAAGGATCTGCTGCTGACACTGTTATGGGTGTAATGTCCCCAAATTCTCTACTAGGGTACCCCATCCTGGTAATGATCCTCCTGCCTTGTATATGATCCCCATCCTTGTATATATGTCAACCATCCTGGTATGTGCCCATATCCAGGTACCGTATATGCCTCCATTCAGGTATATGCCTACATCCTGATATGTGCCTCTCTCCTGCTATATACCTCCATCCTGGTATATGGCCTGCATCCTGTGGCACACAAAAAAATAAATGTTTATATTCACCTTTCCTCGCTCCTATCAGCATTGCTCATCTTCCTGTCTGTGCCAGCAGCAGTGCCGCTAACCTGTGTGGAGCCGTGCACACAGTGATGACGTCATCTCTGTGCGCACCGCTCTCCACACACATCAGCGGGCCAGCAGGCAGGAGGACATTGCAATGCTGCAGAGAGCGGTGGGTATATTCACTGCCCCCCGCGCTGATGATGATACACAGGAGGCAGTGAATATAGCCACACATGTTCACTCCAGGCTGTAGTTGCCAGGGATGATCCCGTAGGCTGGCTGTTTAGCATGCGCGCATCCCCCGCCCATCATGCTGCCCCCCTGTCAGCGCCAGCTTCAGTGCTGAGAGATGATGGGCGGGAGAATGCAGTGCATATGAAAAGAGGCTAATGAGCGGATCCACGTGGTCACGGTAGGGGCTGCTACAGCCTGCTCATGCCGCCGATGACCCGCTACACCACAGCACCCTCATTCCCCGTAGCATACATTTGGACAATAAGACGCACTCCCCACTTTCCCCAACATTTGGAGGAAAAAAGTGCATCTTTTAGTCCAAAAAAATACGGTAAGTGTGTTTGCTGTGCTCTCACTGCAGGCCCAGTGTACCTGGCTCATGGACACAACCTCTGCGTGGATCACCATCAGCAGAATGCCCACTTCCATGTCCCTTACCGCAGGCCCTGCGCATTTTAAATTATGTACGCAGCTGAGAGCGGTATTATTAGAGACTAAATTATTTATTTTAGGTATCAGCAGCACAGTCTGTTAGGCTAAAATATCTGCCTACTTGACTCTAAGGGTACCATCACACTTTAGCGATGCAGCAGCGATCCGACCAGTGATCTGACCTGGTCAGGATCGCTGCTGCATCGCTACATGGTCGCTGGTGAGCTGTCAAACAGGCAGATCTCACCAGCGACCAGTGACCAGCCCCCAGCCAGCAGCGACGTGCAAGCGACGCTGCGCTTGCACGGAGCCGGCGTCTGGAAGCTGCGGACACTGGTAACTAAGGTAAACATCGGGTATGGTTACCCGATGTTTACCTTAGTTACCAGCTCACACCGCTTAACTTAGCGTGTGCAGGGAGCAGGAGCCGGCACTGGCAGCGTGAGAGCTGCGGAGGCTGGTAACGAAGGTAAATATCGGGTAACCACCTTGGTTACCCGATGTTTACCTTGGTTACAGCTTACCGCAGGCTGTCAGACGCCGGCTCCTGCTCCCTTCACATTCAGGATTGTTGCTCTCTCGCTGTCACACACAGCGATGTGTGCTTATCAGCGGGAGAGCAACAATAAAAAAACGAACCAGCACTGTGTGTAACGAGCAGCGATCTCACAGCAGGGGCCAGATCGCTGCTCAGTGTCACACACAGCGAGATCGCTAATGAGGTCACAAAAAACGTGACTCAGCAGCGATCTCAGTAGCGATCTCGCTGTGTGTGAAGTACCCCTTATTCACTAACCCTTCTCTAGAAGCTTACCTCACAGTAAATGCAGCTAAGAGCAGTATTATTAGATAATTGAATAGAATATTTAGGTAGCACTGGCAAGGCCTGTAAGGCTAGAATCCCTGTCTGCAGACTTCTAATACACTAACCCTCCTCCAGAAATTCGTCCTACACTAAATGCAGCTAAGAGCAGTATTATTGATATTAGAATAGATTTTTTAGGTAGCATCAGCAAGGTCTGTGAGGCTAAAATCCTTGCCTATAGGCCTCTAATATACTCGTACTTAAGCCTGGTTTACACGCTTCAATAGATCTTTCAATCCGTCGTCGGGGTCAAGTTGTAAGTGACGCACATCCGGCATCGTTCGTGACGTATTTGCGTGTGAAACCTACGTGCAATCAAGATTGAACAAAAATACGGTGATCGCATACACGTCGTTTATTCCTCATACATTGGACGTTTTGTTGTATGAACCTAGTCAATTGAAACGTGTGACATCCCTCATACGATTGTGATGTCTGATGCTATGTGCGCAGGTGTGCGCTCTGCACCGCAGCTTAATAAAAGGTCCGCTTCAGAGCGCAGCTGAAAAGCTGCGTTCTGAAGCGCCTCACAATGTCTGTCATTCACTAATCTCTGTCAGTCGGTCACTATCTCTGTCCCTCTCTCTCTGTCCATGTCAGTCTATCCCCCTCTCTCATATACTCACCGATCCCCGATCTCCGGCTCTGCACGGAATTCACACTGGTCCGGCGGCTTTTACTGTTTTGAAAAAGCCGGCCGCCCATTAAACAATCTCGTATTCCCTGCTTTCCCCGCCCACCGGTGCCTATGATTGGTTACAGTGAGACACACCCCCACGCTGAGTGACAGGTGTCACACTGCACCCAATCACAGCAGCCGGTGGGCGTGTCTATACTGTGTAGTGAAATAAATAATTAAATAATTAAAAAAAAGGCGTGCGGTCCCCCCCAATTTTAAAACCAGCCAGATAAAGCCATACGGCTGAAGGCTGGTATTCTCAGGATGGGGAGCTCCACGTTATGGGGAGCCCCCCAGCCTAACAATATCAGCCAACAGCCGCCCAGAATTGCCACATACATTAGATGCGGCAGTTCTGGGACTGTACACGGCTCTTCCCGATTTGCCCTGGTGCGTTGGCAAATCGGGGTAATAAGGAGTTATTGGCAGCCCATAGCTGCCAATAAGTCCTAAATTAATCATGTCAGGCGTCTATGAGACACCCTCCATGATTAATCTGTAAATTACAGTAAATAAACACACACACACCCGAAAAATCCTTTATTATAAATAAAAAACACAAACATATACCCTGGTTCACCACTTTAATCAGCCCCAAAAAGCCCTCCATGTCCGGCGTAATCCAGGATGGTCCAGCGTCGCTTCCAGCGCTGCTGCATGGAGGTGACCGGAGAAGCAGCAGACACAGCCGCTCCGGTCACCTCCACGCAGCTAATGAAGACAGCCGGCGATCAGCTGAGCTGTCACTGAGGTTACCCGCGGCCACCGCTGCATCCACCGCTGTATCCAGTGACAGTGGTTAACCTCACTGACAGCTCAGCTGATCGCATGGCTGTCTTCATTAGCTGCGTGGAGGTGACCGGAGCGGCGGTGTATTCTGCAGCTCCGGTCGCCTCCATGCAGCAGCGCTGGAAGCGACGCTGGACCATCCTGGAGTACGCCGGACATGGAGGGCTTTTTGGGGCTGATTAAAGTGGTTAACCAGGGTATATGTTTGTGTTTTTTATTTCTAATAAAGGATTTTTCGGGTGTGTGTGTTTATTTACTGTAATTTACAGATTAATCATGGAAGGTATCTCATAGACGCCTGACATGATTAATCTAGGACTTATTGGCAGCTATGGGCTGCCAATAACTCCTTATTACCCCGATTTGCCAACGCACCAGGGCAAATCGGGAAGAGCCGGGTACAGTCCCAGAACTGCCGCATCTAATGTATGCGGCAATTCTGGGCGGTTGTTGGCTGATATTGTTAGGCTGGGGGGCTCCCCATAACGTGGAGCTCCCCATCCTGAGAATACCAGCCTTCAGCCGTATGGCTTTATCTGGCTGGTTTTAAAATTGGGGGGACCGCACGCCGTTTTTTTTAATTATTTAATTATTTATTTCACTGCACAGTATAGACACGCCCACCGGCTGCTGTGATTGGGTGCAGTGTGACACCTGTCACTCAGCGTGGGGGCGTGTCTCACTGTAACCAATCATATTTGCCGGTGGGCGGGGAAAGCAGGGAATACGAGATTGTTTAATGGGCGGCCGGCTTTTTCAAAACAGTAAAAGCCGCCGGAGCAGTGTGAACGCCGTGCAGAGCCGGGGATCGGGGATCGGTGAGTATATGAGAGAGGGCTGCTCAATTCACTTACTCAGGAGATTAGCGGTCACCGGTGAATCCTTCACTGCTGACCGCTAATCAGGACGCGACACAGACAGAGCCGCAGCATGACCATGAAGTCGGGTGAAGTTCACCCGAGTTCATTCTGACAGTGCGGCTCTGTCTGTGTCTGCTGTCATCTGCCATTCAGCTCTGCTACATGGCTGTCTGTGTTTGCTGTCAGCGGCCATGTAGCAGAGCTGAACGGCAGATGACATAGTAAAAACGCCTCTACACATTACACACGCTTGGCAAGTCAATAAATAAAAAAAAAAAAAAAAGGTGCCCAATGCATACGTCACAGAACACATGATCTAAAGGATCGCACACAAAATTGATCAATTTAACATAGACTACTAACGCACGTGTGACAGCAAATGAACGACCAACGTGCAATCTCATTCAATCGCATATGCGACCTGGGCGTGTCACATCGCATACGAGATCGCACACCTAATTGTAAGGTGTAAAGCTGGCTTAACACTTCTCCAGAAACTCACCCCAAATTTAATGCAGAATAAGAGCGCATTTAGGTAATATAACTTATTTATTATTCAGGCTGCACACAGTTCCTTTTTGGCACAGCTTTATATTTACCACACATATTCACATGCATATAGTTTTTGACATAGATGCCTATGATTATTGCTCCAGTTACTGTGTGTCCCAACCTTATTGATTCCACATAAAGGGTTATTTATTTTTTGGGCTACTTTCCTATGTACTACATTCACTTTATAAATTATGCATGTTTTTATTCACACTTGTTTATATATAGCCATGATACTTTTTCACGGTACGCTATAGGGGTTACATTTAGCACTTTTTAATGTATTCCTAATAGTACTTTTTTCTTACTGCATTATTTATTATACCTCCCTGTGTGTTAAACATTCATTTGGCTAATGAGAGTGATTGTTCATCTACTGTACTGCTTTGTGTATATTTTTTGCCATTATTCCTTCCCTCTTTATTTTTTTGTTGTTATGAAAATGTTATTTCTGTATGATTATTTTATTTGTATGTGCAACAAAGATTACGATTTTTATTTTTTGTGTGTAGTCATATTTGCAGGTTCGGTATTATTAGATAATAGAATAGATTTTTTAGGTAGCACCAGCAAGGTCTGTAAAGGCCCTTTACACACTGAGACTTTCTAGCGATCCTACCAGCGATCCCGACCTGGCCGGGATCGCAAGAAAGTCGCTGATAAGCTTTCAAATAGGCAGATCTGGCCAACGACGCAGCAGCGATATGGACCTGCAGAACGACCTCGCTAGTCGTTGGGGACGTGTCACACAGCAGGGGACGCTATAGCACGCTGGGTTCTAAGTCGCTAACAATGTCGTTGTAACACATCGATGCATGCTGTGCAGCGGGAAATAATGGACCAAAAAATGGTCCTGAAAGATTTGTAGTGGTCAGCGACCTCACAGCGGGGGCCAGGTCGCTGATGCGTGTCACACACTGCAATATCACTGGGGAGGTCGCTCTTACGTCACAAAACCGGTGACGTTACAGCGATATTGCTAGCGATGTTGCAATGTGTAAAGGGGCCTTAACACACTGTCCCTTCTCTAGCAGAATCTCTCCCTAAGCCCTACACTATTTCCAGGTTGAGTGCAAGAAAAAAGGCGACTCTGGGTCTAAAATAAATCCGAAGATGCTATGCAGCTGACCAATCACAGTAATACTAGTAGCCAAGATTGCTATAGCATTACCATGATTGGCAGACAATCCCTGCATCTTTACTGGCTTAAAAAAAGCCAGCAAACATTTTGGGTGGGGACACAAGCATGGTGTCAGAGCAGCAAAATGCTTGATCAAGTATCGAGCACATAGAAAACAGTAATGCTCAATCGAGTACCGAGCAGTGCCAAGCACGTTCTCCCATTACTATTCTGCCTTCTACCATATGACGATGATGAAGAGGGTGAAGTTTCAGCAAAACAACTATCCCAAAAACAAAGCCAAGGAAACCCTCAGTTGGTTTTAGAGAAAGAAAATAAAGCTTCTACAATGGGCCAGCCAATCACCTGACCTCAGTAGAATATAAAATTTATGGAAGGAACTAAAGCTCAGAATTCATAGAAGGTACCTATAGACCCTTCAGGATTTGAAGAGTGTTTGTGTAGATTTGTGTAGAAGTATGGGCCAAAATCACACCTGAGCAAGGCATGCGGCAAGTTTCTCCATACAGGAGGCATTTTGAAGCTGTCATCACCAACAAAGGTTTTGTACAAAGTACTTAATACATTTCAGTAAATATATTCAATACCTTTTCCTTCTGTATTTTCTCATTAATACATATAACTTAATTTACGGACATCTAAGATTTAATTTATTTGCCTGTGTGAATTGGATGGGTTGCTATCAACAACTGGTGACAATTTAATGTCAATAGCACCTTTATATTTACTTAGAAAATTGGTGACATGTGATTGTATTGTATTGGTGATACTTTTTCACCGTCTGTTTTATTTAGAAGGAAAAATTCTGGAAGATATACCATGACATAACTCCTCTAAGTCACAGAAGGTATGAACATTATTTTATTTGCTGCCAGGATCAACCTATTGCAGCATAAAGACTTTCCAACCACAACCATCTCGATAAGCACACGACCCATCATCCCCTGCTCTTGTGGGAGAGTGAACTGGCCAGCAATACGAGCAAGGCTGAATCTGTCTTCCTTATTCGCTTCCAGATTATTTTTTGGACTATACAGGTGGATGTTGTTACCTCTAACAGTGACACTGTCAGTTTGTACATTCCTTCTCTGCCGCCATAACAGTAAAACATTTCAGACTTTCAAGATTGTCAATAATAGTAATAATCTTTATTTCTATAGCGCCAACATATTCCACAGCGCTTTACAATTCAGAGGTTCGTATACAAACAAAAAATAAGAAACAGTTAAGGAAAATACAATAATTAAAGCAAAAATATTGACAACCCCACTCGTAATCTACAATGGGGTGAGGTGGGGGTGACCAGGTACAGGTGCTTCTTTACAATGACGGTCCAGCCATCTTGAAGAAATTCTGGATAGTTTAAGGCTGCATGAGGTAGTCATCAGACAATCTTTGTGATGCATTTGAGTGCAGTGGAGTCAATGATTTGTTTGTCTTTTCTGATCGGTTCTCCCCTAAGCCACAGCTGTCCAATTCATTTCCCAATTGTTAAAGAAGAGATTTCACAACTTTTTTTCCAGTTAATGTATTAGATAAGATGTCACTATCCGGACTTGGATGACATGAGGGTAGATGACATGATTCACATGCCTAGCTATTTTGGTGGTGGTGGTAGTAGTGGTGCTGGCAATCATGATGTTAGTGACAGTGGCAGCTGATATGTTAGTGGCACTACTTCATGGAAAATTTAGAGAGGAGAATTAGGAAGAAGGGCTACGAGACCAGGACATTTCACACACTGGGACACCTGTCAGCAAAGTTAGGTACAATGATTATGATGATGGTGATGATGTTATATGTCTAGACAGGACTTGAGAGCGAAATCAGGGTGAAGAGAAGAGATGACATCATATGAGGAGTGTAGTCGTGTCAGTAAAAAGCGTGTGGTCAACTGTTTTCTATGGACATTTGGGTTTCTTCTGTTAGCCGATAATTTGTAATGTCGCAATGGCTGTTGGTGGAGGAGACTCAAGAGCACCTGAAAGCTCTGATTGTGGTTGTGGTAGTGATGAATTCTATTTGAGGTGTCCTCAGGTATGAACATTATTTTATTTGCTGCCAGGATCAACCTATTGCAGCCTAAAGACTTTCCAACCACAACCACCTCGATAAGCACATGACCCATCATCCCCTGATCTTGTGGGAGAGTGAACTGGCCAGCAATACGAGCAAGGCTGAATCTGTCTTCCTTATTCTCTTCCAGATTATTTTTTGGAGTATACAGGTGGCATCCTCAAATAATGCCTGGTTGTTATCATCATCACCATCATCATGATTATCCTCATCTACTGCTTTCTGTACTCAACGTTTTCCTTTTCTTCCTTTGTTGAATCATATTTTCCCATGTGTGGCAAATAAATATCAACATTCATCCTGTTGTCCAAGTTCACCCCACTCGCTGAATTCTACTACCTTTTGTGGAAAAATTGCATTTGTTCTGTTTCAATGCAAGGGACGGTACATGTCTGTAATGACACATTCATTCAATATTTTGCATGATGGTGATCCACGACTACAAGAAGGCAAGAGGGTGACACGTGACACCTCCACATCAGGTGGCATCTATGCACCTCCTCCACATCCTCCTCAATGGACATTTTCCTATTCCCAATGACAATGGGGCAAAACATTTTATCAATTATTACAATGGATTGCTCCCCAACAATTAGAAGAAGGCAACTTAATAAGCAGCAATGCTAGAATATCCTGGCGGCAATGCATTTGTGCAAGGTAACAAATGCTCCCTGTTTGGCACACATTCTCAATTTGATCATGCAATGTTAAAAAATATATAAAACACATATATCTGCTTGAATAAGTTGTTGAAAATGGTTAGGAATGTACTTCGACCATTCTTACTTGGTAATAAATGGCCTGAAGGATTTGCAGAGAAAGAGCAAAATGACTGAGACCTGCCTGATTTGCAACATTGCAACGCTATGGAATTCAACATTTCATATGTTGAAGCAGCTGTACAAACAACATATGGAGAAGTGACTTTTTAAACGTTTCTTTATATATCTTAAGTTATGTTCATGACAACAATATTTGATAAAATATTATATGGCATGAACATGTTTTCCCATAAATTATTTCAGCTCATTCCTATTGAGCACAAGGCCTTGCAGAGACGCTGAAATTTAATGTGAGGGTACCACAGCTGTAGCGATGTTTCAAGAAGCTTGAGAACAAAGGTGGTTCTGAAACATTATCACTACAGCTGTGGTACCCTCACATTATGACTGTTATAAACTCCTTTGGTAGGCACCTATGAAACACCGGGCATGAACAGGCTTTATTTTTATAAAAAAATTCATGGCTCTAAGATTATTGCTATTTTTTACCATCATCTTCACTTGTGGTGAAAATTATGATTTTTTTTTTTGTATTTTGACTATTGTGAATTCCTGCAGGAGGCCCTTGTTCAGAATTGGGCCCCTTTGAAGGACTGACAACAAGACTTACATTTTTCCAAACAAGTCAAAACTTCATTGATTATATTTTCTTTTTTTTACAATACTCCTTAGTTCTTGCGGAAATGAGGATTTTTGTTTTCTTGACTGGTGTAAATTCCCACGGTTGGCTCTTCCTAGGAGATGGCCCATGCAGAAAATTGGAAAAATAAAAGATTGCTGCAGTGTTATTTTTCATGACTTTCTCTCTGGGTCAGAGGCTAAAGGCCACTTTATACACTGCGATATCGGTCCCAATATCGCTAGTGTGGGTACCCGCCCCCTTCTGTTGTGCGACACGGGCAAATCGCTGCCCGTGCCGCACAACATCACCCAGACCCGTCACACATACCTGCCCGGCGACGTCGCTGTGACCGGCAAACCGCCTCCTTTCTAAGGGGGCGGTCCGTGCGGCGTCACAGCGACGTCACTGAACCGCCACCCAATAGAAGCGGAGGGGCGGAGATGAGCGGGACGTAACATCCCGCCCACCTTCTTCCTTCCTCATAGCGGCCGGGAGGCAGGTAAGGAGAGGTTCCTCATTGCTGCGGTGTCACACGGAGCGATGTGTGCTGCCGCAGGAACGAGGAACAACCTCGTTACTGCTGCAGTAACGATTTTTGAGAATGGACCCCCATGTCACCGATGAGCGATTTTGCACATTTTTGCAATGATGCAAAATCACTCAATGGTGTCACACGCAATGGCATCGCTAATGCGGCCGGATGTGCGTCACCAATTCCGTGACCCCAACGAGTTTGCATTACCGATGTCGTAGCGTGTAAAGCCCCCTTTACTAAACGAGGGATTAATCTCTTATTCTACTTTAGCCATGTCTACCATGGTAGCCACATACAGGCACAGGTCAATTACAACCTGAGCCACATCTCTCAATTTTTTGCTGAGGGAAGTGCTAAAGACTCTTGTTGGAACATGAATGCAAATTGACAAATTGCACATTTGCAATGGAGTGAGGATCACTGGACCCAACCTGGAAGTGGTTCAAAATCTTGAAGTGGTTCACCCATATCCATTATTGGCCACATCGATATTATGTTGAGAAATAATGTTTCTCTCAAATACCTTGTGTTGCCAATTCTGCCTGTCAGGTGTGCTATTGCAGTCCGCTCTTCTCAATCGCATGACCCCCGGGCTCCGTGACCTCGGGGATCCGGTGATATCACATCAACGTCCTAATCACGTGACATCACCGTGACTGGACCCAGTCTCCCTGAGTCACTGGGCTGTGGGTGGTGTTTTACCTCTCGTCACAGCCCAGTGTGTCTCCTGCTTGTGGTGCTCTGCAGTGAAAGGAGTTTGGAGGGGTTTTTTCTCATGTGAGGGATGTTGTTGTGAGGTCTTTTATATATGAGTAAGCATTCTATGAACTTACTTTCTTGGCCCCTTTTCCTTGCCTTTACTATTTGATTTGCTGATTACTGGCAGTTCTTTTACATTGTGGCCAGGATATTTATGATTCCTAATGGTTCTGGCTCCCTATTACTTTTTAAGTGAAATTTCTGACCTCTACCCCTCACGTGCTTCTGGGTGTTCGTCGCCGTATTAACATCTTATTAGCACTTTTAATCCTCTTTTCACTATTGTTAATTAAAAAAAATTGTGATAAATAAAGAGTATTTTTTGCATATAGCCCTTAAAGCTCCTAGTCTTTTTCTTGGTCAATACTCACAGAGACTGCGGATGGCCTCACTTGACATGACATCACCAAATCCCGGGGGTCATGGAGCCCAGGGGGTCACGCGAAGGGGGTGAGTGGACCACAATAGTGTGCCGCCCCCACGTCAGCAGCAGTTGGGCTGCTCGGATTCGGATCCGCAGTGTGGCTCGAGGGATTCTCCAGACCCGGGGGTCGCGCGGACACTTCAAATAAAAGGGGACGTATATATACGGGGATTGCTGTAATCATTTGGTGACGCCACCCACGGTGTGTAGTGAGGTGTAGCACCACCGCTGCTGTTGGGGAGCACCTGGGGGCGATTGGATGTCAGCTTGATATTAACCCCTCCGTGGGTAGGGATGGATGCCTCGGGGCCCAGTGTCTCTGTGCTGAGGATGGTGGCTGCAGGAGCCGGCACGCCCGGTCAGACCGGGGGATGTCAGTGTACTCAATGAAATGTAATGAATCACACAAGTCCAACGGTAAACCAAGGTGCTGGTGGCCGGCCACCACGGCCGGGTGTATTCTGGTCCCTCACCCGGGGTGATGGTCTGTGTCACTTTCCTCTGCACTATTCTTAGCTCTCCTTGGACTTCTCGGTATAGAACATGGGAGTCCGCTCCCAGAACTACGGGTGGGAGCCTTGCCCGCAGACGCTGACCCGTGGGATCTAAAGGGGCCCTGGTGGATGCCCTATCCCTCTCGGTGGGTTGCTGGTCTGCTTGATGGGACTTTGGGTGGGACAGGACCTGTAATCCTGTCCTCAACTGGTTAATTAACAAAGTCAGTGGTTCCGATCTCTGCTTCAGGGGCCAGGTACCCCCTCTGTGCACGGTTTCCGGGTCGGTTCTCCGTTGTCAGTACCGGCGAGCTCCTACCCTGTCCCGGTCCACCTCGGATCTCCGGCAGCCATCTTCCCATCTCCTGACAGACACGGACCACCATCTGCCACCTAGCCAGCACGTCGGGGCTCCAACCACGACGCCTTTCCTCTCTGGCTTCACTTGAACTTGACTTTCTCCTCTCTCACTCCTCTCAGCTTAACTGAACTTCAAACTGAACTCCACTCTTCCCGCCCCGGGTTCTCTAGACCCCTAGGTGGGCGTTTTCCTTCTGCCTGTACTCACCCACTGGTGTGCCTTTCCTACCCTGGGGGGTGACTAGGGTTTTGTTTGCTCGGTGTAATCCTGTGAGGGAAGGTGTTATGCGGGGGCCTATTTTTGTGTGACCACCTGGCGGCACCAGGGCGTCACAATAGCACCACTCTCAGACACTATTGGCAACATAAGGTATTTGAGAAACACATTGTTTCCCAACATAATATCGATATGGCCAATAATGAAAAGGGGTAAACCACCCCTTTAATAATGTGTACATTACACAACTTTGGTATTCAGACAGATGGTCAACATGGTGAATATTTACTCAGGGATGGACAACCCCTTTAAAGAGGTTACCCCACAATAATAACTATAGAAATTAGACTAAACCAACTAAACCTACATATGATAAAATTAAGCTTGCAAAATTATTGTCTTAAAAAAATTATATTGGTGTTAGCGCCCTCTAGTCACCAGATAATTGTGGAAGATGTACGCAAAAATATATGCACAACTAGGGGTTAAATATGATCTCTTCAATTTGGTTAAAAATCTCTTTTATTTAGTTAAAAATGACTAACTGTTCCAGATCAAATCCATCACGTGATTATTTGCTTGGAATGGAAGTACTGTACATAAGGAGTAGATGACATATAAGAAGTAAACTATATCTGTGTAATGCATTTGTTAATATGTTAAAGGGAACCTGGCAGCAGGTTTTCGCTACCTCATCTGAGAGCAGCATGATGTAGGCAAAGAGATTCTGAATCCAAGGATGTGTCACACGGCATTCAGCTCTAAACTCATCAGGTGTCATGGCGTCTTGTGACCCTGTTCACACTGCAGAGTCTGACATGCCACCTGGTGCTTTAGAGTTGCTCAGTTAGAGCCAAGCATCGACCTGTTGTGAGCTTACAAGTGATTGGTATAGCAGGAGTTTATTTCTGCTGACCTGTGAATTGCTGCTAGGGTCACAGGTTTCTGGAGACCCATCATGGCGGAATTCACCCTTTAAAAGATGGTGGAATTTCCTCTTCCATGCCGATAATAGCTTTATGTGATTCCATTCTATGTGCATGGTTATCCAGCTTCTGATGTACTGCTATATGTCTGGTGCGTGGTGGAAATACTTTTTTCATTTATTATTTCCTTTCTTTTCTTTATTTCCTCCTGAGCACATTTTGTCTATACCTCTGTAAGTGATTGGTGGGAGTTTGAGTTTTGTTTTCCCCCAGTCTGTCTTTCTGTGGGGGATTTACCACTCCAATCCTGATTATCTCCTGGGTTTGGGGTGAGGGGGAATTAGACCTAGGGTTGATCAGGAGTCAGGGCTACGCTGGTGGTCCAGACCTCTTCACCTTTAGAAGTAAATCTAGGATAAGGTACAGATAGTGTCAAGGAGAAATTCCATAGTTTTTGGGAAATCTCCTTCTTAACAGCAAATGTCTGCTAAACCTCAGATTGGAAATCACTGAGTGTCATCAAAGGAATTTAATTAAGAATTAACGTCCAGAACACCATTCTAAGTCTGAACTGGGTGCAAGAGAGCGTGCGAGGTTCTGCAGCAAAGTGTGCAGGGTTTAAAGATAAGTGTGGCATAGTTTCAACACAATTACATAGTGGTGATAACTGTAATTGTTTATTTTACTGGGAATTGTTTGTCTGTTTGTCTGTGATACTGTTAAAAAAGCAAAAAAAAAGTTTGTCTTGAGATTTAATCAGTAGCATTAGTCACACCTGTTTCTAGAAGCTTCTGGCAGCTTCTGGAAGTCCTGAAAAACTATATAAACCAGCCAGATCAAGCGAGGTGCTGAGCGTGCGAGGTTCTGCAGCAAAGTATGCAGGGTTTAAAGATAAGTGTGGCATAGTTTCAACACAATTACATAGTTTGACACAAGAACATAGTTTGAATTTATCCTTATACGTTTCCCATTGGGTTTTTTTATTTTTTTTCTCTTTGTTTTTCTACTTTACTGTTTATCCCCATTTGATAGGTGCTCCATGGACAATGCTACCAGGTGTGTATCTTGTCAGATGTATGCATGCCTTGAGCAGCCGTTTGAGGGTGAATATGTCTGCACTCGATGCAAGCATGTTGCGTGTTTGGAAGCCAAGGTAACTGATCTAAATAAGCAGCTTGCAACACTCAGGGGCATTGCAAACCTGGAGAGGAGTTTAGAGCTCACTGAGCTTTCTCTGGCTGGGGCCAGTGATATGGAGGAGGGTGGAGGTGGAGAAAATCAGGACCCAGAGGTAGGTAGTTGGGTAACAGTTAGAAGAAGACGTAGGGGAAAAAGTGTCAGGGAGCCTAGTCCTGACCTGGCACAACCTAGTAAATATGCCTGTTTGGCTGATATCAGGAATGAAGGGCCAGGACTAGGGTCACTACAGCAGGACGTTGCTCCTAGCAACCAGGAAAACAACTGCTGTAGGAAGGAGGGAAATAGGAGTGCAGCAAAGCCCAGACAGATGTTAGTGGTAGGGGACTCTATAATTAGGCGGACAGACAGGGTCACCTGTCGCCGAGACTGTTAATGCCGAACAGTGTGTTGTCTGCCGGGTTCTCGGGTTCGGCATATTGTGGATCAGATAGACAGATTGCTGGGTGGGGCTGGGGAAAACCCAGCGGTCATGGTGCACATTGGTACTAATGACAAAGTTAGAGGCAGGTGGAAGGTCCTTAAAAATGATTACAGGGAACTAGGAGAGAAGCTGAAGTCCAGGACCTCCAAGGTGGTGTTTTCAGAAATACTACCGGTGCCACGAGAGTCACTAGAAAGACAGCGGGAGCTTAGGGAGATAAACACGTGGCTTAGAAATTGGTGCAGGAAGGAAGGGTTCGGGTTCATGGAGAACTGGGCTGACTTCTCAGTCGGCTACAGGCTCTACGGTAGGGACGGGCTGCACCTCAATGGGGAAGGTGCAGCTGTGCTGGGGGAGAAAATAGTCAGACGGATGGAGGAGCTTTTAAACTAGGATCTGGGGGGAAGGAGGGTAGTGGAGCAAAAAAGGGGATAGATAGAGCAGATAGAGACAGTGAGATGGTAGGGGTCAATGAAGGATTAGGGGGGATGGGACATGCAAGGAATGTAGGGAGGCTAGGAGTAATAAAGGTGTTAATAGGATTAAATGTCTACTGGCAAATGCAAGAAGTCTTGCAAACAAAATGAATGAATTGGAGACTCTTATGTCAACCATGGATTATGATGTGGTGGGCATTACGGAAACCTGGCTGGATGAAAGCCATGACTGGGTGACAAACATACAGGGTTATAGTACATTAAGGAGGGACAGGAAAGACAAAAAAGGTGGTGGAGTGTGTATATTTATCAAATCTAACCTAAAACCTGTGTTGAATGATGACATTGGGGGGAACTGCAACAATGTAGAGTCAGTATGGGTAAATGTACATGGGGAGGAGAATAATGGAAAAATGCTAATTGGAGTTTGCTATAAGCCTCCTAACATACTTGAACAAATAGAGGGTGAAATGCTGGAACAAATTGAAAAGGCAGCTAATAATAATTATCGGGTTCTTATTATGGGGGATTTCAACTATCCAGACATACAGTGGGACATAGAATCTTCTGGTTGTGCTAAAAGCTGTAAATTCTTATCTACCATTCAAGACCATTTCCTCTCTCAGATGGTAGATGAACCGACGAGGGGAGATAATTTGCTAGATTTGGTCCTGTCAAATAGACCGGATACAATTTCAGATCTACAGGTCCGGGAGCACTTGGCCACCAGCGATCATAATATGGTAAGCTTCAACGTAATATTCAATAGAACATTTCAAAGGGGAAATGCTAAAACCTGGAATTTTAGGAAAGCTGATTTCAACAAATTAAGGGAAGAGCTTAAATGTGTAGATTGGGACAAAGTCATGGTAACTGGGGATACTGAACATAAATGGGGAAAGTTTAAGGATATATTGCTAGAATCCTGTAAAAAACTTATACCCTCTGGTAATAAAACGTCCCGGAATAAAAAGAAACCACTATGGATAAATAAGACTGTACAAAGTATAATAAAACAAAAACAAAGGGCGTTTAAAATCTTGAAGGCTGAGAATACAGAAATAGCATTGCAGGAGTATAAAGATATCAATAGGCAATGCAAAAAAGAAATCAAACAAGCAAAACTAGCTACTGAAACAAAAATCGCCAATGACATTAAAATAAATCCCACAATCTTTTATAAATACATTAATGCCAAAAGGAAAACAAAGGATAGTATTGGCCCCTTAAAATATAATAACAAGTTAGTTATAGAGGACAAACAAAAGACTGAGATATTAAATAGGCATTTCTCATCTGTGTTCACCAAGGAATTGACTGTACCAGGCATCATTCAACAAGTGAAAAATCAAAGTTCCCCACCAGATATAATCAATTTAACACAAGAAGAAGTACGCCTACGTCTGAGTAAATTAAACATTGACAAATCCCCAGGGCCAGATGGCATTCATCCACGAATATTGAGGGAATTGAGCTCCATAATTGACAGACCGCTGTATCTCATCTTTTTAGACTCGCTTGTAACAGGGTTGGTGCCTCAGGATTGGAGGATTGCTGATATGGTACTGATATTTAAGAAAGGTAAGAGGGTAGATCCAGGAAACTACCGTCCAGTAAGCCTGACATGAGTAGTATGCAAAGTTTTTGAGGACATTTTAAGGGATGACATGCAAAAATATCTTGCAGAAAATAATATAATAACTGACAGACAGCATGGATTCATGAAAGATAAGTCGTGTCTAACCAACCTGTTGGGGTTCTATGAGGGGGGTAAGTGCAAACCTGGATATTGGTAATGCAGCTGATGTGATTTATTTGGACTTTGCAAAGGCATTTGATACTGTACCACATAATAGGCTTATACTAAAGCTCCAGAAGCAAGGACTGGGGGAAACTATATGCAACTGGGAAAGGTATTGGCTAAAAGATAGGAAACAAAGAGTAGTCATAAATGGAACATTCTCTAAATGGGCCATAGTCAGCAGTGGAGTGCCGCAGGGATCTGTGCTAGGACCAATTCTTTTTAATCTCTTTATTAATGACCTTGTGGATGGGATTGATAGTAAAGTGTCAGTCTTTGCTGATGACACCAAACTATGTAGGATATTAAAAACTGACCTTGATAGTATAATATTACAAAAAGATCTGGATAAGATGTCAGAATGGGCAGATACTTGGCAAATGAGATTTAATGTTGATAAATGTAAAGTAATGCACCTAGGACGGAGTAATCCTATAACTGCGTATACATTAAATGGAAGTAAACTCGGGACTACAGAACAGGAGAAGGACTTGGGTATTCTCATTACAAATAAGCTGAGCAGCAGCACTCAATGTCAAGCAGCAGCTGCAAAAGCAAACAAGATTCTAGGGTGTATAAAAAGAGAGATTATATCCCGCGATCCCAACGTATTGTTACCCCTCTATAAATCACTTGTAAGGCCACATCTGGAATATGGGATCCAGTTTTGGACTCCACATTTTAAAAAGGACATTCAAAAGTTAGAGTCAGTTCAAAGGCAGGCAACTAGACTACTACAAGGAATGGAAGGCCTCCCATATGATGACAGGTTGAAAAAGTTAGATATGTTTAGCTTAGAAAAATGACGTCTCAGGAGATCTCATTTATATGTATAAATATATGTGTGGTCAATATAAAGGACTGGAACATGACTTATTTCTTCCGAAGACAATACTAAGGACCAGGGGGCACTCACTGAGAGTGGAAGAAAAGCGATTCCGACAGCTAAATAGGAAAGGGTTCTTTACAGTTAGAGCAGTCAGACTGTGGAATACCCTATCACAAGAGGTAGTAATGGCAGATACTATAACAGCTTTCAAAAAAGGGCTGGATGATTTCCTCAGTACACACAACATTGTTGGTTATAAATGACTTAGTGACCAAATGTAGAACTGGTGGAGGAAGGTTGAACTAGATGGACCTAGGTCTTTTTTCAACCTTAGTAACTATGTAACTATGTAAGAGGACACACATTAGCTAGAGTGCCGAATGTAAGAGGATACCGTGACGAGGTGTTGGGGCTCTATTGTATTGATCAATTCAATAGCTAAATTTCTCTTTATGCTTAAGTTCATCACAGTTATGCAGATTCCGTTACACGGTACGATATCCCTAACGATGCCAAATGTGCGTCACGGAATTCGTGACCCCGACGACATATCGCCCGATATATCGTACCATGTGACGCCGGCTTTAGAATGGTGTTCCAGACGTTATTTCTTAATTGGTTTGTAGTCTTTCGTTTGTGAACCCGACCTCACTCACACCTATCGCCAGTCCACATACATATATAGCCTGGGTCTCAGCTTCCCAAACACGGTAAGTTTTTTAACTGCAAGAAAGGACAAACATTAGCTAGGGACCTCAATGTAAGAGAATACCGTGATGAGCTGTTGGGGCTCTGTTGTATTGATAAATTCAATAGCCAAATTTCTCTTTATTCTTAATTTTATAGCAGTTATGCAGATTCCATTGTCATATTCTCATTTTCACATATAGCTATTGTATTTTTCATGCCAGCATTCATACAGCAGTTTCTCCTTTACATTTTTTCCCCTTGCACTGTCACTGGTGTGCAGCCATTCTCTCTATATAGCAAAGGAATTTAGACCACACAGATATCTGGTATAAACCCCTTTTAAAAAGCTGTAATGGGTTAATCTCTTAGTAAAATTCGTAAGTATGCCATTGGTTATATTAAAATCATATGCAAAAAGTCTGTAATGTTTATCCATTTTTGGAATTTGTCCTCTCTGTCCCTTCCATTGCTCATGGCGCCGTTGTCACATAGCTCTGGGGTGCCTTATCTTGAATCCACCATAGTAGCTCGAGGGACCCTCTTCTCATGACGCCATCTGTTGACCCTGGTATACATATACTTGCTTTCCTGATATGCAGTAATAACCAGAAAACAGGCTCTCTCTTCCTACTCATATAAAAAAGAAAGTTTGGTTATAGAAAAGCACATATATATTCTCACAGTAAAAAGCATATATTCTCACAGTAAAAAAATATAGAAAAATATTTTGTATTCTCACAAAAGGGCCCTTATCCTGAGGGCCAGTTTTAGAGCCCCCCATATCCCATTTACTACGTTACCATCCTGATATTATGTATAATGTTGATTCCTGGGTGCAGCCATTCTGCCACAATCAGAATTTTTTCATTTAGCCATCTAGCAGAGTTGAGAGAGCTGTCCAGCCAACACCAGGCTCTCTATGGAGATTGTACATTGATAGCGAGATCTCAATCAGAGGAGGGGGCATGCTGGACTGCCGCGTGTGTGACTTTGTAGTCCGAGCTATGATAAGGATCCTGATGTTTAAACAAACATAGCAAATTAACAACAGAGTAGACTGTGACAAGACAGGCAGGTCTGAATTTTCTGTATTAACCCTTGCAACATGCGGACTTCAGCTTACATAGCAAAAACCTGCTGACAGATTCCATTTAAATACCTCTATGATTGAAATCTCCCCGATAATCTGAGTTATCAGCAAAAGGCTTCACTCACATCTGCGTATAAATACGACAAATTCAATGCAATATAGAATCAGATTGCACTCACACCAATGGTAAACAATGAGGCGGTGATGATGTGCGATTTTTCCCTCAGCTGTTTTTGGCATCAGGGAAAAAAAGTTGTAGCATGCTGTATATGGTTGCTTAAAATGGCAGAGACTCACCAATGCAAGTCAATGGTTGTGAGAAAAAATTGGATGTCCCACGGACCATCCGTATTTCATCTCATTTTTACAGATACATTACCAATTTGTAGCACAGAACACGATAAATGGTCCAGTAAATGATTGTTTAATAATAATTGCTGTGAAAAAAAAACGCACGTTGTACAAAGGCTAGGAGATAAAAAAAATGGATATCACGCATGCAACATTTCTGGATGAAAATCACATTGATTTATCATATGCAGATGTAAAGGAACCCTAAGAAGCACATACGTGCAGTAAAATGAGCAATTAACCATTTAAACTTATTTTTTGAATCCTCAATAAGTGGTCCATCAATGTAAATAACTCACGGACGATATTGCTATGATAAACCTTTTACATATTGAGAACTGCGTGTGCCTTAAAATAAATGCATCAATTATAAGATGAGGCATTTCCATCTGCTAACTGTGACCTACTTGCAATTCTTCATAGTGAATGTGCATTCCTTCCATTTATACGGAAGACTTGTAATAAAGGCTACTTGCATAACCATGAACCAAATATGTTCACAAAAATCAAACTCAAAATACAATTTATAAATTCAAAGTCCTGTGTGTATTTTATGTGATGCTTTTTTAAATAATTTATTTGATTATCATAAATTGCTTTGGCAATTTGGACTCATTTAAAGAGTATCTAGCAGTATCCAGGATTAAAATAAGAAAATCACAATTACAATTAACTAATTGGGAAGGTTACATTCACATATGGCACATTTGTAGTGATGAGCGAATGTATTCGTTACCTTTCGCTATTCGCAGAATAGTACAGTACTCGGGCTATTTGTTATATAGCGAGTAATGGTGTATTCGCCTCGCTATATTCGGATGTCCTGCCCAGCTGTTTTGGCGCCTGATTTGCAGCCACTAAACATGTTGGGCTTCTTAACCAATCACAGTAATGCCACAGCCATTTTTACTGCGGCATTACTGTTATTAGCTGGCCACCGCCATTTTGTGCACAGTACATTGCTAGTGTCTCTCTCCAAGCGCTTCATACTCACCAATCACCGACGCGTTGTGGCTATCACGCTGCTCCCGCAGCCTCATTACATAGTCGCTGCATCCCTGCTCACCGGCTTCTGTGATTGGTTGCAGTCAGACCTGCCCCCAGGCTGAGTGACAGCTCTCCGATTGCAACCAATCACAGCCGCCGTGGGACAGGTCTATATCGTACAGTAAAATAAATTAATAATTAACTTATTATTTAATGTCTCCTGTCCAAGCCCTGATACTACTTCCCCCCACCCTGGGACGGGTCAAAAATCCAGTAACAAAAAACCCACAAATAATCACAAACAAGGGTAAATGAAAACTCGTCCACACTGCACTCAAACACAAGGGAGGGATAGTCTGTGAACTGGGGAGTAATGCAAAATGGGTAGTAAATAACTACACAACTGAAGAACTCACACACACCGCTGAAACACAGCTTGTAGATCACCATACAACTGGATAACCACAGGAAGCAGGAAGCAAAAGCTATATCCAGCGCTCAGCCCCAGTGTCCAGAAGCTTATAAAGGGTGAGGGCAGCTGGTGGTGATCAGCAGCCTGGGTTCCCAGCAGATGATCACTGGCCAGCAGGAATTAACTCCTGCTGTACTGGAGAGCAGTGAAACCAGCACCAGCTGATGCCCAATACAGGCTGTGCAACTAAGTGATCCCAGACTGTTTATCAGACTCTGCAGTATGAACAGAGTCTGACGCTGCCATGACACCCAACGAGTTTTTAAACATATTCAGGGCATATTTTTGGTCTTTCTGTCACTGTTCAGATTCTTTATAACTGTGCTAAGTGAGCAGGTTTTTCTAGATATGATGTCACAGCTATACTGTGTGTTGTGGCCAATCAAAAGTCTCCGTTTACTGATTTTACTTTCTTTATTTCCACAGCGTAAGTCTGAATCACAGACTAAAGGAAAGAGCCTTACCAAAAAGGTTAATACCAACATTATAAGCCATCTATTCTCCAAGGAATGAGCAATAAGTTGCTGATCAACAGGGATCTGATCAATGTGATCCACACAGTTCCTGTGAGAGATGTTCTCAGATGTCTCACCAAAATGGAGTACTCCATTCATTGTCTATAGGACTTGTCGGAGACAGTTGATTATCAAATTCCAATAGGGCAATTTGGAGCCTTGTTCTTGGAATCAGTGGTCGTCGGACACAGTTGGGTACCAAATTTCAATAGGGCATTTCGGAGCCCTGTTCTTAGAATCAGTGGTAGTCTGGCTGCTGGGACCACCATCGATGAACAAGTTATCACCTCTTTGGTGGATAGGTGATGACTTGTAATATAGGAGATAACTCCTTAGGTTTATTGTGTTTTTCAGACAGAAAAAAGGAGTTTCAGGTTCCTGCTGTAAGATGAAGAAGCTGACACATTTAAAAAGAAATATTACAAAGTTGAAAGCATTGACATATCCTATTGATAAAAAATATAAGAGTGGTAAATCTATGAGACGTCAGATCCACATGATCTCCTCTTTGATTATTTGTAATTTTTAGCATATCATTTTAGTGTAATGATATTAGTTCTCCATTGAAGGGGTTGTCAGAGATTAACTCTTTCGAAATTGTGTTCTACTTCCAACACCTCTAATATAGAGTAGCTTTTTCCAGGGGACGCAACAGACAGCCAAGTATTTTTTTGAAGCAGCCAAGCAGTAGAAATGTACTATAACATGTGGCTATTTGTATGAACATACGGCCATCACATACAAGAAAGGCTTATTCCAGAGCTGTTCTAGTTCTCAATAATAATCCCTATGTCTTTACATGACCTAATAGGAAGTAACAAAATGGTTTGTCTTCACGAGACAGTTCCTTGTAATGCCATACTCCAACTTTTGTGTTAGTTAGATAATTGAATCTCATGTATCAAAACTAGTCTCAGTGTCTACATTTCCTTCATTAAGCACACATTGAATTTTCATTAACTGAGGGTGTGGCGCCCCAGGACCTGGTCGCCACAACAGCATTGCTCCTCCAAAGGGTTAATGCTGAGCCTGGAGGTAATTGGGAGGTCTATTGGCCAGTAAGTTCAACATCCAACGCAGTTTCTCCCTCAGGCCAGCAGGGGGAGCTCTGAACCTGGAGTTCCAGGGAGCATTCCTTAAGTCTGACCTGAGGGAGGAGTTAGTAGTCAGTCTGTAGAGAGAAAGCAGAGAAAGCAGATGCAGAGTAGTGCTGTCCTGCGGACTGGGGCCTGTAGCTGCAATAGCTTGGCCTAGTGAAGCAGGAAGAGCAGAGAGGCACAGAAGAGACGCGGACATCGGAGTCTGTGGCCACCAGGGCCTAAAATACTCCCTGGTAGCCGAATCCGAAGGGCAGGAGAGCTGCAAGCACCTGGCCCATAAACAACCCGAAGGTACAGCTGCATCACCAGGGCCCGGTGTGGACTCCAGCAGAGAAGCACCAGAGAGGGCCTGCGCAGCCTACCACACAGGGAGAGGGACGTACCAGTGGTCCCAGCAGCAAGAGGGCCATTGCTAAGCCAGAGAGCAGGGTCCTATAACAGTAAAGAAAGAACAGGAGTAGGCCTCATACTCATCTGGCCAAAAAGATACCTTAGTTACTTCCAGGCCAGCCGGAGCCCTCTACCACCTGTGACGGTCTCCCAGGACTAAACTGTTGCCAAGTAAAAAAGGAGAAGGTAAAGGGACTACTGTTTGTGCCTGTTTCTTTCACTGCCTGTCGGCCCGGCAACGTATTGTTCACACAACATCACACCATAGACTCTCACGAGCACCAACTGTTGCCCCGGGGCACTGCTCCACATGTGGGGAGCAGGACCATCCAAGCTGCTATACCACCAGCCCCGGAGTCCTCATACAGCAGCGGCGGCTTAATAGCCGCAAACCACAGGTGGCGTCACGAAAATACAAACTTTAATCAACCCCACTGAAGCCATATTTAAATTGACACCCACCAGGGTCACAAAGTTGGGCCCCGCCACCACTGACGACCCCCGGACTAGTCCGGCCCGGCACCGGGTGTCCCATAGCCCTGGGGTGGGCGAGTCAAGGGCAACATAAATTCTTTACTTTGTAATAGTGTAGGGGAGTGCAGCGCCTATTAAGGATGTTGCTTTACTGTTACTTTAAGACTTTGTTGCACTGTGGCTTTAAGAGACTGGCTCCCCTGCAGAGCACAATGGAATGCCCACATCTCCCCTGCTGTTGTGCCTTTGTTTGGTGTGCCTTGAGAAGAGTGCAGGGAGAAGCAGGAAGTTGCAGACAGTGTGAGAGAGATCCAGGATGTGCAGAGGGACGCACACAGGAGAGTCGGTATCAGGCCTGCTAGAAGACCTTGCCTGATGAGCCCAGATGCCCAACGAATCGTGGGAAGAGAATTTGTTATGATCCGGTAACCGTGGAAGATTACAACAAACTCCCATTAGTAGAAAAACACCAAGAAAGACAAGAGTAGCTGGAATCTGAGCTGACCGCAATCCCCTAACTATCAGACCACGCTAGAAGTAGCCGTGGAGCGTTCCTAAACACCTAGATGCCACGTCATAGCCGGAGAAACTAGCTACACCTCACAGATAGAAATGAGGAAATCTACCTTGCCTCAGAGAAGTCCCCAAAGGAGTAGCCAGCCCCGACATATAAAGATTACGGTGATGTAGTATTTATTTATTTAATCGTATGAACGTATATCTTACCATCATATAAATGTAGTAAAACACGATACACAGATAGAAAAAAATATATTTAGCAAAGGCGAGACCCAACTACCTAGATACAAAGGAAAGAAAAGGAAACTGATTGCGTTCAGTTCAAAAACCCTGCAGAAAAATACCAATCTCCTGATAGTAAAAATGGCCCTGGAGGTCGAACGACCTCACCCCCGCTATATCAGGTACTCTTGTAAATAATGGGAGAGACAAAATACCAAGAAGAACACAAAAAATATAAAAGGGCAAATAACCAGGTTTGACAGGGAGAATCTCCCTTTTCTTGCAGAAGAGCTAGCAAAGGGGGATCCCCCATGCTCATTATTAGAAAAGCAAATCTTCACCTGTAAGAAAACAGATTCAAAACAAGAGAAAAACAAACACCCTAAGGTGTAAACAAGGAAGCAATGCAAAAGCTTGCAAACTTATCGGCAGACGTCTTGCACAGGAAAACAAGGAAAGGGCAGAACTCCAAGCCAGGTTCAGAAACTGAGGAAAATTCAACTATCACCGGCACCAGCAAGGCAAAAAGTGCTCTCCTATATACACCAGTCTTGTCTGCAATAGGACTTCCTTAATTCCCAATTAATGCCGACACCTATCTGAGTCACAGCTTCACTGTTACGGTTGCTGTGGCTCTGGAGACTATGTTCGGATTTCTTGCTACTGCACATGTGCAAGCGCTGGAGACTAAGTCCTATCTTGGAGCCATTGCACATGTGCGGCTGACATCATCGCTGACACAAGGTCACATGTCTCTGACACCTTCTATGCCGAATGGTTGCTGGTCATGTGCTTGTGACTCTTTGCTCGGTGATAGGCCAGCGTGACGTCATTGCTGTCGTTCTAGCAGCAGATTGGCTCTGGTGTCCTCCATCTTAGATGAGGCACAGAGTCTATATAAGACCCTGACGCACGCCGCCCGGCGCTCAGTCCTCTTGGTTCATGCATGAGTGTAGACGCTCTGTGCACGTCCCTCTAGGCATCTCTCTGTCTATGTTAGGTGAGCGCTACCGGCAGGGTAGCGTTCTTATACCTTACAGCTTCGGCTGCGGTCCGTATCCTCGCACCTTATTGGAGCGGACATAGGCATGTGTCTGAGGCACATGGTCTGGCTGGGCCTTGTGGGTCTACTCGTAGGTGGACGTTGCCGCTAGGGTAACGTTTGTTATACTGCGTCTGGCAGTTGTTCGTATCCTCGCACACTAGGGGAGCAAACATAGGTAGGAGCTTTGTGCGGCTTTGTGCTGCTGTCCGTCTCTTTTGCACCACTAGTGGAGCGGACCTAGGCAGGTGCCATATCTAGTGGTTCGTGTCCTCGCACACTAGTGGACCGAACGCAGGTAGGAGCTTTGTGCGGCTTGTGCTGCTGTCCGTCTCTTTTGCACCACTAGTGGAGCGGACCTAGGCAGGTGCCATATCTAGTGGTTCGCGTCCTCGCACACTAGTGGACCGAACGCAGGTAGGAGTTTTGTGCGGCTTACGCTGCTGCCCGTCTCCTGGCACCGCTAGAGGAACGGACCTAGGTAGGTGCCATTTCACACTCACTGTCTTGTCTCTGTGACCTTTAACAGAGACCATACCACACACCCTCCAAGTATGGGAGGAATTGCTTTATTTCCTAACTATATTCCTCTGTGAGTTAACAGAGGTATTGCACTCTGCACTTGTGCTACGACTATTTAGAGCGGCACACTTATATACTTTTCCTCACACTTTAACATATCCTCTGCCATACACTGCAGCAGAGACTTTGCATGGTGGACCCTGACTGTCTGATACCCCTTTGTTTTTCATAATCAGGCAGCCCCCGTAACATTCACTACCATTTCTGGCCACCAGAGGGAGCTCCAAAACAGCAACCACACAGATGACATTCACAACAAGAATTCCTGCATCACCCTCCTGGAGTGAAGTGCGCACCACAATACCGTCAAGCCTCAGAGCGCCCCCGGTTCAGCGGACAGTGCTGTGTGTGTGTATGCCCAGGCGTAGTGGTTAGGGACCCATAGTAGGCCTCTATAGTCAGAGTGTGGTATCCGCATGGTCCCTTTAGGGGAAACCAGTTAGGATAGAGGACAGAGCAGGATTGTTTAATGTTGAATATATGCATTTCGCTGTACTGATGTTAAAAATATATTGTATGTTGTACTAGTTGTGGCAACCTGGGCAGCCACTTCAGCTAAAGAGTATACTTTTGTACTGTGGATTGTTTTCCCCACTTTACTCCTTTTTCCCCCTCCTGCTGCTCGGCAGCTTGTGTTTGTTATTCCTTGTAAATAAACATTCTCCCTGGTTTATCCGTTAATCTGTCTGATCCTGTGACTTGCTCTGCATAGCAAAGGGACCTCGGTTCATCGCTTCAATAGCTAGGTGGGTTGCACTGCTTAGATTACTTTTCAGGATGGGCAATTATTTCAGAATTTTGTGACTTCGCAAGCAGCAGCAAGTTACTGTAAATATGAAATTTAATAATAGCTGTGGGGATTTCCTAAAATATAACATGAATTTTTTGTCTGTTTTTCTAGATTCCGCCTATTTCACCTTCCTTATGATTGCCTCTTGGTATAACAATCAATGGATGCAGGCAAGTTCTTCATAGTTTTTTTGGTATGTCTCCATAATCTTCCTACAAATTTGATACCATAAAAGTACAGTATGGACGTTACAGCTGAGGGTTACTCACTATATCAAGTACTTAAGTGTGGATGCTGATTCAGAAATGAATAGCTGGTTGCTGCTTGTAGTGATCAGCTCTCATTATCTTTCATTATCTCTGTGCCAGTTACTATTTAAAAATGGTGTCACGCCCCACTACCCCACCTTGGGACCTCCTTTCCTGTCTATAATACTAACATTTCGGTACAAATTTCAGTGCTGTGGCATCCTGCTTGCTTCCTCCAGTGGCATTCTGATTGCAGCTGCTACTGCTTTCTCTCTGGTTGCTCACACATGCAGAACAATTCCTCTACGCTTCTTACAAGGCCGGAGTGTTACAAAATAAAATATCCAGTAGTCTCAAATTTTCTAAGGACCCTTTCCCTACCTTCTAGTTACCGATCAATATGGTCTATTTGGTCCAGAACTCTGCAAAGATGTTAATTCCTCTTACCTTAGCATTTACTGGGCTTATCTTCTGACTTCATCCTCCCATATGGCTCCCATCCTAACCGTCTTCTCATCTACCACACTGCCTAAACATATTATTGTCTGACTGCATTTTTGTTTGCTATTTTGGTACCATAAGTTCAACTCTTCTATTCATCTATATCGTGTGGAATAACACTCCAGACATGATCTGTAAGTGCAAGCGTTTTTAGTGGCAATGTCCAGATAGCTCACCACAGGAATAGTACATAAAGAATAAAGAGAGAAAAATTATGCAAAAAGGTGTCATTATGTGATGCACTGGACTAGCCAGGTAGTTACAGATAGAGCCCCGCACAACACCTGTCCCCTAAAAAGGTGTCATCAGCTAACCATTAAAACCTAGTCACCCCTCTCAGGGCTTGATGTTCACACCAGGGGGCGGAGCCAGGCAGTTGGCCAAGCACACCGAGGAGTTCAGAGGGCCTGAGGCGGGAAAAGTAAATGGATGAGAGCAGATTAGTTGACAGGAGTGAAAGAGAGTGGAAGCAGGCCTGTGCCCAGATCTGCAGCAGTCTGAGAGGTGCCAGGGTTGGAGCCTGGGCACCTTTGGCTAGGAGGCAAGCAGTGGCCTCAGCCTGCAGGAGCCAGAAAGACGGCTCGGTGGAAACGTGGTGGACCGGGACAGGGTAGTGGCCCGCCGGTACTGACTCGGGGAACCAACACGAAAACCGGAGCACAAAGGGGAGTACTCAGACCCTGAAACGAGGTCCAGAAGCCACTGGACCGAGTTATTTAACTGATTGCGGTCTGGACTATAGGTCCTTTCCCACCCAAAGTCCTGACTGAAGACAACAGCCCAACGAGGGGGATAGAAAGCCACCGCACAGGCAGAGAGATCCCACGGGCCAGCGTCTGCAGGTAAAAGGGCTCTCCCGACATCCACAAAGCCGGGGAGCGGACTTCCGTCGCTGAAGCGCAGGCAATCCACAGATACACAACACGGTGCAGGAAAAAGGCAGAGACCACCAACCGGGTGGGGGACCCGACTCAGCCGGCTGCGGGCACTGACCACCATCAACTTGTCTTAACAGAGACTTGTGTGTGTTACTAATCGTGAGTACTAAAGTGCCCTCCGGCCACGCAACTCCCTGCATCGCCCAACCAGACAACACCCAACGGGTCCCGGGGCCATCATCCCTGCCCACGGAGGGGTTAACATCTTGCTACATAAACATCTCCCCCGGGTGCCCCGTAACTGCAGCGGTGGTGTCTAACTTCACCACATCCCGTGGGTGGCGTCACGAACTTAACCACGGCTCCGGCCGTACACCAACGTCCCCTAAACCGCCAGCCCCTTTCAGATCGAAGTGACCACAGTGCCCCCCGGGTCCGGGGACGCTCGAGCCACCTACCAGCGAGCCCCGATCCGAGTGGCTCGGCTGCAGCCGAGCGTGAGGCGGTACACATCGAATTTTCTGGCGTCATGAACAGGATACTTACCCATTCACTTACCTAGTGAAGTGCGCCTTGAAGTGAAGTCAGCGGTGATCCGGTGCGAAATATTCAGAATCCGCCATCTTGTCGCCATCTTTTGGCGCGAAGATTCCCGCCAGAGTCTTCTTCCCCGCAGAAAGGGCGCGAAAGCTGAAGCCCTGCCCCCTGAGAACACGGCAGC
Organism: Anomaloglossus baeobatrachus; assembly: GCF_048569485.1. Lineage (NCBI taxonomy): Eukaryota > Metazoa > Chordata > Amphibia > Anura > Aromobatidae > Anomaloglossus > Anomaloglossus baeobatrachus. The sequence continues at coordinate 124,037,484 of NC_134358.1, forward strand.
GCAGCAAGGCCGGAAGTCGCAAAACGAAACTTACCGGCCGGAGAGAGGAAGGCCGCAAAAAGACCAAGGGGGGGGCGGGTGAAGATTCTGCGACATGTGACTGAGCAGATAAAGGGCAGGGACTCCAGGGCCCTGCCACCCTTTTGGTTCCTGGATCCTGAGAGAGCAACATGGCTGACCCGTCCAGCAAGCCCGAAGTCCCGGAGCCCGCGCCTGGAACAGCAGCGTGGGTGGAAGCTCGGACGACGCTGATGTGCCGCCGTCTGCAGGCCCAGGTGCACTTCTTAATGGAGCGGTGGGTGGCTGAGATGGAGGAAATAGCTGCGGCCGTGTGAGTATGTGAAGTGGAGGCAATCTTGGAGGAGCGGGTAAGCGACCCACGCCCCTATGTCCCCGAGGGACCGGCCGACACGGCTGAGGGACCCGGTCTGCCCCTGCCCTCTATGTTGCCTCCCTCACTGCCCGTCCTGGTTGCCACTGCTCCCCCGCTCGGTCCGCTGCCCCCGACACCGGCAGCGGAGCCCGTCCTATCCGCCCGTGAGGACCCGCCTGTGGAAGCAGCCCACGGACGGCCGATCATCCGACCAGCGCCAATCCCGCTCCCGTGGAAGAGTGGCACCCGGAGAGTGCCAGAACCAAGAGTGAGCCCGCCAGTCCCGGAGGAAGCCGTGTCCCAGCTACCAAAGGCCCCGACAGTCCGCCCGGCCGAGATGGAGGTGGATGCCGACCGGAAGTGGGCCCAGCAGGCGAAGCCGGCTGCTCCCAAAACCCAGGCCTCGGCTGAGGCATCGCGGGGTTGCCGCTGCGAGGCAGCTAAGCAGGCAACGACACAGCAGGGTTCCGCAGTGCAGAAGGTGCCGGTCGTAGCCAGCACAGGGGAGCTCCAGCTGGGCCCGACCCCCCACGCAGAGTGACCCGGAGCAGGCAGACGCTCCGTACTGGGAGCGGAAGCAGAACCAGCTGGGCCGGGAGATTGCGGCCCGAGAAAAGAAGAAGGTGGAGGTGCTGGCCCGGACTATCCGAGAGAAGGACAACCTCCGCAGCGGCACCTATCGGGTGCGGGGCCCAACCTTTGAAGGCCAGGTTCGGCAGTTTGACCCCCACCGTGGATGGGGGTTCATCTTTGAGCCGGGCCTGGAAGTGGAAATATTTGTGTCCCGGAGGGATGTGTAGCGGCATCTTCCCATGGGTCATCCCGACCGGGACGTGACGCCCGGAGAGCTGGTGAGCTACACACGTCATTGCGAGGAGAGGGGATGGTTTGCCCTCGACGTGAAGAGGAGGGTGAGCCGCAGTGCCCGGAGGGACACCCAGTTCCCTCCCCCGCCATACAGTTCTCCGGAGGATGAAGAAGAATGTTGAGTGAGGTAGCGGTTCCCGGCTACCATACTGCCCGTGTGGCGCCCTGGACAAGCCAGGTCGTCACAGGTACTACACCAACACACCCCACACCCCGGCTAGGCACACCTAGGTCAAACACAAATCCTTGTTGCCTTCCTCCAGGGGCTGATGTCCACACCAGGGGGTGGGCCAGGCAGTTGGTCCCGCCCACCGAGGAGTTCACAGTCCTGGAGGCGGGAAAAGAGTTTCAGATCAGTTTAGAGAGTGAAGTGGTAGTAGAGAAGACTGACTGTGTCCGAGGGCGTGGCCCGGGAACATACAGCAAGGTTGGCAGACGGTGGTGACCGTCTGCAGGAGAGGCTGATTGGAGTGAACCGTAAGGACCGGGGACGGGCGGTGGCCCGCCGGTACCGGATCGGGGAGTAAAGAGAAGCCAGCACCATTCGGAAGGGCCTACGGACCCTGACCAGGCTAGGAGTTGCCGTAAAACCGGTCAAATCCGTTAGCGAAGGGAACCTCCGGGGTTTTCCAGCAGTCAAGACCCGATTGAAGGCAACAGCTCACACCGTAAAGTGAAACACAGTCACCGCAAAGGCTACAGTTCCGAGGGCCAGAACCTGCGGGCAAAAGGGGCTCCCTCAGCATCCATCCAAGCTGGGGAGCAGGTTACCGGTGGGAAGACATTGGAACCGTAAACACAACACAGGTGCAGGGAAAGGCAGTCACCATCAACCTACCAGGAGGAGAACAACCGCAGCCGCCTGTGGGACCCGTCCATCCAGCCGTTTGTTTGACCAGAGACTCCGTGTAAATTACTGGCTGAGTGAGTACCACCGTGCCGTGCGGCACAGCGCTGTCCCCGCGACCCTGCACCTCACCAGGCCCCGTAGTCCGCCTGTTATCCCCAAACCCTCACCGGGGCCCCGGGACAACCAACTCCCCTACCCACGGAGGGGAGAACCAACATGCAAGCTGCTCCCTGTCATCGCTCCCGGGATCCCCATCCAGAGCAGCGGTGGTGTCACAACTTCACCACAACCATGGGTGGCGTCACGGACAATATCCCCAAACCACACACCAACTCCCCTTTCACTCACGGGCGAGGAACGCCGCTCGAGTCCCCGGGATCCGGCACACCGCTCGAGCCACCACCGAGCAGCAGCAGCAGCGGCCGGACCCGAGCAGTGGGTGAGCGCAGCGTCCCCTCCTTCGCCCCCGACAACTTGGCGTCATGAACAGGATCTTACCGCTCTGCCGTCTGGTAGAGGTGCGCCTTGTGACCGCCGGAGGTGTCCGGCCGATAAATTTGAGAAGCCGCCATTTTGGGCGCGAAAAGTCCCCGCTCGAGCGTCTCCTCGAGCAGTGGAGGCGTGAAAGCCAAAACCCCGCCCCTGTAGAGGAGGAGCCGGAAAAAGACTAAGGGGGACGCGGATGGAGAGATGGCGGCGTCCTCGAATTGGAGCACGGGAGTACCCGCCACCGGGGCGTCTAAGCTCTGAGGGAACCGGGGAGGAGTAGCCTTTGAAGACGGCGACCCGGGTGAGCTCCCCGCCAGGACCGCTGCGTGGCTGGAGCGGGAACTGGGCCGGTTCTGCTTGAAGGTGAGGGTGCAGAGCCTGCAGCAGCTGCTGGATTGGAAGGTGGAGATGCGCAGAATGGTTGCCGTAGTGGGGGCCCATGAGCAAGGGGCCGCTGCAGCCGTGCCGCGTAGCGATCAGTCCACCCAAACTCCGGAACCAGCCCTGATTGCATGGGAGCCGGGGGCCAGCACCGCAGCCGGAGGTCCAGAGAGAATGCCGCTGATGGAGGAGGGGGTCCCGAGCACGCTGCCCCCGCCACCGTTCCTAACGGCCGTCGGTGGTTCTGGACTGAACTGCCTATTGAAGGAGAACCCAATGTACCGTCCGGTCCCCGAGTGGGCCGACCCCCTGCGGTGGTAGCCGCCCCAAAGTCAGCGGAGCTCCGCTGCAAGTTGTCCCCGTTGGGACCACCTGTACCAGTTTGAAAGTTTGAATGATAAGAATAATCAACCAAAGACATTTACCTGATTGGAACCGTGATTAAACCGGCCGTTGCCAGCAACTGTTGTCCCCGTAGGGACTGTCTGCAACCGTTGCGTAAGGAACTACTTACGGACAAGCCCGAGAACTTGCAGGGCAACCACAAACTTAGTGGAATGTAAATAAAAATGTTTTTGGCTTGAAACCGAGCAGCGGTGGTATCACAACTTCACCACAACCGTGGGTGGCGTCACGGACAATATCCCCAAACCACACACCACCCCCCTTTCACTCATGGGCGAGGAACGCCGCTCGAGTCCCCGGGATCCGGCACACCGCTCGAGCCACCACCGAGCAGCAGCAGCAGCCGGACCCGAGCAGTGGGTGAGCGCAGCGTCCCCTCCTTCGCCCGTGACAACTGTCCCCGTTGGGACTTTGTTTGGCCCCCGTTATAGCCTGTTTTAAATGAACATGGCCGAGAACTTGCAGGCCACCCAATAACTTTTGGGCTTGTAAATAATCCCCGGACCAATCTTCCAGGTCCTACCGTCTCCGGAGAGGCTGGTTGGAGGAAGGGCCTGCGGCAGAGGAGGCCGAAATCCCGTCATCATGCAGACTGGTGACAACCCTCCGGGCCAGGGGTCCCATGGACGTGGGGCCTCTGAGAGACTGCCGGGTAAGGAACTTATTACCCGGCCCGTGTGGGCAATAACCGGACCTGAACCCGTTTCCGGGACTGGGGAAAAAGGGTGCTGACCTAGTTCTTAGAGGCAGCATCAGGGCTAGGTTTGCTTGGGTGGGCAAATGAAAGGACCCGGTCCCATCCCGTTCCCGGTTATTAAAAATGTTTATTTGCAACATTTAAGTATAATGCCTTCCTTCAAGGGATGAAACAAAAGCTTTCGTAATTGTAAATATGTTGGTACACTTGTATACATGTTCTCTTTTATCTTTTGCAGTTCAGAAAAATAAACGGTGGTGGTCGGACAGCCCGCGGACGGTCTGTGTTTAACCAAGGGGGAGTGTGACGCCCTGGACTAGCCAGGTAGTCACAGATAGAGCCCCGCACAACACCTGTCCCCTAAAAAGGTGTCATCAGCCAACCATTAAAACCAAGTCACCCCTCTCAGGGCTTGATGTTCACACTAGGGGGCAAGCCAGGCGGTTGGCCACGCACACCGAGGAGTTCAGAGGGCCTGAGGCAGGAAAAGTAGACGGATGAGAGCAGATTAGTTGACAGGAGTGAAAGAGAGTGGAAGCAGGCCTGTGCCCAGGTCTGCAGCAGTCTGACAGGTGCCAGGGTTGGAGCCCGGGCACCTTTGGCTAGGAGGCAAGCGGTGGCCTCAGCCTGCAGGAGCCGGGAAGACGGCTCGGTGGAACCGTGGTGGACCGGAACAGGGTAGTGGCCCGCCGGTACTGACCCGGGGAACTGACTCGGAAACCAGAGCACAAAGGGGGGTACTCAGACCCTGAAACGAGGTCCAGAAGCCACTGGACCGAGTTAATTAACTGATTGTGGCCTGGACTATAGGTCCTTTCCCACCCAAAGTCACGACTGAAGACAACAGCCCAACAAGGGGGATAGAAAGCCACCGCACAGGCAGAGAGATCCCACAGGCCAGCGTCTGCGGGCAAAAGGGCTCTCCCGAAATCCACAAAGCCGGGGAGCGGACTCCCGTCGCTGAAGCGCAGGCAGTCCACAGATACACAACACGGTGCAGGAAAAAGGCAGAGACCACCAACCGGGTAGGGGACCCGACTCAGCCGGCTGCGGGCACTGACCACCATCAACTTGTTTTACCAGATACTTGTGTGTGTTACTAATCGTGAGTACAACAGTGCCCTCCGACCGCGCACCTCCCTGCACCGCCCAACCACACAACACCCAACAGGTTCCGGGGCCATCATCCCTGCCCACGGAGGGGTTAACATCTTGCTGCATAAACATCTCCCCCGGGTGCCCCGTAACTGCAGCAGTGGTGTTTACCTTCACCACATCCCGTGGGTGATGTCACGAACTTAACCACGGCTCCGGCCGTACACCAACATCCCCTAAACCGCCAGCCCCTTTCAGATCAAAGTGACCACAGGGCCCCCCAGGTCCGGCGACGCTCGAGCCACCTACCAGCAAGCCCATATCCGAGCGGCTTGGCTGCAGCCGAGCGTAGGGCGGTACAATTACATCAGAAGATGTGATGCTTAGAGGGAATCTGTCACTCTTTTGAGCTTTTGGAGTTAATACTATGGGTATACAGCTTGTTCACAGCTGAATTAGTCATACTTGTATGCCTCCTGGATGACAGCTTGTTCATTAAAATTCATCTTTTATAGCTTTCATCTTCCATGCCAGGGGAAAAAATATCATTGGTAAAACCAGTGCAGTTGCACAGGAGTCCAAGAGGTAAGGAGGTCCATTTCTATTTCCAAACCTAGTGGAATTGTGCACTTGATGAATTATTGGACTGAAAAGGGTCAATGTACTGTTCTTGCACAGGGGCCCTATTGTGTCTGTGTCTGCGAGAGTTCCAGGCTATGGAGCGTGCAGTGCACAGAAGATAAGACTGCCTCTGATCTTCTTCATACAAGATTTTTCCTCCCCCTCTCTTCCTTAGTGTCAGGTGTGCATCCCGAAATCCTGTACCTACATTTTCTGCCTGCCGTCTCTCTCCTGCACTTTTCATGTCACGCTAGGTATGGGAAGTACCAAGCAAATGGCGAAGGCGAAGGAAGGGGAATGTGTAGAAAAAGGGGAGATGGTGACCCCCTAACCACGCCTACTGATGGGCCCTGGGTTCCCTCACCGCCCTAGATAGGTTCTGCATCTATGCTCTGAGCTGGATACCTGGCCCTAGGTTGACCTTCATCTGGACCCTAGGTAGGGAGCGGATGGGATTACCTCTTCATCAACTCTAATAGGTGACTAAAAAGTCACACATGGATAACAAACAAGGGAATATAACAACCTTATCTCAAAGTAGATACAGGGAGAGGGACTGCAAAATGCAACCAAGTACTTTAAATGATTGCAATCCAACTGCTTGTACTCAGGATCTGTAGGACGTTAGAGCTATCACCAGCCCCGAGTAATAGGAATTGAACATATATAAAGCCACCAGGCAAGGGCTGAGGAAAAGAATCTGAAAGACTGAGGGACTCCACAGGGTCCTAAAGGGAAAGGGATGAAAACCAAACAGAACTAATAGAAGGTTATGGAGCAGTTTGTGCAGCCAAATGCTGTGACCTTCTGTAGCCAGAAAACACAGGACTGTCTGTCACCCGTGACACACCTGTGACAGTTTCACCCTTCTCTTGGCACTGTGTTCAATTTCAATGTGTGCAGGCACCAGAGTTTTAAATGTCATATTATAAAACCACAGAAGGGTAGGACTATGTAAAGGAAAGATGGCAGGCAGAATGCGCAGATGTGGGATTTCTTGCCACGCACCTGACGTCACAGGGACAGTAAGGTAGAGAAGGGGAGGAGAAATCTTATATAATGAAGACCAGAGGCAGGCTTACCTTCCAGGCAGCATATGCCCCATAGCCTGGAAGATCAAAGCTATAAAAGAATATTTTTACAAAACAAGTCATCATCAAGGAGGCTTACAGGTATGACTAATTTCAGCTTTACACAACCTGTATGCCCATATTAATAACACAAAAGCCTCAAAAGGGTGATAGATTTGTGATGCTCTGGCCTATCAGGTCATCACAGGGTATTGTGCAATCTGCCCTTCTGTGCAATATCTACCTCCTCCTTGGTTACGGGTCCCTAACTTATGGTGTTGCCAAAACCAGCTAATCAAAATCCTAGGAACACTCTGCACCACACCCACCAGACACACTAGTGGAAGGCCTGAGTGGAATAGGGTCTCCCACTTGGAGAGTTGGTAAGGGGAGGTCAGGAGTGTCAGGAGTAGGCCAGTGTAGTGTTGGAAGTGAAAGAGAGAGGAGGTCAGGAGCCTGGCTCCTTGGAAGTAACTAGGTGGCAGACGGGGGTCTGGTCCTAGTAGGAGCTGGACCCCCGGTCGCAGGGGATCGTGACAAGGGGCACGGTATTGTCGAGGAGGACAGCCGGCGGCCTTGTACCATCACCGGGCTGGGACCAGGGTACGACAGGGTACGCGGACCCTAGGTCAGGGAGTAGCTTCAGGCAACCTGACAATTCACCCGACGAGAAAAGAGCCTCCAAGATCTGCTCTCCACCTGCTCCAAAATCGGGGTACTAGCGCAACGAGGGGGATTGGACTTTCCACAAAACGGTCCAGGAAATCCCAAGCGGGAACCCTGAGAGCAAGCTCCCACGGTTAGCCACACTGGGGAGCGGGACCCTACTAGTTTCAAGCTACCGTGGCTAACTAAGAAGCACACAAAGTACCAGGGAAGAGGTCACAGATTATCAGGCAACACCAATTGGACACGGGACCCAAACTAGCTTCCCTCGGCGGCAGCGGTGTCCAGAACTTTGGTTTACCAAGTTGTCGGTGTCAGCTTCATGGACTGAGTGAGTACGCAACTGACACTTCCACCGCTCAATGGCACTCCCCAACACCATCACCGAGTCCCGGGGCATTCCCCTATCCGTGGAGGGTCGCAACACCTGGCTGCCCCTGTCATCACCACGGGTACTCCCCAACGGCAGCGGTGGTACTGCAACCTTACCACACACCACGGGTGGCATCACGAACTGTAGATACACCATCCCCTCTAAATACCCCCTTCATTTGAGTGGCCGCACGACCCCCTGGTCGGGACGCCCCTCAAGCCACCGCGGATCCTGATCCGACCAGCTCAGCTGCTGACGTGGGAATGGCACAGATTCCCTTTAACCAACAAGTATGTGTCTATAAGGCCTGCTCTTGAATCTTGGATTGCTACCTTCTTTCATTATTATTTATGAGCTATTCATGTATACATCAGCCTTTGGTAACAGATGGTACTCTGTGGACATTACCTAGAGTTAAGTTCACATCTCTATACATAGCTAGGAGGAGATATAATTGAGAATTTCTTAGAATTTATTCTCTAGTTTAGTAGATGCTAAGTCTCTTATCCACCCCAAGGTCCCTTCACCTTGTTATCTTCTAAATAATGTACTATTTCAGTTTTAAAATATTGTTGCATTTAAGAATTAGTTAAATTCCTTATTCATTTTGAAACGTAGAGACTATTCACTAAAACATAAAATATTATGCTACATTTTCAATGAGTTTATCTATAACTTATGGCTGAGTTCAGATGATAGGTTTATAGCAATTCTACACCTAATCATTTCATAAATATACATATTCAAAACATTTAAATCTGTTGCTTGTCGGCATCATATTCAGCAAACTGCCAAGTTAATAATTCTCATCTACATATTTGATGATTGATTGATGATTCATTGATTGACAGCTACAATCTTCCAGATTGCATACATTTGAATGTATTCCTTTGCATTGCAGCTGTCGCTCAATTGTAAAAGATCGATCAGCGGCACTACAAAAAGTCTCAAGGTACTGTAGCTCTTGCCTAAAAACAAGGCTTGTGCCAACTGCAGGGATTGAGAAAGAGAGTAGATATGAGTGGAGCCATTAAAATTCGGTTTGGTGGGTACAACTGGACTTTAGATAAAGTTCAATTCTGGACCCAGACTTGACTTGAACCCCAATGGAAGTCACTAATTGGGCAGTTTGGGCCTCCGCCCATATGCATCCAGCCATAAACAAGACTTCTGAGGGAGGGTTCGTGGGCTTTTTCCATTTTTTTTTTGGTTTACACTACATCCGATCACGCTCTTGTTACCTATAGTGTGAGCCAATCAAACACTGCAAGCAGCTGACACTGGGCTGAGCACCAAGCGTACTCGAGCACAGTGATGCTTGACTGAGTGGTTGGCATATGTCAAACACCCGAACTCCAAACTTGACCACTGTTTTTTCGGTAAAGTCTGTTGTCAGTACGAACACCAAACTTTACTTTTCAGGTTCACTTATCTCTAAAAGAGAGGTGTATGAAACAAGTTTTGGCTTTGTGAATCAGTGTGTTGTGCAGCACTCCCTCCAACCCTGCATTAAAGGGAACCTGTCAGGTTCAATTTGCACCCAGAACCACGATCAGTTCTGAGTACATATTGCTAATCCCTGCCAAACTGTCCCTGTATACAGTAGCATAGATAAAGAAATCTTTAGAAAAAGTATTTCTAAAGATCTTTTATCTTATGCTAAAGAGTGTGGGGACTAGTCCCAAGGGCCTTTCTCCCCTTGGCTAGTCGGCCCACATAGCATGCTAGCACGCTCCTATGGGCATACTAACATGCTAATGAATATGCAGCGACTCCGCACATACCTCACTGTTCATGGCGGCTGGCGGAGGATGGATGCGCTGTGTGAATGATCCAGAGTCCCCAGCACTTTCGGTCATGAGCACCGTACCTCACTGAAACCGGGAAGTACACCCGGCATCAGTTTAGTGCACATGATTGGAAGACTCGGGTACTCCGGATCATGCGCACTGGGCATCCATCCTCCTCTGGCCGCCATGAACAGTGAGGTATGTGCGGTGTCACTGCATATTCATTAGCATGTTAGTATGCCCACAGGGAAATACTAGCATGCTATGTGGGCCAACTAGCCAAGGCAAGAAAGGCCCTTGGGACTAGTTCCCGTGCTCATTAGCATACGGTAAAAGATTTTTAGAAATATTGTTTCTAAAGATCCCTCTTGCTCATGGTTCTGGGTGCATACTGCACCTGACAGGTTCCCTTTAAGTACTGTACAGTGTGTTAGCTATAGAAGGGGATAGACTAGTGAAGGGCAACACATCACATGAGCTACAGTCACTAAAGCAATTCACCAGTTGGGATGGCAATATGATCAGTTATCATACCCAGAATAAGGAATGCTGGGTGCTGTGAGAAAAGATCACTGTTTTTACTACATTTTCATATTGATAACAATCATTCTATATCTGTAATATGTTGTAGAACAGACGTCCATCTATATTAATTCTTCTACCCTTAAGAACAGAATACTTACACGGATAAAGGAAAAAAAGATTGAAATGAATAATGCACATTACAATAACAAATTTTAAAAAAAAAGTGGAGACGGAAGGGTCACAAGGTCTCCAGACACAGATGGCTGCCACACTTTGAACACTTTGCTTCTGATACTTGTTAATTGGCTTTCTTAGGTTCCATCTGTGGTGACTGTCTTGATTTTCAATAGCTGTAGGTCTTAAGTGTATTCCAGCTACATCACAATTAATTTGTCACAAGAAAGGTCACAGTATGAAAAGGTCACAAAGTGTCCAGACATAATTTTATGCAATATGCATGAGTGCACCAAAAGGGTAGCAGACACATGCTGCAATGGACCCACCAACAAAGGAGGTCTACTTTCCTTAGAAGGTACATTAAGTTGTAGTCTGCCATTACTATTATTGGTATACAAATAACTAAGAAAAGAAATGTGATGAACATTTTGCACTTTCAGGCTGCTGTATCTCAACTTTTGAAATGACACTTCTTATTGACCTACTTCACTGTGTCCTCACTTCTTACATAATTTACCAAGGTGGCATTGTTGTATACACTATACCTGTCCTGTAACATCTCACTGTAGGTTATAGCTGTTATTTTTACCCTGTTTTGTCTCATATTTTTTAATGAACTAAAATAAACTGGCAAGTGAAGAAATGAAATGCAATGAAGTTGCCACTTACCTTACTAATACAACACTCCCATTACCTATGGCTGGCTCCCTCTGTATTAGTCCTGACTGGGATTATCTGATAAATGTCCTGGATAAAATCTTCAAAATCATTTCCCAAGAGTTGTGCAGGCTGCATTACAGATTAGGGATTAAAGAAATATAGCACTTTTTTAACATCTGTTTATGCAGAAGTTACTTCACCTTCCACTAGACTAGCTGCAGCTACCGACTTTTTCCAAAAATAAGACAGCCTTCTACTTTTTTTGTTGCCCCGAAAAAAAGCACTAGGGCTTATTTTCAGGGTAGGTCTTATTCTTGGAGAAACAAGGTTGGGGTAAGTTTAACCCCCCAAAACAGCAGACCCTCCCAACTTCACAGGAGACTCATACTTACCAGACCCCGGTCATCTGTGTGGCTCCCAGGTCCTACTGTAATGTGCGGTGAGCGCTCCCAGCAGGTAATCTCCATTTTGCATCCCCTGCATCTGGCCAACAAATTCACGTACATCAGATCACACTCACACGCTCATACACAAACACTCATAAATACACACACACTCATACTCACACACAACAGCTCGCTCATACAATCACACATCAGATTGCACACACACACTCACCACATCCGGCAACACCGATTGCTTCTGGCCAGGAGGTAAAGATGGGACGCAGTGCAGTGGAACGCATGGAGGACCCAGGGGTGTAAAGCATCAATGCGTTCCACCGCAGGTCCTATGTGTTCCACTGCACTGCATCTCAGAATTTTCTGCTGGCCAGAAGAAATCAGTATCACTTGATGTGATGAGTGTGTGCGCTCTGATGTGTGATTGTGGGAGCGATTAGATGTGTGATTATGTGAGCAATCTGATGTGTGTAAGTACAATCTGATGTGTGATTGTGTGAGTGATCTGATATTTGTGTGTGTGAGATCTGATGTGTTTGTGTGTGCGATCTGATGTCTGTGCACGATCTGATGTGGGTGTGCTATCTGATGTGTGTGGGTGTGCGATCTGATGTGTGAGATCTGATGTGTGTGGGTGTGTGATCCACTACAACCCCTCCCATTTGGCATCTGGTGAGTGTGATTGCGGGGTGTCTGCTTTCTATAATTAATTGTCCTGCACTATTCTTTAACTTTTTTAGCTGCATGTACACTTCAATATTGAACCGTGACTAGGGCTTATTTTCAGGGTAGAGCTTATATTTAAGTCATGCTCCGAAAATGCTGAAAATACCTGTTAGAGCTTATTTTTGGGGAGGTCTTATTTTTGGAAAAACACAGTAGGTGGCTAATTACCTTATGATTTTTTTGCTACCAATTGTTACTTCTAAGCTTAGACCAATTGTGTCTTGCTACTGCTTTCCTGTTCTGCTCTGTCAAGCCACAGGTAACAGGATTGTCTTTGTTATGATTTTCACACCTTTGTCTTTGCAAGCAAGGTATCTATATATGCCTATACATGTATGCACATGCTGCACATGCCTATATTTTTAAGGTGACTATATATCTACTCCTCGTATGTATACCACATGATTACAGTTACCATATACATTTGTTTCAAAAAGTATTGAGTCTGACACAAATTTCAATTCTCACAAGGTAAAATATTTCATTGTTTTGCAATCTTTTAGTCAGATGTTGCTGTGGTTACTGAAGTACAAGCATTTCATACATTTTTAAACTTTTATCGACAAATCAATTTTATACAAAGACTCAAAATTTACAGAACTGAACCAAATATACTTTTTAAAGCTTTTACATTTCAACATTCAGCCTGATATGCTGAATATCAGCTTGTTTGCCAAATTCCGACTGATGGCAACCCATTCTTGCCTAATCAGATCTTGAAGTCTATCATAATTTCTGTGTTTTTGTCTGTAAGGCACTAAGATATGGAGAGATTCTGGGCATGGACCCAAAATGCCAATGTTTTGCTCATCGAGACACTTAGTAATCACATCTTTATTTTTCTATAGCGCTAACATATTCCGCAGCGCTTTACATACATCAGGAATCACTTCTGGCTTGTGATATGATTCTCATTAATGTTGGTAAAAGCATTGTTCATCACCAAATTGCTCCTGGATCATTGGGAGAAGTTATTCTTGTAGGGCTTAAGCGGGCTTTACACACTACGATATCGTTAATGAATTATCGTCGGGGTCACGTTGTTTGTGACGCACATCCGGCGTCATTAACGATATCGCAGTGTGTGACACATATGTGCGACCTAAAACGATCGCAAAAGTGTCCAAAATCGTTTGCCGCGGAGAGGTCGTCCTAAAACAAAAAATCGTTCTCTTTTAATTAGCGATGTTGTTCCTCGTTCCTGCGGCAGCACACATCGCTATGTGTGACACCGCAGGAACGAGGAACGTCTCCTTACCTGCCTCCACCGCCAATGCGGAAGGAAGGAGGTGGGCGGGATGTTTACGTCCAGCTCATCTTCGCCGCTCCGCTTCTATTGGACGGCTGCCGTGTGACGTCGCTGTGACGCCACACGACCCGCCCCCTTAGAAAGGAGGCGGTTCTCCGGTCACAGCGACGTCGCAGGACAGGTAAGTAGTGTGACGGGGTAAGCGAGGTTGTGCACGACGGGCAGCGATTTGCCCGTGTCGCACAACCGACGGGGCAGGTACGATCGCTTGCGATCTCGCTAGCGAGATTGCAACGTGTAAAGCCCGCTTTAAATGTGATTATATAATAATGGCAATGTTATGGGCAAAATTGTGAGGGAGCCCACTCCCTTAGAGTAAAAGCAAACCCACACATGATGATCTGAGGATGCTTTACTTCTGGCATGACACAAAACCCATGGTAGCACTCACCTACTCGTCCTTAAACAATCAGTCCACTGTAGTGTCCCACAAAATGGCCATCTGCATGGGATACCAGATGTTAATTGCATTATGAGAGTATTTGGCAGTTTTCATATTTTGCAATGTTACAACTTATAATTTAAATGTTTGTTTTACAGTTTGCATATAAAGAACATGCCTACATCTGTGAATATTTCATTTTGTTTTCATTGTGAAGCAAACAAGTAGGACAAAATAACTGAAAACTTAAGTGTGCATAACTATTCCCTCCCCCCACCCCAAAGTCAGTAGTTTGGCAGCAATTACAGCTGCAAATTGCTTTGGATAAGGGTCTCTATGAGCTCTCCCCATCTTGCCACTGGGAATTCTCAAGGCAATACTGCACCAGCTCCTTCAAGTTGGATGGTTTCCTTTGGTGAACAGCGATCTTCAAGCCTGACCACAGATTCTCAATTGTATTAAGATCTGGGCGTTGACTAGGCCACTCCAATACATTTCAATGTTTTCCCTTAAACCTCTCGAGTGTTGCTTTAGGTCATTATCTTGTTGGAAGGTTAAAATCCATCCTAGTCTCAAATAACTGACACACTGAGACAAGTTTTACTCATGAATATGCCTGTATTTCATGCCATTAATCTTTCTCTCAACTAGGACCATTTTCCATGCTTTACTGCTGAAAAACATCTCTACAGCATGATGCTGCCACCACCATATTTCACTGCGGGGATGGTGTTCTTGGAGTAATGAGCTGTTTTGGTATGGGGCTAGACATAATGTTTACCTTGGTGACCAAAAAGTTCAAATTTGGACTCATCTGACCACAGCACCTTCTTCCATACATTTGGGGAGTCTCCCACATGTCTTTCTCACATCTCTTTTGACAAAATCAAAACAAACCTTCCAAATTTTGGTTGTAAGTAAAGGCTTTTTTGCTGGCCACTCTTCCATAAAGGCCAGCTCTAAGGAGTTTATGGCTTATTCTGGTCATATAACAGATACTCAAGCCTCTGCTTGGGAACTCTGCAACTCCTTCAGGGTCACCTTTGGTCTCTGTGTTGCCTCTTTGATTATTGTCCTTCTTGCCTTGGCTGAGAGATTTTCTGGATGGTCCTCTCTTGGCAGGCTTATTGTGGTACCATGTTGTTTCCATTTGATGATAACGGATTTGATGGTGCTCCTGGGGATTATCAGAGATTGGGATATTTTTTCAGAACCTAACCCTGACTTGTACTTCTCAACAACTTTGTCTCTGCCTTTTTTGGAGATATTCTTTGTCTTCATGGGTTTTTTTGGTTAGTGGTGCCTCTTGCTTCATAGTGTTGCAGCCTCTGTAGTTTTTCCGAATTAAGTTAGACGAAGGGCAAAACCCATTGGGATCTCCCAGTATACATATAACCACATGAAACAAAAAGAAAAAAAGACGTATACTCAACAGGGATCACCAATGAGTCATTATATAGAAAAATACAAAAAAAAACAAAAAACTTTGTGATGAGATATCAAGAACACACCTTTGTCTGGCTCAGAGAGTGTCTTGATTGCTCTCTGAGCCAGACAAATGTGTGTTCTTGAAATGTCACCACAATAAAGGTTTTTTTTTGTATTTTTCTATATAATGACTCATTGGTGATCTCTGTTGAGTATACGTCTTTTTTTCTTTGTAGTTTTTCAGAACAGGTGTGTATACACTGACAGACCACGAGACACTGAAATCAGATCACAGCTGCGGAGGAGAGCGCGGGATTAATCTCCCCATCTCCTCCATTGTCAGCTGATGCGATTATTGTACTGCCCTTGGATGTTATCCGAGTGCAGTCCAATGCTTCCTTGCACCCATATACTCGTTTGGGTGCGAGTAATCCGAGACTCGCAGGCAATCGCAGTATGGTGCAATTTTTTTTCCTCAGTCTGATTAGGGCTGAGGAAAAACTCGCAGATCTGAGCTGGAGCATTGTCTTACATGGGGCCGAGTGCAATGTGAGATTTTCGCGCATTGCACTCGTGCCAGTCATACACTCGTTTGAGTGTGCCTTTATACTCACTTTCTGGCAGCTTCACCTTCTATTGCAACTAGTTTCTGGCGATTTGTGACCTGCCTGCAGTCCAGTGTTTCATGGAGTTAGCTGCAGGTCACAACTCAATACAAGTCTATGAGAGCCTCGTTCTGGCTCTCATAGGCTTGCATTGGCAGCTTGTGATGTAACTTCTGACTTTCGGCCAGTCAGAAGCTACTGTAACAAGATGGTGCCATGGGACCAGAGAGGTGTCGGTAAACGGTGGAGACTATATGACAGGGCAAAGGGGCTTACATTTAAAGCGCCACTTCAGCACTAAAAAAAAAAAAACTGGAGTAGCGCTCTAATAGGTAAATCACACAAGCCATTTAACAACACATGGCACTTGCTATTCAATACATTCTTTTTTATTCTTGCAGTCTTTCCTTTCAGCTTTTGATCACGTCACTGTGTAACCATTATAATTAAACAGATAAAAATGCATGAATTAATATTGTGCTAAACATTTGTAACCAATCTGTGTGCAATAATATTAAATGTTAATAGATCACTATTATATCTGTGTCTGCTTTAGTTAATATTCTTTATGTTAATCAAGTATCAATTTTGTGCCTTTTGCCTGAATTCGGCTGTTCTATCCCCCTTAAGACTGCACCTTTATTCAATACTCACAAAGCATTTTAACTCAAGTGTTATTTTTGAAGCACAATTAAAACCTTACCTTGTACAAAAGGCATATTCTTAAATGTTTCATGCCTACACAGTCTCTCCAGATGCACTTGACATTAATGGCTAGCACTTATCTATCAATTCACTATTACTCCTACTGTGCCAGTATAGTTTCCATTATCTGACTAGATTGTTAACCCTTTTGTATGGAGTTCTGTATAATCTTATGTCATGCTGCTTTGGATAGACTTGATGTTCTGAGCTTTTGGAGATACTGGTGAGTGACCACATTATTTATATTTCCCCATCCTAGAATAAAAATCTCTAATGGTTAATTCACATAGCCGATTTATTTCAAACATTTATGTGCTAAAACATTCCATACACAGGTTGTGTTGTTGTAAGTGAAAGGTTACAGAAATTTACAGGTTACAGAAATTTTTGTAAAAAAAAAACCCTTTTGTGGCAAACATAAAAAAATATAAATAATTGGTAACTTTTCCTCTCTAGTGAAGAAATAATTCACATGATTTTTGGCTTGCCACTTGAGAGCAGCATGATATTGGGTCAGAGACACTGATTCAAGTAATGTGTCACGTATTAAACTGCTTGCTGTATTTTTTTTCTAATAAAATCACTGTTTTATGTGCTGCAGAGCTGTCACGCTCGTGTAACCGGAAGGGAAGGGTGACTGGATGGGGGTCCCTGCACTTACCCTCAAGCTAGGGGGGTACAGTATGTGTCGCGGGCGGAGGAGGGGACGCCGCGCTCTCCCACTGCTCGGGTCCGGCTGCCGCTGCGGCTGCTGCGGCCTGCTGCTGCTCGGTGGCTCGAGCGATGGGCCGGATCCCGGGGACTCGAGCGGCGCTCCTCGTCCGTGAGTGAAAAGGGGATTGGGTGTTTTGGGATGGTTTATTGTCCGTGACGCCACCCACGGTTGTGGTGATTGTGTTGACACCACCGCTGCTCTGTATGGGGATCCCGGGAGTGATGGTATGGAGCAGCTAGATGTTAGTCCTCCCCTCCGTGGGTAGGGGGGTTGGTTGTCCCGGGGCCCAGTGATGAGGTGGGTGATGAGGGATGGCGGGGCCGCTGCAGGGCTTGATGGGGTGCAGGGACGCGGGGGCAGTGCTGTGCCTTGCGGCACTGTGGTACTCACTCAGCCTGAGACAGGGAGACAGTTATCGGTAAAACACACGGCTGGAAAGACGGTTCCCACGGACGGCTGCACTTGCTTTTCCCCAGTAGTTGACGTGACGGTCCCTCTTCCTGCACCTAAGATAATGATGGTTTCGATGGGTCCCCAC
The DNA here is from genome assembly GCF_048569485.1 of Anomaloglossus baeobatrachus. Taxonomy (NCBI): domain Eukaryota; kingdom Metazoa; phylum Chordata; class Amphibia; order Anura; family Aromobatidae; genus Anomaloglossus; species Anomaloglossus baeobatrachus. The sequence goes on from NC_134358.1 coordinate 124,055,332, forward strand.
CGGTAACCCGCTCCCCGGCTTGGATATGGGCCGGAGGAGCCCTACTTTGCCCGCAGGCGCTGGCCCTGAGAAACTGGTGCCCTGGCGGTGGCGGTGTCTCTCAGTAACGGTTGGACTGTTGTCTTCAATCGGGACTTGCTTGTTGGGAGACCCAGAGGTCCCCTTCACTAACGGATTTGGCAAATTCACGGCGACTCCTAGCCTTGCCGGAATCCGAAAGGCCCCTGCCACTGGTGCTGACTGCTCTTCGTATACCGCTCCGGTACCGCCGGGCCACCACCCGTCCGCGGTCCTTCCAGCAACCTCCAAGCAGTCACCCCTGCCGACAGTCACCGCCGTCTGCTGACCTTGCTGTCTCTCAGTCCGGGGCACACACCCGGACCAGCTTCAGGCTTTTCAAAACTGTCACTTTTCACTCCTTCTCTTAAGCTCCTCTACCACTTCCTTCTACTTTCACTTCCTAAACTCATCTCCTCAACTCATCTGCCTGGTTCTCCCGCCTCCAGGGCTGTGAACTCCTCGGTGGGCGGAGCCAACCGCCTGGCCCACCCCCTGGTGTGGACATCAGCCCCTGGAGGAAGGCAACAAGGATTTTAGGTTAGCCTTGGTGTTCCTAACTGGGGTGTAGGGTGTTGTGGTGTTATGACCTGTGACCCCTGGCTTGCCCAGGGCGTCACATTCCCCCTTAGCAAAATGAAGACCGTCCGCGGGCTGCCCGTCCAACACCGGTTTTATCTTCTGAAAAATATATAAAAGAAAAGGTAACATAATACAACTTATGGCATCATCCCACAACGGGAGGTTCGGTACTTAAACGTTGCTAAACATTAAAACGGTTGCGGCTGCCGCTCTCTCCCACCCAAGTAACCTGGCCCTGATGCTGCCCCTAAAACCCAGGCAGCACCCCTTGACCCCAGTCCAGCACAAGTTACCCGAGCGGGATCTGTCCTTCCCCTCCAGAGGGTAGCCACCGGTTCCTGTGGTGGCTGGGCCCCAGCCTGCTCCACTGCGGGCCCTCCCTCCAACCTGCCTCTCCGGAGGCGGTTACGGTCAGCTGCACAACATATTTATTTACAACCCACTTAACGTTTGTGGTTGCCCTGCGAGTTCTCGGGCCTGTTCATAGGAGTTCCTATGCATAACTTTTCAAACGGTCCCCACGGGGACAACGGTGCCGACAACGGCCGGTTTCCAATCACAGGAGAATCAGATGACTTTTCGGTTCCATTTCACTTATCATCATTTTCAACTTTTAAACAAACATACTGGTGGTCCCAACGGGGACTGGACAACGGGGTTCCGCTGCCCTACTCAGAGTCCTCGACTTCTTCTGGGGGAGGAGGTGCAGCACTCACACGGGACTCTTGGCTGCCTCTCAACTTCGCATCTAGGGCAAACCACCCCCTCTCTCCACAGTGCCGGGTGTACCGCACTATGTCGCCCGGCATCAAGTTACGACCGGGGTGCTCCTCGGGCAGGTGGGCATTCACATCCCGCCGGGCTATAAACACTTCGGCCTCCAGGCCCGGTTCATAAATAAACCCATAGCCCCGGCGGACATCAAACCGCCTCACCTGTCCCTCATACAGCGGGCCCCGGACACGGAAGGTCGCTTGTCTCAGACTCTCCTTTTCTCTGATTGCACAGGCCACCAGCTCTGCTTTCTTCCTCTCCCTCTCACCGATCTCCAGGCCCAACGGTACCGGCTCCCTGTCCCAGTACGGCGCTGCTGCGAGCTCCGGCGCACGGGTCGGGCCCCGCAAGACCTGTTTGACATTGCCCACTGCTGGTACTCTGGGCGACAGGTCCCGCGGTGACTTGGCCTTAGACGCTGCCTTGCATCGGCAACCCGGCGCAACCTCAGCCGAGGTGTGGGGGATGGGCACAGGGGCTTTCCGCAGTTGGGCCTTCGGCACGGAGCGGGTCATCGGCTCCGGCTCGGGGACTTTCTCGGGGGACGCCTCCGGTTCGGTTTTCGGGGCTTTCCAGGGCAGCACCTCCGGTCGACTACGGGCTCCGGCTGCAGGTCGGTCCGCCTGGGCGGACATGCTGGGTATCACTACCGGTTGTGGTGGTAGCGGGCCTAGTGGCGGGGTCACAGGCTTCCGGAACGGGTGGCGAAGGAGGCGGCAGGGGGAGAGGGTTTGGACCGGGTCCCGCAGCCGCGATGACCGGCCCTTCGAGGGCATCGGGGCGTGGGTCACTCACCCTCCCTTTCTCCGCTTCCTCCTCGCGTCTCCGCACAGTCGCTATGACGTCCGCCATATCGGTCTCCCACTCCTCCATGAGGAGCTGCATCTTGACCTGCAGCCTCTGGTAGAGCTGCGCGGTCTGGATCTCCACCCACGCCGCGGTTCCAGGCGCGGGGGCTACGGTGCTGCGGGACGGCATCCACATGTTGCTGGCGGCTTCTCCCAGGAACAAGATGTCTGCAGGGTCCTGGCGTCCTTGCTTTTATAGCCGCGCTCACATGCAGCTAGCCGCCATTCCGTCTCCCTCAGCCTCTTTTCGTCCCCTCCTCTATCGGGGCGGGGTTTTGGCCTTCGCGCCTCTACTACTCGAGAAGACGCTCGAGCGGGAACTTTTCGCGCCAAAGATGGCGACTTCCGAAATTTTTCGGCCGGATACAAGGCGCACCTCTACCCAACGGCAGAGCGGTAAGATCCTGTTCGTGACGCCAAGTTGTCGCGGGCGGAGGAGGGGACGCCGCGCTCTCCCACTGCCCGGGTCCGGCTGCCGCTGCGGCTGCTGCGGCCTGCTGCTGCTGCTCGGTGGCTCGAGCGATGGGCCGGATCCCGGGGACTCGAGCGGCGCTCCTCGCCCGTGAGTGAAAAGGGGATTGGGTGTTTTGGGATGGTTTATTGTCCGTGACGCCACCCACGGTTGTGGTGATTGTGTTGACACCACCGCTGCTCTGTATGGGGATCCCGGGAGTGATGGTATGGAGCAGCTAGATGTTAGTCCTCCCCTCCGTGGGTAGGGGGGTTGGTTGTCCCGGGGCCCAGTGATGAGGTGGGTGATGAGGGATGGCGGGGCCGCTGCAGGGCTTGATGGGGTGCAGGGACGCGGGGACAGCCCTGTGCCTTGCGGCACTGTGGTACTCACTCAGCCTGAGACAGGGACACAGTTCTCGGTAAAACACATGGCTGGAAAGACGGTTCCCACGGACGGCTGCACTTGCTTTTCCCCAGTAGTTGACGGTGACGGTCCCTCTTCCTGCACCTAAGATGATGATGGTTTCGATGGGTCCCCAACGGTAACCCGCTCCCCGGCTTGGATATGGGCCGGAGGAGCCCTACTTTGCCCGCAGGCGCTGGCCCTGAGAAACTGGTGCCCTGGCGGTGGCGGTGTCTCTCAGTAACAGTTGGACTGTTGCCTTCAATCGGGACTTGCTTGTTGGGAGACCCAGAGGTCCCCTTCACTAACGGATTTGGCAAATTCACGGCGACTCCTAGCCTTGCCGGGATCCGAAAGGCCCCTGCCACTGGTGCTGACTGCTCTTCGTATACCGCTCCGGTACCGCCGGGCCACCACCCGTCCGCGGTCCTTCCAGCAACCTCCAAGCAGTCACCCCTGCAGACAGTCACCGCCGTCTGCTGACCTTGCTGTCTCTTAGTCCGGGGCACACACCCGGACCAGCTTCAGGCTTTTCAAAACTGTCACTTTTCACTCCTTCTCTTAAGCTCCTCTACCACTTCCTTCTACTTTCACTTCCTAAACTCATCTCCTCAACTCATCTGCCTGGTTCTCCCGCCTCCAGGGCTGTGAACTCCTCGGTGGGCGGAGCCAACCGCCTGGCCCACCCCCTAGTGTGGACATCAGCCCCTGGAGGAAGGCAACAAGGATTTTAGGTTAGCCTTGGTGTTCCTAACTGGGGTGTAGGGTGTGGTGGTGTTATGACCTGTGACCCCTGGCTTGCCCAGGGCGTCACATATGCTTACCTTCAAAACAGAGGTACGCTTGAAGGTAGCAAGGTCTGAGCCCCCAGCCTCTCCCTATCTCTTGTTCTGGTCCTGTCTTAGCCTTATTTAGGATAATGTCAAGCAGGCGCTCACCACTGAGCAAGTCACAGACTGTAGCCGATCAGATTTCTTCTTTGTGTTTTTCCCCTCTGTTCCCTCTGCACCCACCAACCAAGGAGACAGACCAGGACAGAGATCTCCCAAACACCAACAACAAACAGGGGGTAACCATAACACTTAGACACACATAAACCAAGTTCTGGGAAAACAAAGGGGAGTGAACTGGAACAGAAAAAGGAAAGGGGAAAGTAACAACACCAGGGATCACTTTCACTAAACCAATTACCAAATAACTACAGCAGCTAAAGAAATGTGTCCGTCCACCTCTGGGCCAAGCTCCAAAATGATGCGAAATAACTGGCACCTGCTGCTGGAAGAAGAGGGTTTTATCCAGGCCAGAAGTGGGAATCAGCGGGAACAGCTGAGCTGCATTGAGGAGTCTGCTGCTGCAACAGAAAACTAACATTAACCCATCATGTGCCTAAAGAAATAAACACCTTTAATATGTATAGTCTAAGGGGCACTTTGCACACTGCGACATCGCAGGTGCGATGTCGGTGGGGTCAAATTGAAAATGACGCACTTCCGGCATCGCATGCGACATCGCAGTGTGTAAAGGCTGGATGATACGATTAACGAGCGCAAAAGCGTCGTAATCGTATCATCGGTGCAGCGTCGGCGTAATCCATGATTACGCTGACGCGACGGTCCGATGTTGTTCCTCGCTCCTGCGGCAGCACACATCGCTGTGTGTGAAGTCGCAGGAGCGAGGAACGTCTCCTACCGGCCTCACTGCGGCTTCCGTAGGATATGCGGAAGGAAGGAGGTGGGCAGGATGTTTACATCCTGCTCATCTCCGCCCCTCCGCTCTGATTGTCCGCCTGCCGTGTGACGTCGCAGTGACGCCGCACGACCCGCCCCCTTAACAAGGAGGCGGGTCGCCGGCCACAGGGACGTCGCACGGCAGGTGAGTGTGTGTGTGAAGCTGGCGTAGCGATAACTTTCGCTACGCCAGCTATCACCACATATCGCTGCTGCGACGGGGGCGGGCACTATCGCACTCGGCATCGCAGCATCGGGCTGCGATGTCGTAGTGTGCAAAGCCCGCCTAAGATGGTATGAGAGAGACCCCAAACCTTAGCCTGTCACAAAACTCAACAAGAGATGACCGTGACAAGAGCCATCAGTTCTCTGCAGTGCTTTTATTGTAAAAAAATATTTGCTGGTACGCATCTCTGAGGTGAGGAGCGGTGTGGGGGGGGCGGTTTGGGGGTGCTGTCAGGCTCGCTGCCGGCCGACATTGAGTAGCGAGGCTGCGGCGGGGTGTGCCGTGCCAGTGGAGAGAGTGGACGATCATGTGAGCACAAGTATGAGATTTGTACACTTCTGGCCACATTCTGATTTGATGTGTCCAGCCTCAGTCAATTCATTTTCATTGAGCATGTCTGTTCAGCACGTGACCACATCCATGTAAATAACATACTTGCAGCTTCATAACCTCCCACTCTCACCGCCGGCACCAGAGAATCCTGACAGCGTGCAGTGTGCACACTGTGAGAATTCAGAAGGCTGCAGTTACAGAGTGACACATAGAGTGACTGGTGACTCATCACAAATTTGGACAACCCCTTTAATGCTCCTAACAACATAAATAAAAACATAGTAACCCTTAACTTGTCAGATGGCACAAGACTTTATTAAAGAGATTGTCTACTACTTTAACATTAATGACCTTTCCTTAGGATAGGTCACCAATGTCTGACTGGTCGGCGTCCGGCACCTGGCACCCCCGCCAATTCCCTACTCTAGGTGTCGGTGGTGGCAGGTGGCCGGAAGTGCTCAGTTCTGGATCTGCTCCGTCTTCTGATAGTGGCAGCAGTCTCCTATTAAAATCAATGAGGCTGATGTGCAGTACCCGGCCGCGGACAACCATCAGAGGACGGAGTAGATCCAGAAACAAGCATTTCCGGACACCTGCACCATAATCAGCTGATCAGTGGGGGTCCCATTGCGCTCACATCAGACGCAATGCACAAGTGGGTCCAAGGCCTAATGATAAGACATAGTCAGTATCACAAAAAAACATTTACATTCAGGTACCTTATAGATGAAGTTGTCTCTAGTCATTTCTTTTTATTTTTCATCTTGTCCTGACGCAATGATGACTTTTCACATTCACATCTCGTCTCTGCAGATTTCCATCTTCTCCGGTCTTCTGTAACACATCCCCGACACGATGCCCTTAAAATAGCACAATGATTATAATACTTCTACTTAAAAATATCTGCCCTACGCAGTACCCCAGAATAAATAATGGCCCCAGTGTTCTCTGCACAAAATATTACCCACACTGTCCCTCTTATGGTACATGCCCTCCATATTCCCTCTTTCCAAACTGAGCCTACTGTTTAAAGTGTCCTTTACACTGTGTCCCCTTATACTGCACCATCTTTATACTGTGCCATCATCACACTCCCCCTCCTTGCTATAACCTCACACTGTCCTCCCATTCTGCCCCCTCTCCATACCACCCCCTCCACTACCCAGTCTTTATTCTGTGCCCCTCACATTCTTCTCATCCTTTCCTGTCTCCTCACTACCTCCTGTGTGTCCATATACTTTTCCACCTCACTCCCCATCCTGCCTACTTGCTCCTCATACCATATCACTCTTTATTCTGTGTCCTCAAAACTTTTTTCCAGTTCGCTCCACATCCTCTCTGTCCCCATGCATCACCCCTCATCCTCTCTGTCCCCATGCATCACCCCTTGTCCTCTCTGTCCCCATGCATCACCCCTCATCCTCTCTGTCCCCATGCATGAAACCTCATCCTCTCTGTCCCCATGCATCACCCCTTATCCTCTCTGTCCCCATGCATGAAACCTCATCCTCTCTCTCCCCATGCATCACTGCTCAACCTCTGTCCCCATGCATGAAACCTCATCCTCTCTTTCCCCATACATCACCCCTCATCATTTCTCTCCCTATGCATTAAACCTCATCCTCTCTCCCCATGCATGAAACCTCATCCTCTCTCTCCCCATACATCACCCCTCATCCTCTCTCCCCATGAATGAAACCTCATCCTCTCTCTCCCCATACATCACCCCTCATCCTCTGTCCCAATGCATGAAACCTCATCCTCTCCCTCCCCATGCATCACCCATCATCCTCTGTCCCCATGCATGAAACCTCATCCTCTCCCTCCCCATGCATCACCCCTCATCATTTCTCTCCCTATGCATTAAACCTCATCCTCTCTCTCCCCATGCATGAAACCTCATCCTCTCTCTCCCCATACATCACCCCTCATCCTCTCTCCCCATGAATGAAACCTCATCCTCTCTCTCCCCATACATCACCCCTCATCCTCTGTCCCAATGCATGAAACCTCATCCTCTCTCTCCCCATACATCACCCCTCATCATCTCTCCCCATGAATGAAACCTCATCCTCTCTCTCCCCATACATCACCCCTCATCCTCTGTCCCAATGCATGAAACCTCATCCTCTCTCTCCCCATACATCACCCCTTATCCTCTCTGTCCCCATGCATGAAACCTCATCCTCTCTCTCCCCATGCATCACTGCTCAACCTCTGTCCCCATGCATGAAACCTCATCCTCTCTTTCCCCATACATCACCCCTCATCATTTCTCTCCCTATGCATTAAACCTCATCCTCTCTCTCCCCATGCATGAAACCTCATCCTCTCTCTCCCCATACATCACCCCTCATCCTCTCTCCCCATGAATGAAACCTCATCCTCTCTCTCCCCATACATCACCCCTCATCCTTTGTCCCAATGCATGAAACCTCATCCTCTCTCTCCCCATACATCACCCCTCATCCTCTGTCCCAATGCATGAAACCTCCTCCTCTCTCTCCCCATACATCACCACTCATCCTCTGTCCCCATGCATAAAACCTCATCCTCTCCCTCCCCATGCATCACCCATCATCCTCTGTCCCCATGCATGAAACCTCATCCTCTCTCTCCCCATACATCACCCCTCATCCTCTCTCCCCATGAATGAAACCTCATCCTCTCTCCCCATACATCACCTCTCATCATTTCTCTCCCCATGCATGAAACCTCATCCTCTTTCTCCCCATACATCACCCCTCATCATTTCTCTCCCCATGCATGAAACCTCATCCTCTCTCCCCATACATCACCCCCTCATCATTTCTCTCCCCAAGAATGAAACCTCATCCACTCTCCCCATACATCACCCCTGATCATTTCTCTCCCCATGCATGAAACCTCATCCTCTCTCTCCCCATACTCTGTTCACAGATAGTTCCCTCCCCCATCCATACTGTGTATATACATATTGCCATCTCCCCACCCTCTGTCTCCCCCATAGTGTGTGCACAGATGGTTCCCCCCCCTCTGTCCCCCCCATAGTGTGTCCACAAATAGTCCCCCCCTCTCTCTCCCATACTGTTTCATAAATACTCCCCTCTTACCCCATAATGTTCCTCCGACCGTGTCTTCTTCAGCTCCACAGTGGAGCACGTCTCAGCATTTCTCTGCCACCTCTGCGCTGCAGCGCTGTCTACCGGGTCAGCAGTCTGATCAGCTGACCTGATCACATGACAGCCGTCACGCTGACCTGGAAGTCAGCGCCGGCGTCACCGCTTCAATTGTCCTCATGTCTGACAGATGCAAGGACAATTGAGCAGAGCCGCACGCTGCACTTTCTATGAGTGCGGCTGTCAGCGTGACCGCTGCGCTCAGAGAATAGCGGCTCCCACCCAGCAGACTTCCACACCGCTGCATCAGGCAGCCCGACAGCGCCCCCTGGAGACGCCTCTGGCTTGTGCCTTCGCTCCACATGGCTAATTTGTATAGTTTACAAATTAGCCATGTGGACAGAGCCAGAGGCGCTCTTCAGATTTTCCGGTATGCCATACCGGCGCGTACCACCGCAAAAAAAGCACTGGTTCTCTGAATGCTGAGCGCCGTATAACTCCACCCACACCACTGATTGGCAGGTTTCTGTGTACACTGTGTGTAGTCTGAAAGCTGCCAATCAGTGCTGGGGGCATGCTTATACGGAGCTTATCAATAGTAATAATCTCTTGCTGATAAAACTGTGAATTCCTGGAAATAAGGTCTCTGTCTTTTCATGCCGCTCTCTATTTAAATGGAAAATTCGGGTAATTGTAATACTGTATTTTTTCAATTGCTTTGTTTGTACTGTTGTTCCACAGTGAATATTGTTACACACTATAAAAAAAAGCTAATATTAAAATGTTACAGTGGTTTTCCTTTTGTATGTACAGTATTTATTGATATTAATATGTAGGCTTGTAAATTTTATTGCACAACGAGAGAAATAAACCATGAATAAATATCACAATAAGGCATGACACTCGGCTCATGCTCGCAGCACAGTGGGAGCCGAGTGTAATGTGTGTGTCATGCGACTGTGGTCCGATCGTGAGATCAGAGCACAGCTGCGGAGGGAAAGGCCGGCGCTGCGGAGGGGGGCCGGCGCTGTGGAGGGGTGGCCTTTCTGCCCTTGAGAAAGCCACCACATGTGGCGATACGCAAGTGGCGGTAAACCACCACAGGTCTACGTCCACCATCTTGTTTATCTCAGGATTCCCAGATCTGCTTCTTAATCTCCACAGGGGTTTCAGCTGGACAAGTTAGGCTTTTCAGCAATTACTCATTTATGGCAAGCTATCTGGAGGTGATATTTCATGAGTAGGATCATTGTTTACTGATTATTTATTCACATACCTCTCAGTGTGACCTGGGTTCCAGTTTATTTACTGTTTATTTGTGTCAGTTGGTGGCATTATCTCGTCTAAGTGGACATTTGCAGTTCTAATTATCATGGAATTGTTCCTTATTTATACTGTACATGATTAGTGAGTGGGTTACTTCTTTTGTGCCAATCACATGGCTTTTTAAATGTTTTTAGAGGCTGTTATTGTCTGCAGTATCTCCATTTTTGCACTACATGTCATTGTTTGTATTTAGTGTGGTTTCTTGTTGAATGATTTTTTTTTTTAAATAAAAATATTCAATTTTTTTCTATATTCTCTGTATCCCATTTATTAGGTACACCTTCTCCTCCATTCTTTGCCAGTTTGTACTTGTGCCTAGGAAATCCCACTTTAAGGTGGTGCCCTCCCCTTTCTTCGCTTTGTAGGGGAGGGCTGGGGCTGTGGAGGGGAGGGAGGGATTTATCTCCTATCTCCTCCGTTGTCGGCTGATGTGAGAATCATGTGACGCCCTGGCAAAACCAGGTAGTCACACATAGGCCCCCGCATAACACCTTCCCTCACCTAGGTTACATACAGCCGACCTGAAACCCTAGCCACCCCCCTCAGGGCCAGACAGGCACACTAGTGGGCAGGACCAGGCGGTTAGGAAACGCCCACCTAGGGGTCTAGACAGCCCGGGGCGGGAAAAACAGTAGTTCCAGCCAGTAGTTGAGGTCGAGAGTTCAAGTTGAGAGGAATGGAGGCTGGGGCTAGGTGTAGCTCCAGCGGAGGTGAAGCTCAAGTTGACAGGTGCCAGGGTCGGAGCCCCTGACACCTTGGCTAGGTGGCAGACGGTGGTCTCTGTCAGCAGGAGACGGGAAGATGGCTCGGCAGATCCGAGGTGGACCGGGACAGGGTTGGAGCCCGCCGGTACCGACACCGGAGACCCGACCGGAAACCATGCACAGAGGGGGTACTCTGACCCTGAAGCCAGGACCGGAACCAACGGCCTAGCTAATCAAAAACTGACGTCACGAACAGGATTGTAACCCATTCTCCTACCCGGTGGAAGTGCGCCTTGATTTGGACAGTCAGCGGTGATCCGTTGCAAAATTTTGAGATGTCGCCATTTTGCCGCCATTTTTAGGCGCGAAAAACAACAGCCCAGCGTCTTCTCCCTCGAGAAAGGGCGAGAAGCTGAAGCCTCGCCCCCTGGGAACGAGGCTGGAAGGAAACAACACCCTGAGTCCGAAAACGAAACTAACCAGCCGCATGGGGGAGTGCTTGCAAAAGACCAAGGGGAAGAAGTGGAAAGATGCATGCGCCTAGTCCCGATGGTGGAGCCGCGCCGACCGCTGGAGTGGCGGTGCCCCGAGGTGGAGTGGTAACTCCCGCGGGAGAACATGAATCAGATCACTTACCAATGGGAACCGCTGCCTGGCTGGAGTGGGAGCTGGCGAGATTCTTTGACCGGGTGCGATCGCAGTCACTGCAGCAGGTGCTGGAATGGAAAGCGGAGGTCTGAAGAATGGTGGCCGTGGTGTGGGCCTGTGAGAGCTGAGCCGCCCATACAGCGCCGCGTCGGGAGAGAGGTACACAGACCATCCCGAACTCATTGACCTGCACGGAGTCGGAGCCTGTTCCCAATGTGGTGGGAGAGTGCCAGCCAGCACAGCTCCCTGGCACAGCAGTGTCACCCGCTATACTACCTCCGTTCCCGATAGAAGTTCAGAGTTCTGGGATGCATTGCAGCTGGTCCAGGGGTGCTGAATCCAGGGTGCCAAGTGAGCCATACGGCCCCATACAGCAGTGGTAGCGGAACCCCGGCTACCCCAGTTGTATAAGTCCCCGTTGGGACCATTCATTGTTTAACAGTCCAATGTTCAAAAAGTTTTAAAAATGGACCACGGACGTGAACTGGCAGGCCAACGCAAAAACTATTGGGCCTTGTAGATAACCCCTGACCACCCTTCTCACCCCACCGCAGTCACTGGAGAGGCTGATTGGAGGAAGGGCCTGCGGTACAGTCGGCCAAGGCCCAGTCACCACCAAAACCGGTGACTAGCCTCCAGGCCAGGGGTCCCCTGGACGTGGGGCCCTTGAGAAAGACTGCCGGGTAAGGAACTTTTTACCCGGCCCATTAGGGCATCATCCGGACCTGTCATGGACTTGGGCAAGGGGGGAGCACCAGTGCTTAGCGTTGGCACCAGGGGGCAGGTTGTTTTGGGTGGGGGTGCGGTGAGAAGTGGCCCGGTCCGTCCTGTCCCGCTTTAGTTGTGTAACGTTTAAGAAAAGTGCCTCCCGTAAGGGAAGAAAAGAGAATTTTACCAAATGTTATTATCCTTGTTATCCCTGTTTTTATTTTTTCAATTGCTGTTAAATAAATGTTGGTGGTCGGACAGCCCACGTACGGTCTGTATTTGCAATGTCCTGGTGGTGGATTCACTAGACAGTGCACCGGACTCCCCCAGTGAGGCAACCCGGAGCTATCCCCTATACAGGGACTGTCCGATCACCCCACCAGAGGGCATAGATGCACGGCAGCCGCTGCCGTGTTCTGATCCGACAGGGTGGTGGCTGTAGCTTGAAGGTTATTCAGATGGTTGTCCACTGATGACATGAAGGCCAGCATACGAGATTGGGTCTCACGTTGTCGTACCAGTTTTTGCTGTAATCCGGCCAACTGGGACGCAAGTGCACTGGCGGAATCCATGGCCTGATCAATCTGTAATGTCCTGGTGGTAGATTCACTAGACCGTGCACCGGACTCCCCCAGTGAGGCAACCCGGAGCTAACCCCTATACAGGGACTGTCCGATCACCCCACCAGAGGGCCTAGATGCACGGCAGCCGGAACACTAGGGATACGAGTCCTTTAGGGATTTGCAGGGAACGTCTCTGAGTCCAAAGGCACCGTGGGCAGGATGGATGGCGGGAACCGGGTTCAGGTGCTGGGTAGGAACAGCAGACGGTTTCCGGGTCCAGTGAGCCGTGCAGGCAGATGTACCAGGTGGAGCCGGGGATCGGTGACAGGAATAGGCTGACGGAAGATGACGGGATCCTCAGTAGACAGTCACCGGGACACTTCCCGGAGAACCGGTAGTCAGGACCAGCGGACAGAGTCTGTGGATGAGACAGGGTTAACGGAGAGACAAAGCACAAGGGGACCTGAGCACCTAGCTTGGGGAACACGTTGATCAGGCACCGCCCACTAGAAAAGGGAAGTCTTATATACCCTGTACCTGTATCTTGTCATATCCTGTTCCCGGGACGCTGGCCCTTTAAGACGAGGTGAGTGAGCGCGCACGCGCCCTAATGCGCATGTGCGAGGCTCGGGTGCTGGAGGCCAGTACAGGACGCTGTGAAGGAGATGCAGGGGAGCCAGACACCGTGTCCTGGATCGCAGGAGGACGCCGGAGTCGGCGGGCGGGAGGCATGGAGGACGCAGAGGAGGGGGAGTGAGAGGAGCAGCCACGGGTAGAGGGACCGAGGACCGTAGCGGTGAGTAGCAGGCGGCGCCAGGGACCAGGAACCGTGACAGTACCCCCTCCCCCAAGCCCCCCTCCCCGCACCCGGGACAAGAAGTTGCGTATCAGAGGAGTGCCAACGTTCTTCCGGGGTTCCCAGGACCGGTCTTCGGGACCATAGCCCTCCCAATCAACAAGGAAGATCTGCTTACCCCGCACAGTCTTCATGGCCACTATATCTCTTACCGCATATACATCGCCGTCAGCAATAGAAGGAGGAGGATTACCGGCATCAGAGGAGAAGGAACCAAGGACGACTGGCTTGAGCAAGGAGACGTGGAAGGAGTTCCGCATCATGGCCGGGAGCTGCAGTTTGTATGAGACCTCATTGATCTGTCTGATGACCTTGAAAGGACCGATGTACCGCGGACCCAACTTGTAAGAGGGATTCTTCAACCTGACGTATTTGGAGGCCAGCCACACCAAATCCCCAGGAGAGAAGCGAGGAGGGTCAAGGCGTCTCTTGTCTGCATGTTTCTTCATCTGGGCGGAAGCATGTTCAAGGGAGGTTTTGACAGAACTCCATATAGTAGAGAAGTCCCTGGACAGGTCATCTGCAGTGGGAACCTCCGAAGTCGAGGATACCGGTAACGGAACGGAAAGCTGAAAACCGTAGACAATATAGAAGGGAGAGCTGGAGGAGGATTCACTGATGTAATGGTTATGGGAGAACTCAGCCCAAAGGAGTAGCGTGGACCAGTCGTCATGACGGACATTGACGTAGTGTCGAAGGAAGGAAGTCAGGACCTGGTTGACACATTCCACTTGGCCATTAGACTGGGGATGGTAGGCCGAGGAAAAGTCCAGAGATACTCCCAGATGTTCGCAGAGAGCCCTCCAGAAGCGCGAGGTGAACTGAGTCCCCCTGTCGGACACAATATGCAAGGGAAAGCCGTGCAGCCAGAAGATATGTTGTATGAAGGCATTGGCGAGTTCCTGTGCAGAGGGTAGGCCGGCGATAAGGACAAAATGGGCTATCTTTAAGAATCGGTCCACTACGACCCAAATGACGGTATTTCCAGAGGACAATGGCAAGTCCGTGATAAAATCCATTGCTATATCTTGCCATGGAATGGAGGGGATCGGTAGAGGCAGGAGACGGCCATAGGGCAGGTGTTTGGGCGTCTTGTTCCGAGCACAGGATGGACAAGCAGAGACAAAGGAAACGACATCCCTACTGAGAGATGGCCACGAATAGCGGCGGGCAATAGCGCTCCAAGTTTTCTTCTGACCGGTGTGTCCAGCCACTTTCGAAGAATGCCCCCACTGAAGAACCTTGAATCTGTCGGCCTCCGTGACGAAGGTCTTCCCAGGGGGTATCTGTGCCAGGGTGACGGGAGCCATCGGAATGACCTTTCTAGGACAAATGATGGACTGGTTTGTCTCTTCTTCTTGCTCCACCGGATCGAAGGACTGGGACAAGGCATCAGCCCGCACGTTTTTGTCCGCGGGTCGGAAATGTAGTTGAAAGTCAAACCGGGCAAAGAACAAGGACCAACGGGCTTGTCGTGGGTTCAGCCTACGAGCAGATCGCAGATACTCCAGGTTTTTATGGTCGGTGTAAATGGTAACCGGGTATACTGCACCCTCCAACAGGTAACGCCACTCCTCCAAAGCCAGCTTGACCACTAGGAGCTCTCGATCGCCAATGGTATAGTTGCGTTCAGGTGCCGAGAAGATTTTGGAGAAGAAGCCGCAGGTGACCAGCTTCCCGGTAGACGACTTCTGCATGAGCACGGCCCCTGCTCCTGAGGAGGAGGCGTCCACCTCCAAGGTGAATTGTCGGTTCAACTCCGGTCTGTGGAAAATGGGAGAGGAGGCAAATGCCCGTTTCAGGGAACTGAAAGCGGCGTCAGCCTCAGGCGACCAGACTTTCGGGTTGGCCCCCTTCTTGGTCAAGGCAGAGAGAGGTGCCGTCAAAGCAGAAAAGTGAGGGTTAAACTGACGATAATAGTTGGCAAAGCCTAGGAAGCGTTGGCTTTCAGTCTGGAGGGAGGAGGCCACTTGAGGATAGAAGACACCTTTGCGGGATCCATCTGCAGGCCTGTGTCGGAGATTACGTAGCCCAGGAAGGGAAGGGACGTCCGTTCAAACACGCATTTTTCGTATTTAGCATACAGACGGTTCTCCCTAAGTCTTTGCAGCACGAGTCGTACGTCTTTTCTGTGGGTCGGCAAAGTCCGGGGAATAGACCAGGATATCATCCAAATATACAACCACACAGATGTAGAGAAGATCCCTGAATATGTCGTTCACCAGTTCCTGGAAGACAGCCGGGGCGTTGCAGTGACCGAAGGGCATCACACAGTATTCGTTGTGCCCGTCACGGGTGTTAAATGCCGTCTTCCATTCGTCTCCCGAACGAATACGGACCAGGTTATAGGCTCCGCAAAGATCTAGCTTGGTGAAGATATGGGCCCCACTGAGCCAATCAAACAGCTCCGGGATCAGAGGTAGAGGATATTTGTTTTTCACGGTGATCTGGTTCAAGCCCCGGTAGTCGATGCAAGGGCGTAAGTCACCTTTTTTCTTCTTAACGAAGAAAAACCCTGCTCCCGCAGGAGACGACGATCTCCTGATGAACCCCTTGCCAGGTTATCTGCTATGTAGTCAGTCATGGCCTGGGTCTCGGCAGGGGACAAGGGATAGATCTGTCCACGAGGCGGGGTAGTGCCTGGCAGCAAGTCGATGGCACAGTCGTAGGGCCGATGTGGCGGTAATACCTCTGCCTCTTTCTTGTCGAACACGTCCACAAAAGACCAATATGCAGAAGGTAGTCCTGGTAGAGACTCCGGTGCCGGAGGCTGATGGACGGGCTGTACAGACTGCAGACAGTTCTCGTGACAAGCCGGGCCCCAACGGGTAATGTCTCCAGAGCGCCAACTGACAACAGGTTCATGTACTCGTAACCAGAGTAGACCCAGCAAGAGCGGGTGAGCCAGTTTCGGGAGGACATATAGAGCAATTCGTTCAGTATGTAGAGCACCAAAACGGAGTTCCACGGGCTTGGTAATGAACAACACTGGTTCAGAGAGGGGTTTGCCATCCACGGATGCGATCACAAGAGGTTTAAACAGCGGAACCATGGGTACCCAGTATTTGTCCACCGTAGCCTGATGGATGGAATTGCCTGCTGCCCCTGAGTCAAGGTATGCTTCTGCAGTGAACTCCTCTGTCGTCACTTGGACGGTCAGCATCAACAGGTCTGAGAGGGTCCCGGTACCTAGGGTGGCCTCTCCTACCAACCCTAGGCTTTGGAGGTTCCCGGCTTCTCGGGACAGGAACGGAGCAGGTGTGCACTGCTTCCACAGTAGAAGCACAGACCCTTGGTGAGCTGCTCTGATTGGCATTGTGCGGCTTGTTCTAGACGGTCTATTTGCATGGGTTCGGGAGTAGATGTGCCGGGTAGCACTGACTGAGGGACGGTGGACCTCTGCGGAGTAGAGGCGTGACGTGTCGGTCTTCTCTCCTGAGATACCTCCTTGGACCATTGCTGGAAACGGAGATCAATCCGGTTTGCAAGAGAGACCAAACCATCCAGGGTAGGAGGGACATCATGACCGGCTAACTTGTTCTTGATGCGGCCGGAGAGTCCCTCCCAGAAGGCTGCTGTTAATTCCTCATTGTTCCATCCTAGCTCAGAGGCAAGCGTACGGAACTGGATGGCGTACTGGCCCACCGTTAGGGTTCCTTGGCGTAGCCGGAGGAGTGAAGAAGCGGCCAAGGTGGTGCATCCCGGTTCATCAAAGGTGTTACGGAAGGCCTCAAGGAATTCCCGGATGTCGGTAGTCACTGGATCTTCTTTCTCCCATAAGAGATTAATCCAGGCCAGGGCTTCGCCCTCCAGATGGGTCATCAGAAAGGCCACCTTTGCTTGATCAGAGGCAAAGAGGTGCGGAAGCAACTTGAAATGCAAGGAGCATTGATTTAAGAAAACTCTACAGGTTTTGGATTACCCGGCATACCGGGGCGGAGACGCCAGACGGAGTTTCGAGAGTGAAGAGGGAGCCACTACGGAAGCCGCTGCCGTGTTCTGATCCGACAGGGTGGTGCCTGTAGCTTGAAGGTTATTAAGATGGGTGTCCACTGGTGACATGAAGGCCAGCATACGAAATTGGGTCTCACGTTGTCGTACCAGTTTTTGCTGTAATCCGGCCAACTGGGACGCTAGTGCACTGGCGGAATCCATGGCCTGATCAATCTGTAATGTCCTGGTGGTGGATTCACTAGACCGTGCACCGGACTCCCCCAGTGAGGCAACTCGGAGCTAACCCCTATACAGGGACTGTCCGATCACCCCACCAGAGAGCCTAGATGCACGGCAGCCAGAACACTAGGGGTACGAGTCCTTTAGGGATTTGCAGGGAACGTCTCTGAGTCCAAAGGCACCGTGGGCAGGATGGATGGCGGGAACCGGGTTCAGGTGCCGGGTAGGAACAGCAGACGGGGTCCGGTTCCAGTGAGCCGTGCAGGCGGATGTACCAGGTGGAGCCAGGGATCGGTGACGGGAATAGGCTGACGGAAGATCACGGGATCCTCAGCAGACGGTCACTGGGACACTTCCTGGAGAACCGGTAGTCAAGACCAGCGGACGACGGAGTCTGTGGAGAGACAAAGCACAAGGGGACCTGAGCACCTAGCTTGGGGAACACGTTGATCAGGCACCGCCCACCAGAAAAGGGAAGTCTTATATACCCTGTACCTGTATCTTGTCATATCCTGTTCCCGGGACGATGGCCCTTTAAGACAAGGTGAGTGAGCGTGCGCACGCCCTAATGCGCATGCGCGAGGCTCGGGTGCCGGAGGCCAGTACAGGACGCTGTGAAGGAGATGCAGGGGAGCCAGACAGCGTGTCCTGGATCGCAGGAGGACGCCGGAGTCGGCGGGAGGGAGGCATGAAGGACGCAGAGGAGGGGGAGTGAGATGAGCAGCCGTGGGCAGAGGGACCGAGGGCCAGAGCGGTGAGTGGCAGGCGGCACCGGGGATCGGGAAGCATGACAGTATTAAACCAAGGGGGAATGTGACGCCCTGGCAAAACCAGGTAGTCACACATAGGCCCCCGCATAACACCTTCCCTCACCTAGGTTACATACAGCCGACCTGAAACCCTAGCCACTCTCCTCAGGGCAAGACAGGCACACCAGTGGGCGGGACCAGGCGGTTAGGAAACGCCCACCTAGGGGTCTAGACAGCCCGGGGCGGGAAAAACAGAAGTTCAAGACAGTAGTTGAAGTCAAGAGTTCAAGTTGAGAGGAGTGGAGGCTGGGGCTAGGTGTAGCTCCAGCAGAGGTGAAGCTCAAGTTGACAGGTGCCAGGGTCAGAGCTCTAACACCTTGGCTAGGTGGCAGACAATGGTCTCCGTCAGCAGGAGACGGGAAGATGGCTCGGCAGATCCGAGGTGGACCGGGACAGGGTTGGAGCCCGCTGGTACAGACACCGGAGACCCGACCGGAAACCATGCACAGAGGGGGTATTGGGACCCTGAAGCCAGGATCGGGACAAACGGCCTAGCTAATCAACCGATTGAGGGCAGGATTATAGGTCCTGTCCCAACCAAAGTCCCAAAAGCAGACAACCACCCACAGAGAGGGATAGGGCAACCGCCAGGGCCCGGTAGATCCCACGAGTCAGCGTCAGCGGGCACGGCTCCTCAGGTACACAACAAGCCAGGAGCGGACTCACGTGTTCCATACCGGGAAGTCCAACACAAGCAAACAGTGCAGAGGGAAAAGATGGCGACCACCAGCCCGGGTGGGGAACCAGAGTACAACCGGCCGCGGCGGCTGGCCACTAGCACCTTGGTTTACCAAAAGACTCATGTGATTTATTCAACTGTGAGTACCCAAACATCCCCTGTTACGTCTGGGCGCGCAGGCACCTGCCATCGCCATCCCTTGCACCAAGTCATCGGGTCCCGGGGCAACCATCCCTACCCACGGAGGGGTTAACATCCAGCTGCCACACCTTCCCCAGGTATCCCGCACCAGCAGCGGTGGTGTCCCACTTCACCACACACTGTGGGTGGCGTCACAAACTGTATACGGCCAAGCCCGTACAAATACGTTCGCCTTTTCATTTGTCGTGTCCGCGTGACCCCCGGGTCCGGAGGATCCCTCGAGCCCCACAGCGAGTCCGGATCCGAGCAGCTCAGCTGCTACAGGCGTGGGCAGCACAATCACACTACACTCACGTTACACCGGTGTAACGCAAGTGCAGTGCGATGTTTCTCTCGCCCCATAGACTTGAATGGGTGCTAGTGAAACAGGATCACATTCCACCTGCAATATGCTGCGACTGTATTCTCGGTCCAATTAGGGTTAAGAAAAAAATTGCTCATGGGTGCTGCCCCATAGAGTTATATTGGTCTGAGTGGAATGTGATTTTTTATCATATTCCACTCGCTCCATATTACTCGCCGTGCGTGCTGACCCTAAAGGCCCCATTACACGCAACAACATCGCTAACGAGATGTTGTTGGGGGTCACGGAATTCGTGACGCACATCCGGCCTCGTTAGCAACGTCGTTGCATGTGACACGTACGAGCGACCGCTAACGATCAAAAATACTCACCTAATCGTTGATCGTTGACACGTCGATTTAAATCCCAAATATCGTTGATGGTGCAGGACGCAGGTTGTTCGTCGTTCCTGAGGCAGCACACACCGCTATGTATGACACTCCAGGAATGACGAACAACACCGTATGCTCAGACCTCCAGATTCATTTTTAATGAAGGAATAAAAATATAACTTTTATTTTATCATCCTCCATTGTGGTCAGGTTACTGGATATCCAATCTTCTGTTGTTTTATAGTTTATTGGGATGAGACCATCACCTGATGCTTTTAGACCATTGTCACCATGTTACTTATCTTTTAAACCGGTAAACAGGGAAACAGTGGTTATTACTTATTGACAACTATTGTATAGGGCCCTACCACAGAGATGGCAAAATGGGGCCTGCTCTTCATTGCGCACTACCACAAGCATCATGTTGCTTTATTTTAGAAACTTATTCACACAGTTCCATTAATAGTTAACTTAAAGAATGGACCAGCCAGTGCAGGACCTTGAAAGCAGTAAGTCCCTCTTTATTCTGGGGTCTAGAAATGATTGAATATTATTTAATTCAAATTTCCTAGGTTCAGTGAAAGTTGAAAAAAAAAAGTAATTTGCAATTTGCAGTGATTAACTTTTCTGCAAATCGCAGATACTCCAACTGCCCAAAAAAGATGTCCCATATTTTTCGTTTGATAAGACATCCCGGATTATAAGACGCACCCAAATTTAATGGAGGAAAATAGGAAAAAATATTTTAATGTTAAATTGGGTGTGCATCTTGTAATCCAATCCTAGTTCGTCTTATAATAGTTCACCGGTGGGTTGGGGGTGGTGGAGCAGCTCACGAGGGTCACAGGAGGCAGGGTCGGCAATGCTGTGGGCTCAGAGGAGGTGGTATCGTGGCTCAGGAGGGTCAGTGGACAGCGGGTTGGTGGTGCTGTGGGCTTGGAGGAGGGGGTGTCACGATTCAGGAGGGTCAGTGATACAGTCAGTGATACTGTCAACGCTTTGCGGGCTTCATTGAATTGCCGGTAGTTGATGCAATGGACTTTTTTCTTGAAGTCCATCGCATCAAACATCAGCAGTCCAATGGAGCCCTCTGCATGCCAGCCAATCAATGGTGCTCTTTTACCGCCACGATACCCGTGCCCATGTAGCACCACTGAGTCTCCAGTCGCCACAGAGTATTGCATCTTAGTTAAGGTGCGATATTTGCCTTTGGTAAGGACAGGGTTAATCACCAGTGTTCCACATTCACACTTTACATATAGCTTAGGAGCCCTCTCACATGGGGGGTTGGCTCAGGGTAGACAGGGGGTGGCCATCACAAGGCATAGGACTTCCTTGGTCACTGTAGCCAGCCACCTGGGGGGGTTACACTTGGGATAAAAGTAGGAGCAAAGTCACGCAAACTGGTTTCAGTCTACCCGGGACACCAGTCACTTCTTTCTTCTCTTCTCTTCACGGGGCCTGCAGCTTGGAGTGGAGCACTCAGCCCAGGTTCCTCACGGCTGGAAGGGCAACTCTAACAAAGGACTTTCTTCTTTCAAACACCGGTGACTGCTTCTACCTTATCTGAAGTCGACGGGGCTCATCACAGCGAGTGACCAGTACTACCCGGGCGAGCGGCACAAAGATTGAGTAAAGACACCTGGAACCGGAGCATTTGACTCAGACTCTTATGATTGGCGCCGCCGCCCCCTTCTTCAGGACAAAAATAGCACTGACAAGGATAGTGGTTCTAGCATCCATATACATTATACAAAAAAAAAAAAGGATCCTTGTCAGTGCTATTTTTGTCCTGAAGAATGGGGCTGTGACCCCAGAAACGCAATGACTTGTTCTTAGGGTTCTCAATAAAGACTTCGATGTTTTAATTTCCGTCTGTGGAGTGATGACAAGAGCGGCGATGAAAACTGGTCTCCTTTGATGTTTCTATTTTCCTGATTCTCCGCTGCTGTAGCTATCTCTACCATTACATGTTCTTCTAGGTGTTGTGACCTCTCAGAACCTATACAGGTTAGTACATTCCTTCACCTCCTCTCCTCCTATCTACCGGGTAACATCCTATTGCGCCTTTCCGTCCACATGCTTTCCTTTTTATTCTATACCATGTGATGTGATAGATGCAAGCCATTATGAGGAAGCCTGCGTGGTTCTCTGAGGTTATGTCAGCCATCTTTATCTGATGCAATGTTTGGCAACATGTTTAAAAATGGTGAGCCTTTTTTTGATGATTTGCACAAATCGAATCGCATATTGTTTAAATTAATCAGGGCCAAAATGTTTCATAAAATTTTACTCAAGCTTATTTTACATCAAATCGATTTGATCCTCTCTACTGGGGTTTGATTTTTTGGAGGGAGGTAGTAATCTGAATAATTTAGTGTATTTCATCTTGAGTCCAAATTAATTTGGAGTTCTTGTCTAGACTATGAAGTCATTTTGCCATCTCGTCTGGGAACTATTCAGGTAGTATGATTGTAACATATGAGGAAGAACTGTAGACTTCATCCACAGCTGCAAAGGGTCCCAAGAGGTACGGGGGCTCACTTTCATCTCCAAACAGCAACCAGCTTCTGTCACAATCACAGTACTGTATTATAAAGGGTCTATATACTGTTCTTGCACAGGAGCCCTGTTTTGTCTATGTCCACCATTGGTCAGATATACATACACCTGACAACTTGTCTGAGCTCAGATAATTCAGCAATATGGGGAGTTTTTCCTATATCACATTAATATTCGAAGAAGAGTTGTTTGTTTTTTAGGGCATAACAAATGTAATCTTTTATTCATTAACTGAACACAGTCAGGAGCAACCTTTAGCACCATTATTACCTTCCCAGTTAAGAGAAAAATACTATATATATAATATACTGTGTACAAAAAACTATCTGAAAACACTCTCCAAATTTCAGAATTAATAGCTGTGAATCCACAGATATATCAAGAGAAAACAACAATACAAGCAATATAAATATTTCTGAACTCTCGTGCTCATGTTGCTTTTTTCCTTGCATATTTGAAACAGCTTCAGATCTTCATCATATCAATTATTTTAGCATTTTAGGCCTATTTTAATGAATGGTAAAAATGCGTTAAAAAATGCATAGAAAACTAATGCAAGAAAAGCAACAAAAATTAGCATTTTTATTCAGTTTTTTTCCTGCCAAAATACATGGGTTTAGCTAGATATTTCTGCAGCAAATACTTTATAATATGTGCACTTACCCTTACATTTTCATTTTTATGTCTTTGCCAAATTTTTATTATCATTATGGTAAAGATCTTTCTTTTGTGTCCACCATTGCAAACAAAATTTTCCAATGCACAAGTGTGTATTTAGATGATTGACAATGCCTTCCAGTGTTCATTTTGTTGCCTGTTTGCAATTATTGAACTGAGTGCATACTGTCTTAGATGTTTTCATCTTGAACGTTGGGACGCCCAGTTACTGTCTCTATCAGACATCCCCATTACTAACCCAGTAGTGTAAAATGAAAAAAAACACACAAACAGGAAAAAATAGTTTATTTGAATAAAGACTCCACCAGACTATCCACCGTTTAACAATTTATTATTTTAAAACAATTCATGAAGCTTTGACGTAATCCATGGTGTACTGGTCTCATGATGTCCCCCGAATCAATACACAAAACTATGGAGGCTTGTTCAGAGAATGAGGCTCCATAGGTGACTTCAGTGCCCTACCCGGAATTTCTCATGCGTGGGGACTTCACTGAGTTACTGACAACAGCGTACGTAAGAAATTCTGGGTCATTTTTTTTAAAATGTGTTTATTTATTAGCTTCAACCAGGCTAAACACTGTTTAGCCTAGGTTAACCTAATAAATAAATAGTTTAAAAAAACTATGTGGAGCCCCCCTGATTTTTAATAACCAGACAAGCTAAAGTACACAGCTGGGGGCTGATATTATCAGGTTGAAAAAGTCCATGGTTATCTGGCCCTTCCCAACCTAAAAATATCAGCCCACAGCCACCCTAGAATTGGTGCATCACATTAGATGTGCCAATTCTGGAGCTTCACCCAATCTTTTCCTGATTGTCCTGGTGCAGTGGCAATCATGGTACTGGGTTATGAGGTTTATGTCAGCTGTGTAATGTCAGATGAAATCAAGCTCAGGGGTTAGTAATGGATAAGCATCTATCAGACACCCTTATTACTAACTCAGTAAGTGTAAAGTTAAAAAAAACACATACACATTGAAATAATAATTTATTTGAATGAAAACTCCCACACACTACCTCTTGTTCACCAATTTATTATTTTAAAAGTCCACAAATCTATTACATAATACATCGGTGACTGGTCCCACGACATCCCCCAAATTTTTACTCCCACCTATGGAGCCTCATTGAGACAACGAGGCTCCATAAGTTAATCTCAGTCAGTGCCAGACCCACAATTTCTCATGCACGGTGATGTCAGTAACTCCGTGACGTCACTGCGCATGAGAAATTCCAGGTCTGGCGCTGATAGGGATTGACCTATGGAGCCTCGTTCTCTGAACGAAGCTTTATCGGTTGGAGTACCGATTTGGGGGACATTGTGGGACCTGTACACCATAGATTTCATCAAAGCTTCTAGGATTTTTAAAAAATAATAAATTGGTGAACGAGGGATAGTGTGAGGGAGTCTTTATTAGAATAAAAAATGTTTTCCTCTGTGTTTTTTTTCACAGTACACAGTTAACATCAACTCAAAATTGGAAAGAGCCAGGGTGAAACACCAGAATTCCCACAGCTTATAGATGCGTAATTTCTGGGGTGGCTGCAGGCTGCTATTTTTAGGCTTGGAAGGGCCAAATAACCATGGAACCTCCCAGCCTGATAATCCCAGCCTGCAGCTGTCTGCTTTACCTTGGCTGGTTATCAAAATAAGGGGAACCCCACATCTTTTTTTTTAAATTATTTATTTACTTTCAAGCAGATACCAGAAATGCATCCAGGCATCTTCCTTATGCTGTTCCCATTACATATAGGCTTTTTTCACATCTATTTCCCCAATTTTCTGTCCCCATCAGCCCTCCTCCTATGGGGGTCTTTCAGAAAAGTGCTCTAGTTCCCCATTGAGTTCAATTATACTTGTTACTCGAATCAATACAGTCCTAATACCAGACCTGCTTGATTAGAGTAAAGGCCACTTTAGACACAGAGATAAATCTGCAGCAGATCTGTGGTTGCAGTGAAATTGTGGACAATCAGTGCCATGTTTGTGACTGTGTACAAATGGAACAATATGTCCATGATTTCACTGGAACCACAGATCTGCCAAAAATTTATCTCTGTGTGTAAAGTGGCCTTTACGCGAATTCAAGCAGTTTAGTGCTTGCTCATCACTACCTCACAACTTTCCCCAAATACTCACTGACACTCACTCTGTGGCATTTTAACAGAGGCTACACCCAGCAGGTACAATCTAGTGACATCACTGAGCCTGCTGTGCTGAAACTCAGATGCAAAGGATGAATAGTTGAATATGAAGCCAATAATTCCCTGTTCCATCATTGAATTCAACTGTGTCTGCATCACGAGAATAAAAATACCAATGAAATGTGGACACTGGGAACGGAGGCGGCCCTGTGGTACAGTGTGCTACTGTTTCCAGTCATTTAGCTGTTGGTCTGCATTATGGGAATTAGAAGTTAGAATTAGAATTAAACTACTATGATTATATAGAGCTGTAATGAACATAATAAATAACGTAAAGACAATGTTTGGAGTACTAAAGCAAGAAGCTAGTAATGATGCAAAAAAAAAAAATAGAGAGAGAAACATACATTGTGTAGAAATAAATCAAAGCAGTAAAGATTGAGATATAGAGACTCATTTGCAAAGAAAATAAGAGACTCAATAATTATATTGTAACCACCTTTAAAAATAATTTTGGTGAAGTGGTGGAAGTGGACGAGGGAAATGCCAGTCTATTATACACCTTCCTCTCAACCATATTTATAAAAGAAAATCTGATGCCAGTAGATATGCTTAGGTATACCCAAAATTATCTATTAAATGTCACCTTCTCAACCCACCTACTGTGGTGGCACCGCAAAAACACTAGGATACAAAATCTTATTTGCTCCCCTGAGTTCTGCAGAAATTAAATGTTGTAGTAATCAGATCTGCATTTTTAATATTTAATGTTTCTATAATCACAGTTTGTACCACAGGATTGGCACATAACAAATATAGTGCGAATGTTCAAAAAATTATGAAAAACTGAGTTCAGAAACTATAGGCCAGTAAGTTTAACCTATATGGTAGACAAAATGATTGAGAGTTTTCTAAGAGATGCTATACTGGAATTACTCGCCATCAACATGGGATTATGAGGGATGAGTTCTCTCCAACTAATCTGCACAGCTTTGGTAAGAAAGGAAGTTCCAGTCTGGACCAGGGTAAGAACATACATGTCGACTAGACATTCCAAAGGTACTTGATATAGTGTCACGTAAAGGATTGGTACATAAAATGAGAACAATGGGACTAAAGGGTGCTTTACATGCTGCGACATCACTAGCGATAGCTAGCGATGTAGTGCGCGATAGCACCCGCCCCCGTCGTTCATGCGACATTTGGTGATCGCTGCCGTAGTGAACATTATCGCTACGGCAGTGTCACACGCACATACCTGTGCAGCGACGTTGCTGTGACCGCCGAAGAATCCCTCCTTCAAGGGGGCAGTGGGTTCGGCATCAGCGACGTCACTGCGGTGTCAGTATGCGGCCGCCCAATAGCAGAGGAGGGGCGGAGATGAGCGGGCGGAATATCCCGCCCACCTCCTTCCTTCCTCATTGCCGGTGGACGCAGGTAAGGAGATATTCATCGTTCCTGCGGCGTCACACATAGCGATGTGTGACGCAGCAGGAACGACGAACAACCAGCGACATGCACCACCAGCGATATTTTGAAAAGGAGCGATGTGTCAACGATCAACGATTTTTTACGTTTTTGAGATCGTTGATCGTCGCTCCTTTGTATCACACGCTATGATGACGCTAATGGCGCCGGATGTGCGTCACTAACGACGTGACCCCGACGATATATCGTTAGCGATGTCGCAGCGTGTAAAGCACCCTTAAGGCAAAATATTTGCCATTGGGTTAAAACTAGCTCAGTAATAGGAAACAGAAGGTGGTTATTAATGGTACACAATCTGATTGAGACACTCAGATAGTGGGGTACCACAGGGGTCAGTATTGGGTCCTTTTTTTTAACCCCGCTGTTCTGTTCGGTCTAAAATGACCGAATTTGAAGATAGATTTTGTTTTAAATATTTATTTTACATTTCTGAAACTTGTGGTTAATTAACTTTCCTCATTTGAGGGGTTCTTACTATGGGTTGGTATTTTTTTTGTTTACTTTTTCAAAAATAACCGGAACATAAGTGTGTAGTAAACCTGAACAGAACAACAGGGTTAATACTTTTGTTAATAGTCTGGTTGAGGAAATAAATAGAATTTAAATATTTTCAGGTAATACTAAACTCGTCAAAGTAACTAACACAGGGAAGGATCATTTAAGATTATTGAGCGTTTTGGGAAAATACGAGGTTTGGGCTGAGAAATGGCAATTGAGGTTTCATGCAGATAAATGTAGAGTCATGTGAGGAAACAAAAAAAGGTGCAATTATATACTAAATGCTTAACCCCTAGGCAAACCAGTCACTGAAAAAAACTTGGGTGTATTGGTGGACTACAAATTGAACTCTAGTGACCAGTGCCAGGCAACTGCTCCAAGATAAATAACTCAAAGTATACATTTAAAGAGGCATAGATGCTCATCACAAAAACATAGTTTTGTCTCTAAACAAGTCGCTACTGCAACCTCATTTTGAATGCTGTCTACAGTTTTGGGCTTCAGTGTATAGGAAGAACATATCTGAACTAGAGTGGGTGCAAGAAGAGTGACCAAAATTAAAAAACGAATGGGTGGAATGCAATATCAAAATAGGTTATCAAACCTGGGGTTATTCAGCTTGGAAAAATAAAGGCTTAAGGTCAATATTTTTACAATGTACAAATATATGAATTGACAGCATAAAGGTCTTTATAACAATCTTTCTACGCTACCCTTTGTCACCGTCGCTAAACCTGCGACAGTGACAAAGGGACATCCTCTACGTCTACAGGAAAGAAAGTTTAATCATCATCTCTGATATAATTTTGCAGGTAATGAGTATTACATTTTGTAGTTAGGATGTCTATTCAGATAGTCTGGAAGAGTCCAAGTTGACAATAAAGAAAGCATTCATATTAGAACACGTAGCCAAGTTAAAGGAAACCAAGTCCCCAGGTCCAGACGATTTACACCCTAGAATCCTAAAAGAGATAGCTGAGGAAATAATAGCACTGCTTGCCATAATCTTCAATAAGTCATGGGAAACAGGAGAGGTCCCACTAGATTGGAAAAGGGAAAATGTGGTTCCTATCTACCAAAAGGGGGAAAAGGAGGATCCAGGGAATTACAGGCCAGTTAGCCTGACCTCTATTGCAGGAAAAATCTTTCCGCAAATTGTCAAAAAAACATTTACTTAGGTACCTCGATGGGAAGGCATTAATTAACCAAAGCAAGCACGGCTTTATGACCAATAAATCTTATCAGACCAACCTGATTTCCTTCTACAACAAAGTCACTGAATGGTTGGACCAGGGGAATGCTGTTGATATAGTATACCTTGACTTCAGCAAGGCATTCAGTAAAGTATCACATGACATCCTCATTGAAAAAATGATCAAGTACGGAATTGACAAAAAAATCAGATGTATTCACAACTGGCTTAATAATCGGGCACAACGAGTAATACTAAATGGCTACACATCAACCTGGAGGAATGTCAAAAGCGGGGTGCCGCAAGGTTCTCTGACCTGGGGCCAGTGCTCTTTAATATCTTTATAAATGATCTGGATAACGGAATTAATGGGGAACTCATAAAATTTGCAGATGATACTTAAGCTGGGGTCACACTAAACGACAGCGACAACGACGTCGCTGTTACGTCACCATTTTCTGTGACGTAACAGCGACCTTATAAGTCGCTGTTATGATCGCTGCTTAGCTGTCAAATACAGCGACGCAGCAGCGATCATAACGTCGCTACATGTGCAGAGAGGAGGGAGCAGCGCACACTGCTTAGCGCTGGCTCCCTGCTCTCCTAGCTACAGTACACATCGGGTTAATTAACCCGATGTGTGCTGCAGCTACATGTTACAGTGCAGAGAGCAGGGAGCCGCGCACACTGCTTAGCGCTGGCTCCTTGCTCTCCTAGCTACAGTACACATCGGGTTAATTAACCCGATGCGTACTGCAGCTACATGTGCACAGAGCAGGAGCCGGCACTAGCAGCAAGAGCGGCGGAGGCTGGTGACGAAAGTAAATATCGGGTAACCAGGGAAAGGTCTTCCCTTGGTTACCCGATGTTTACCTTGGTTACAGCTTTCCGCAGCTGCCAGACGCCGGCTCCTGCTCCCTGCTCGCTTCATTTCGTCGCTCTCTCGCTGTCACACACAGCGATGTGTGCATCACAGCGGGAGAGCAACGACGAAAAAATGAAGCAGGACATTCAGCAACGAGCAACGACCTCACAGCAGGGGCCAGCTCGTTGCTGGATGTCACACACAGCGACAGCGACGGGACGTCGCTGCAACGTCACAGAAAATGGTGACGTAGCAGCGACGTCGTTGTCGTCGTCGCTGTGTGTGACACCACCTTTAGATAGAAGGAATAGCCAATACTAGAGAGGAAAGATATTGTATTCAAAAGGATCTAAACACAATCAAACAATGGCCTGAGGAGAACAGAATAGTTTTTAACAGGGACAAATGCAAATTCCTACATCTGGGTAAAAGAAATGTAAAAAGCATATATAGCATGGGAGGAATAGAACTAGGTGATAGCACCAAGGAAAAGGACTTGGGCATAATAGTGGATCCTAGATTCAACATGAGCCAACAGTGCGGAGCTGCAGCTAAAAAGGCCAACAAAATTCTGGGATATACAGTTAGGTCCAGAAATATTTGGACGGTGACGCAAGTTTTGTTATTTTAGCTGTTTACAAAAACATGTTCAGAAATACAATTATATATATAATATGGGCTGAAAGTGCACACTCCCAGCTGCAATATGAGAGTGTTTACATCCAAATCGGAGAAAGGGTTTAGGAATCATAGCTCTGTAATGCATAGCCTCCTCATTTAAAGGGACCAAAAGTAATTGGACAAGGGACTCTAAGGGCTGCAATTAACTCTGAAGGCATCTCCCTCGTTAACCTGTAATCAATGAAGTAGTTCAAAGGTCTGGGGTTGATTACAGGTGTGTGGTTTTGCATTTGGAAGCTGTTGCTGTGACCAGACAACATGCGGTCTAAGGAACTCTCAATTGAGGTGAAGCAGAACATTCTGAGGCTGAAAAAAAAGAAAAAATCCATCAGAGAGA
This sequence comes from Anomaloglossus baeobatrachus, assembly GCF_048569485.1. Classification (NCBI taxonomy): domain Eukaryota; kingdom Metazoa; phylum Chordata; class Amphibia; order Anura; family Aromobatidae; genus Anomaloglossus; species Anomaloglossus baeobatrachus. Next base: position 124,085,624 of record NC_134358.1, read on the forward strand.
TAGCAGACATGCTTGGAGTAGCAAAATCAACAGTCGGGTACATTCTGAGAAAAAAGGAATTGACTGGTGAGCTTGGGAACTCAAAAAGGCCTGGGCGTCCACGGATGACAACAGTGGTGGATGATCGCCGCATACTTTCTTTGGTGAAGAAGAACCCGTTCACAACATCAACTGAAGTCCAGAACACTCTCAGTGAAGTAGGTGTATCTGTCTCTAAGTCAACAGTAAAGAGAAGACTCCATGAAAGTAAATACAAAGGGTTCACATCTAGATGCAAACCATTCAACAATTCCAAAAATAGACAGGCCAGAGTTAAATTTGGTGAAAAACACCTCATGAAGCCAGCTCAGTTCTGGAAAAGTATTCTATGGACAGATGAGACAAAGATCAACCTGTACCAGAATGATGGGAAGAAGAAAGTTTGGAGAAGAAAGGGAACGGCACATGATCCAAGGCACACCACATCCTCTGTAAAACATGGTGGAGGCAACGTGATGGCATGGGCATGCATGGCTTTCAATGGCACTGGGTCACTTGTGTTTATTGATGACATAACAGCAGACAAGAGTAGCCGGATGAATTCTGAAGTGTACAGGGATATACTTTCAGCCCAGATTCAGCCAAATGCCGCAAAGTTGATCGGACGGCGCTTCATAGTACAGATGGACAATGACCCCAAGCATACAGCCAAAGCTACCCAGGAGTTCATGAGTGCAAAAAAGTGGAACATTCTGCAATGGCCAAGTCAATCACCAGATCTTAACCCAATTGAGCATGCATTTCACTTGCTCAAATCCAGACTTAAGACGGAAAGACCCACAAACAAGCAAGACCTGAAGGCTGCGGCTGTAAAGGCCTGGCAAAGCATTAAGAAGGAGGAAACCCAGCGTTTGGTGATGTCCATGGGTTCCAGACTTAAGGCAGTGATTGCCTCCAAAGGATTCGCAACAAAATATTGAAAATAAAAATATTTTGTTTGGGTTTGGTTTATTTGTCCAATTACTTTTGACCTCCTAAAATGTGGAGTGTTTGTAAAGAAATGTGTACAATTCCTACAATTTCTATCAGATATTTTTGTTCAAACCTTCAAATTAAACGTTACAATCTGCACTTGAATTCTGTTATAGAGGTTTCATTTCAAATCCAATGTGGTGGCATGCAGAGCCCAACTCGTGAAAATTGTGTCACTGTCCAAATATTTCTGGACCTAACTGTATCAATACAAGCATTGAATCTAGATCAAGAGAGGTAATTATTCCCCTATACTCTGCCATGGTGAGACCACACCTGGAATACTGTGTACAGTTCTGGGCATTCCAATTCAAGAAAGACATTGATATACTGTATCGGAGCAAGTCCAGAAATGAGCAACAAAGATCGCAGAAGGTTTGCAATCCATGTCATATGAAGAACGGCTAAAAGAACTAGGAATGTTTAGTTTGAAAAAGAGAAGGCTGAGAGGAGACTTAATAGCGGTCTACAAATATCTGAAAGGTAGTAACAGTGCAGAGGGAACTACCCTATTCTCATTAGCACAAAGAAATACAAGAAGCAGTAGGATAAAACTTAAAGGAAGGAAATTCAGATTAGATATTAGGAAAAACTTTCTGACAGTGAGGGCAGTCAGCAAGTGGAACAGCCTACCACGGGAGGTGGTGAGCTCTCCATCAATGGAAATCTTCAAGCGGAAACTGGATAATCATATAGCTGGTATGATTTAGGAAAACCTGCACTCGCAGGGGGTTGGACCCGATGGCCCTCGAGGTCCCTTCCAACTCTACCATTCTATGATTTGCAAGTATGGTATAAGCAAGGATTTTTTCTCTTCATATAGGGCAATTAGCATCTGCCTCATGGAATGTATGTCTTCGTCTTGATCAAGATCCTTAGGTTATAGGTTGAACTCGATGGACTTGTTTCTACTTTTAACCTTAAAACTATGAAACTATGTAAAATGTAAAAATCAACTTTGCTTTACTTTCTAAATACAAATTACAATAGGTTTTAAGTATTTATGCAAACCTATGCTAAGTATGTCTCTATGGTGTGAGGTAGATAGTGAAGGGTATGACTTCAAGGATGAGTTTTGGTAAAGCTAATTGATCATCTTCTGTAAGGAGTTATGTATTCATCTGGATTTTGTACTGTACATTTCTCAAAGGGTTCGATATTGTATGTATAAGGTTGATGCATAAAATGAGAATGCAGGAAGTAAAGGAATGTCTATATAGCTGCGTCATTAACAGGCATAAGGCTAGAAATGAGAACATTGAGAACAATAACTAGTGGAACCATAAGGATGAGCATTCTGCTTCTTATTGTTAAAATATAAATTATGTCTTTTTGAAAGACCCACAAAGTACAAATCAAATATTGGCTAATGAAATGCAGTTTTATAGGATAATTTACAGTGGATAATGCTGCACTGCAGACTTTTTTTTTGGTAAATTGTGGATTTATCACAGCTACATACAAGTTTGTGCAATTAGAAGAAAACAAATTGATATTGAAATTGTTTCCCCAAAAATAAGACCTACCTCGAAAATAAGCCCTAGCGGGATTTTTCAGCCTCTTTGGAGTATGCTTTAATATAAACCCTGCTCCAATAATAAGCCCTAGTTGCATATCATCATACCAATAGAATCCTGAAATAGGGCTTAGGAAGCCTTTTCAGGATATGTAACTTTTATGGGTGTACATTGCTGTAAACCTCGAAAGTTTACAGTCACATGCCGGCTGGTTAATGAAATGAGTATTTTCCCATCTTCCTGCCCATAATCCCGCCTACCCCTCTGCCAGAGTAAGTGATTGAACATGTTGTTAACGAAGTAATGAATATTCTCCCTCTTCCCAGTACTCCCCTCTGCCAGCATCATTGATTGGAACTTGTGTTAATGAATAATATTCACCCCCTTCCCCACCCAACTCTTTTACAGCATTATTGATTAGAATGTGTGTTAAGGAAATAATAAATATTAACCCCTTTCCCCTCCCACCTCTCTGTGTCAGGTGTCATTGCGTCACTCAGACTGTCATTTCAGGATCACAGGGCAATGCTTGCACTGGCCAGCTGCTCTTCTCACCTGAATAAAAATCGAAATTACCCAGCACCAGCATAAATAAAATGAAAAAGTTTATTACAAAAATTAAAAGCCCATTACACATACATGTTTAGGGCATAATAGGAACATGGAAACATCAACGCGTTTCAAGCAAAAATAATGGCTCTTATTCTTCTCACCTAAGCATGACAGCTGTATAAAAATACAAGCTGACTCGCTTAAGCCAGATGAGCCGCCGAGAAGTGCAAGCATTCCACTGCGATCCTTTGATGACATGTCTGAATGAGTTGGGAAGGGGGTGAATATTCATTATTTCATTAATACACACTCGAATCACAGACTCGACAGGTAGAGGGATGGGCAGGATTATGGGCGGGAAGAGGGGTGAATATTCATACCATTAATTAGCCGGCATGTGACTATAAACTTCCAGGGCTTACACCAACGTACATATTATGAGCCGGGGAAAGAATGAATATTCATTATTCACTAATGGGTGGCCCAATCACTATCATGAATACAAACTATAACACATCTCCTGAAAAAAAAGGCCTAGTACATCTTTTGGAGACAAAAATAAGATAAGACACTGTCGTATTCTTGGGGAAACAAGGTATACATATATAGATATCTATATCTATATCCATCTATATATATAGAGAGAGAAAGAACTATAGAGTATATTGTATATATACAATATATAAAATTATATATAGTATATAAAGTTTACATACACTATCTAACTAGACACTTCTGCAGGTTTTTCTCACTATCTGAAATGAAATCAGAATAAACCTTTCCCGTTTTAGGTCAATTAGGAACCAAAATTATTTATATTGGCTAAATGCCAGCATAAAGAGAGAGAGAGAATGTTTCAAGGCATTTTTATTACTGTCTGCAAAGTCTAAAGTTTACATACATTAAGAGTACTATGTATTTACACAGTATGGGACAGCCCATATGATGATGTCATGTCTTTGGAAGCTTTCATGGATGTATTTTAGTGCACACCTGAAACACACTATTTCTTTGTGTAGCATCATTGGAAAGTCAAAAGAAATCAGCCAAGATCTCCGGAAGAAAATTGTGGACTTGCACAAGTCTGGTTCATCCTCGGATGCAATTTCCAGACACCTGAAGGTGACTCGTTCACCTGTATAAACAATTATATGCAAGTACAACCAAGATGGGAATGTCCAGCCATCATACTGCTCAGGAAGGAGACGGGTTCTGTGTACCAGAGATAAATGTGCTTTGGTCAGACATGTGCATATCAACCCAAGACAACAACAAAAGCAAAAGACCTTGTGAAGATGCTGGCGGAAGCTGGTAAGATTGTGTCATTATCCACAGTGAAATGAGTACTATATCAACATGGGCTTATAGGCCACTCCTCCAGGAAGAAGCCATTACTCCAAAAGAAACATAAAAAGGCCAGATTAATGTTTGCAAATGCACACAGGAACAAAGACCTTAGTTTTTTGAGACATGTTCTGTGTTCTAATGAAACTAAAATTGACCTGTGTGGCCATAATTACCATCGTTACATTTGGAGGAAAAAGGGAGAAGCTTTGAAGCCTAAGAACACCATCCCAACTGTGAAACACATGGGTGGCAGCATTATGTTGTGGGGCTGTTTTGCTTCAAGAGCGACTGGTGCACTTCATGAAATAGATGGCATCATGAGGAAAGAAGATCATGTGGCAATACTGAAGCAAAATCTCAAGACATCAGTCAGGAACTTAAAGCTTGGGCGGAAAGGGTCTTCCAAACAGACAAAGACCCAAAGTATACTACCAAACTGGTTACAAAGTGGCTTAAGGATAACAAAGTCAATGTTTTGGAGTGGTCATCAGAAAGCCCTCATCTCAATTCTATTGAAAATTTACCGGCAAAGTTGAAAAGGCAGGGGCGAGCAGGGCGACCTACAAATGTGGCTCAGTTACACCAGTTCTGTCAGGAGGAATGGGCCCAAATTCCCACCATCTATTGTTAGATGCTTGTGGAAGGAGATCCAAAAGGTTTTACACAAATCATAAAGTTTAAGGGCAATGCTACCAAATTCTAATGAAATGTACGTAAACGTTTGACTTTGCAGAAAGTCATAAAAATGCCTTAAAACATTCTCTCTCATTATTCTGGCATTTGGCAAATATAAATAATTTTGGTTCCTAATTGACCTAAAGTGGGAAAGGTTTATTCTGATTTCATGTCAGATAGTGAGAAAAACATGCACATGTGTCTTTTTAGATAGCGTATGTAAACTTCTGGCTTCAACTGTAGTTTGAGGCAAATTTTTTTGTTTTTTACTATTCAGAAGTAAAATATGTAGACTGCATTGCTGAGAGAGATTGTAGCCTCAATATCTGCTTTCAAATGCATTTGGTCATTAAATATCAGTTTTTCACACTGCTTTAACCCTCATTGATAACTTCTTGTGTATCAACATCTTCCTTGGCATTCTGTAAGGATTTTGAATGGGTCACTTTAAAATTTGTATTCTGTTTTTTCTTTGGTTTTGTTTATGATGGTTAGAAAATTCGCCTCTCCAGAGCCATACATCCATGTGAATTTATATTACCCCCACGTGTCTATGCCTTAAGTGGCTGTCCAGAGTTCTACAGTTGGTCATAGGAATGAAGCTCTTCTTGGATATCTTCTGATCCTTTCCATCTCTTTACAATGAGTCATTTTTTCCCTTCTTTCTTTTTCTGAATAATAAACTTAGGCGAGGCCACAAGTCTTCAAATATTCTGAAGAAATGTTTTTGCAAATGATTTATGGCTGTATGGTGACAGCAATATTCGCAAGCCACTCCCAAGAGGATTCACCACTGTGCCAAATCTTCTTATAGGGAGGATCTTGTTATGGTTTGATGAATTCTCCGATCCTTTCTAGGGGCATTTGTACTCTTTCCACACTCATACAATAACTTTTTTTCTAATTTCTTCTGAAATTTCTCTTGCTCATGGCATAGTGCTGTGGTGTTTCAGTGACTTCTTCACTTTTATGGTAAGATTCAACATATAAGGAGTAGGGAGGATCGAATACTTCAATTATTCGGCTTCGCGAATATTTTCCGAATACCTCGCCGCTATTCGACTATTCGCGAATATTCGATGCGCAATGTAAGTCTATGGGAAACCCAAATAACAACTATTCGGTACTATTCGGGCTTCCCATAGACTTACATTGCGCATCGAATAGTCGAATAGCGGCAAGATATTCGGAAAATATTTTCCAAGCCGAATATTTGAGGTATTCGATCATCCCTAATAAGGAGGCTTCGGGTCAAAGGCAAAATGTGTAAGACTGATATCAAATTATACAAATTGGTTGTTAATTATTGCTTTTGGACATAGTAAAAACAATTTTTTTGACATGCATAAAATATATTTACATGCTACTATGTTACTATTATCTGCTTCCTCTGATTCTCTTTGTCCAATTTTACATTTTGCTTCAATTAAAAAATACTCAATTGTGTCAAATAAGCGTATTAATGAAAAGCACCAGATCATACAAATGCACGTCATTTGTATCTCAGAAAACACTGTAATTTGTGTATGCTAATAAATACCACAAGTAATATTATACAAAACTGTGTAAGCATTCATTCTAAAAATGATCTTATTTTTAAATAATTATATATTCAACAGAAGCTGGAAATGTGAAGAACGCTGCAAAAAGTGCAAACAAGGAATAAGGGCAAAGCCTCGCAAGATTCCATGTATATTTCCATAAAAGAAAGTACATTAAATCCAGCAATCAAATATGACAGATTGTATTCCGCCACATGGGCTGAAATATCTAGGTCACATTTGATTTTTTGGATTTGGTCTGGGTCTTTCTTTTAGCAAAGTATCTATTTATTCCACTGCAGATATTTATGCAGGAAACCGATTTATATTCACCTATTATGTGCTATATATCATGGATAAATAAAAGGTCCTTGTACAATTATAAACAGCCTCTTTTAGGAATATACAGTATGTGAGATTACTGTTGCTTTTATATCTAGTGGATTACATCTTTTCAGTGCTTTTTTGTCTCATTTTGTATCCACCTTTTCTTTTTCGATCCATTCTTACCAATAATGGGTGATAGAATGACTTATAATAGTTGACTGGCCAAAGAAAATATTTATATAAAATGTGCAAATTTATACTATTTAGTAAGTACCTATCTTATATTTATTTATCTGCATATTAATTGTATTGTTATCTCTTTTATTTCTTTTATTCACAGCCTGTCTTATTCCTGCAGTGTTCCCAGTCCCCTCTAGAGGGCGCTTTTGTGCTCTGCTGCATAGACAATATTGCTGCTGACGCGTATTCTGCTCTTACTGATGCAATCTACGCTGAGCTCAAGCTGCCGTTTTTAATTAAAAAAGCAATTGCAAAAAAAAACTGTTTCATAATTAAAATTACATTAACATCATTTTTAGATTCTATCAAATATATTAGGTATATGAAATAATCCTGAATCTTAAATTGTAAGGATGCTCTAGTAGTGTATAAATATCATCCGCATAAACATTCATCTTGCCGAAAGACAAAAACATCATCAGCTCTTATAGTAATATAGTAAAGTAAAAGCTCAGATGTACAGGTCTAATCTGAGCAGAAAGCTCTCCATAGAGATAAGGTTAGGGATAATCCTCTAATGCAGGGATGTGCTGTATATACTCAACATGTAGACGTCATAATGTATCATAATGTATGGCATGCTGACAGATTTCTGCACTGGTATACACTTTTTTTTCCCTTTTACTCTATAGGGATGATTTAATCTTTAATAGTTAATGGATTCTGTGCCATTTACTGGCATATCATGCGGATTTTTATTTCAGGGCTAAGAAAATTAATGAGTACTCAATACAGTTGATAGTATTATTCGATTATAGTGAGGGGTTTTTTTGCTCATAGAGTATCCTGAGCTGATAAATTTATCTTCTGTAACACAATCTATAGATCCAGAAGGTCAGGAGGCAGCAGTACAAACTGTTCAATAACCAAAGGTGAATAGTTATATTTGATATTATGAAAGGGTTAAAGCATTGCAGTATTATTATTATTAGTATTATTATTATTATTATTATTATTATTTCAGCAAATACTAATTGTATCTGTGCAGATGCAGCAGAGCATATGTGATTGCAACCCATGGCACTCCATTAGGGCAGCTCTGCAGGTAAACTCACTGCGGTAATGTTAAATTAGACACTTATCAGATTAGGCAACTTAATACAGTCCAAGATGAAGAAGCATCTGAGCACTGGGCAGAAATAACCTATACGATCAGAAAATGATAAAAATATCCATTGTGCTTTCTTTGGGTCTGAATCTATGGTGTGTCGCATTGCACTGGTATGGTATGGTGGCTGCAGAAATCATACTGGATCCTGTACATAGAGCACATTACTGCGGCAAGCATTACATCAAGCATTTATTTCCTGGAGTAAAATACATTGGGTTTTTTTATGAAAATGCGATGAGAATAAAAACAACGAAAATACATAAACATACAAAATTAAAATATGCAAAAACAGAAGCAAAACAATATACTGTAAGTACAAACATTAATGCAATGTGGTGATAGCATGTCTGGATGCAGTATGTGATCTGATCCTGTTATCCCATGTGTAAGTCTAGCTCCTCATCATCACACTGATAACATGCCTCTCTATGCAGACCCTAATCTGGGGGCAGCACTGTGAGGTCCTGGCCCTGCGAGTCCCAGGAGCTGATTTCAGCACTGGACAGCTCCATCCTCAGCCTGTGCACAATGCGCAGCAGGGATCAGACACAGGGTCCCTTCTATACAATGTTTGCAAATAATAAACTGTTTTTATATTGTAACAATTTCTGATTTCTTCTTTTTATATATATATATATATATATATATATATATATAAAGCCCATGACTACTTCATATAGAAATGCCTTATAGCAAGATGTGTTGTATATAATGGGGTGTTTGTTCTGAATGAATGGTAAGAGCGTCAGTAATTGCAGTAATTGCATGCAGTCGCCTACATTTGTCCTATAATTATACATAAATGCATTGATTGTGTCGCATTTCCATTTCAGAGGCTGACACTGAGCTCAATAGCCGCTAATGCGCTGCGGTTTCTGTGCGCTGCAGGATGGACGGCTCTGCTGCAGTTTCTGTGATACGGACGGCTCTGCTGCGGTTTCTGTGATATGGACGGCTCTGTTGCGTTTTCTGTGATATGGACGGCTCTGCTGCGGTTTCTGTGATATGGACGGCTCTGCTGCGGTTTCTGTGATACGGATGGCTCTGCTGCGGTTTCTGTGATATGGACGGCTCTGTTGCGTTTTCTGTGATATGGACGGCTCTGCTGCGGTTTCTGTGATATGGACGGCTCTGCTGCGGTTTCTGTGATACGGATGGCTCTGCTGCGGTTTCTGTGATACGGATGGCTCTGCTGCGGTTTGCAGGCTCCGCTCTTGGCATTCACCGCGTGCCTTAATTGTATGACATTAAATCAAGGTCCGCTGTGAACACGGAGAGGCAGAGACTTGGGTCAGGGTGGGAGCAGGTCTGTCCGGACACAGGAGCCCTCCTCAGGATCTGCACCCCCAGAGCCCAGCATTGTGGGGGCTGCCATTCTAGGGGGGTCACTAAGCTGCTTCCACTGAAGGTAGTCTTGACTCTTAAAATAAATCCTTTATTTTCTTATTTATTTCCTCAGTTCCACTAAATGTACAAGTTACTGTCTTTCAACCTTCCTTTCTCCTAGATAACAATAGAATTTAGTGGATTCGTTCAATTCACTAGTGGAGGCTTTTCATTCAAGTCTGAAGTTGACCCCCGACTCTGGAGGAAAGGTCAGAGAATATGTCATCTTCCTGCGTAATGAGAAAGAAATAACTCAACACCACCTGCCCATCCCCAGAGACAGGGCAGCCCATATGGCCTGGCTACAATTTCTCTATTAGGAACTGAAGAACCTAAGCCTTTTACTGCCATTTACATGCTTAAACTGATTTTGGTGGTATCCATATTGATTCTCACAGAGAAAAGCCTGCACCAAAGATAGCTGCACACTACCATTCTCGAGTCAATCTGTGAGGCGAAACCCCTAAGACTGACCAAAGGGGAGCTTTGTTGGAGGATGTGGGACTTGTCATCAGGACCAAAGCAGAAAAATATCTGTCAGCTACAGATCCATACTCGGGAATAGCAAAGGATGGATCCTGGGGCTTCATTTCCATCTACTGCAGCGGTACAATGAGGATTAAAGACGATTTAGACGATCCAAGTAGAGAAGTGCCAGGTCCAGAACAAACCTTGGGAAACATGGGATAAAAGAGAGGGGTTAATAGGGGCCATCAGCAATGGGCATGTCAATAAGCATGCTCCTATCTACTATTGTGTAGCCTTATACAGGAACGACCTAAGCCATTTAGCTGAGCTGTTCACTCAGCCTTAATCACAAGCCATGTATATACATGAATACTGGTATGCATGTGTCTGTGTGTGTGTGTACGGGTATATATATATATTATATATATATATATATATATATATATGCACACACATATAAATATGTGTGTGTTCTAGATAGACATATATATATGTGTGTGTGTGTATACATATATGTGTATATGTGTGTGTGTTTTATATATATATATATATATATATATATATATATATATATATATATATATATATATATATATATATAATGTAGCATCGTAGATCATGCAATGCAACTTCCTAGCCTTGCTATGGTATTCTCATTTTAGGTAATGTGTGTGTGTGTGTGTATACATATTTGTGTGCATAAATATACATAGCTGCATGTATATATATATATATATATATATATATATATATATATATATTCATATTTGTATGCATAAATATTTAAATATTGATAACTGTTATATATATATATATTTCGGCCATGTATATTTATACACACATATATACTGAGAAAGTGAATCCCATGGTGAGGTTAGGGGTTACAGGGTCTTCCTACGATGCTACAACTTAATTCAGAGAGATGTCATTTATATACAAAGTACAATAGTACTGTACAGGAGAGAGGGATGAATAATGCATTATATGGGCCACAAGCACAGCTCCACACCCAGCACAGCACACATACATCGTACATGCCTCACACACAAACTCAGCATCAATTTAAAATTGACTAACATGTACAAACGAGTGTAAAATCGTTCCAATACCATTTTTGCAGCTCGGGTGCCCGGGAGCTGTGGCAGGGGTGCAGTGACGGGCGCAGCGGTCTTTCCCCCTCGCCTGCAGATCCAGAATTAGGGATTAATGGCTGTACAGCCAAACAAATAAGGCGGCTGCCTCAGCAGAGAGGATTACACGCGTGACGTCACCGGGCAGATGTTGGCTCCCAAAGTCCTCATCATCTCTCTGTGTCCTTGAAACCACAGAAAGCCCTGCACAATCTGGACTCCCAACATTCCCCACCATCATCATCCTCATCATCAAGGGCGAACACACTTTCACTTCTCACTTATTGATTATGGATCTTTTTCTTCTGGGGCTTTTTTTATATCACAATTTTTATTTATTTATTTATATATATTTTTTTTTTTTTTTTTTTTTAAAGGTTCAACATTCAATAGGTTTTTCTGTTTAAATACCAAGGTGCTTATCTAGAAAAGCTTAAAAACCAAGGGAAGGATAAAGCAAAATGCTTCCTAATCACTCAGTAAGCAGCGCTTAACCTTTGTGTGGAGGGTTATCCTACACTTAATATGAAATATTCAGCCTCCAGTAGAAGTCACTGGTGAATGGCAGCGATTCCCAGTAAATAGCCCAGCACTTTGTACCTCCATTGTGACCAGAGACCCCACATGTCTGCATTATCCTTCCTACACCTAATGAACAACACGTCCAATCAACCGAGAGGGGAAACAATAGAAAGCCAAAGCATCTGGCCAAGAAATGGCCACTGATTCCACATACAATCAGAAGTGTCCACAGCAGGAAGAGCTGCTGAGCTGAATTATGCAAAGTAATGCAATGGAATTGTGCAGCACTATATGGAGGGAGGGGAGGGGTGCATGTAACCTCAGCAGCTGAGAGTCTCACCGTTTATCTACGTCCATATAGTATCATTGTTCTATATATCTTAGTAGTGGCTCCCAATGATTGACTGATTTAGAACACTTTTCATACTATAATATATTTAGAATGAAAGCCTTAGTGTTATTTTCATGTTTGGTTCACATTTCCTAGCTTATAGACAAGTACACCATTGTATCAGTCATACCTAATTGATTTATACAGAAATGTTAAGACACCATTGGATACTACAAGAAACAATACTTCACCTTGTGAAATTAAATGTACGATAACTATTATCTGAAATGATTACTATTGACAGCCAAGGTCTGATCTCAAAGATGGCTGCTCTATAGCAGCAGCAGCAGCAGCAGCAATAATAACACATTCTGCCCTAAATGCTCTGAGAACATCCTTCATTACTCGCCAGTATAGTCAGTTTCTCCTGCTCCTATATGCCAATAATGGGAGTGAAACTCCTTCATTTTTCGGTATTGATGATTTTGACAATATATTTGGACAATCTATTGATGATTATGACAATATATTTGGACAATCTTTGCAAGTCAGTGTGACAATCATATAGTGTTATCTGCTACTAGAAATAATATTCTGGCATTACTTCTGTAGTGGCTACATCACTAGGATAATCAGGTCTCCGGCTCCTCCTGGACCTTTATCATCAGTGATTATTTGCTGCATAGCTGCGGTAGGTGCCCAGGACCTTCTATATTAATGATGCATAATGCTGAGCTACTTATTACTGATATGATGGATGTAACCCTTTATTATACATTTGATGGGTGCCACTGTTTATTCCATTCTCATGTTCTATAGTGATAGTGTCACATTGAGTATTCTCTGCACATATAACGGACACAGGTTTGGGCTCTGATTTCTTTATTTTCCTTCTTTCAAGAAGGCCATGCGTTTCCTCTCCTTACTGACTGCCTCCCTTGTCATCCTTCTGTCTAATGAAGCTCTTCTTCTATCTCCCTGAAGAAATCAGGACTTGGAGAAACCTTTGTCCCGGAAGAAAATGTTGCATACACAATAGCCCTCGCCATTTTCTCTCCAGCAGGCACAAAGCCCCACAGCTTCAGTCTGACACAAAGGAAGGAGCCTTGGGGCCATCGGAATTCTTTGCACATTTCCTTGGCGTCTGGGAAGGCTCTTCCTACAGTGACACAAGCTGTGCAGTTTCCTAGAGCCACAGTTATGGTGCAAATCACAATAAAGATGGGGCAGGCACAACAAAGCAGCAGAGGAAGCCTGCACTTCAGTGTGCACCATGAATGTAAATCATCTATACACAACATATAACCCTGAAATGAGGACATATATGTATAGCAGTAGACTGGAGAGCTGTATATATCGAGCTGTGCAGTCAGATACAGCAAATCACTGCCCCCTGCTCCAATCACACAGATTCCCCTCCATATCTGCAATGCAACATAGTGCTCTGCAGTGCACAAACAATGCAGCTGAGTCAGGGCTCCTGAGTGAACCCCACATACATAGATTTTATTACAGAAAAGACTTACTTACAGTGACTGATCAGTGCTGAGTAATCCCTAGCAGCCAGTTCCGAGGCATTGTGTATCCCAAGCATCCATGTTTCCAGCATCATTGTAGCACATAGTTTCTCCTAAGGATAATTTAGTAGAGGATTCATCCAGGCAATGGAAGCTTCATACTGCAGTTTGTGTTGATGGCAATGATGTGTGCAAGTCTCTTAGCTGCTTGTCCTTCTATCAGTATCTCTCTGTCTCTCTCTCCTTCCTTCTCCTTTTTTTTTTTTTTCAAAAGAGGGCAGTCCGCTTTCTGCATCCCAATGAGTTAAATCAGTCACTTTCTTCTCATGCATCAGCAGCCTATTTAACAGCCCCAGAGCTGGAGGCACAAAAGAGCATTTAACTGCTCCCTGATTATGCACAAGGCCTGACTGCATTTGTTTTCCTCTATATATTATTTATTCATTTATTTGAATTCAATAAAAGAATTTACCCCTTGATATGAAAAAAGTAAGTGAATGGTTTCATATTTTATACAGTTAATACATATAATGCCCAGAATAAAAAAAAGGATGAAGTAAAAT